>NC_136765.1:2154351-2664329 GCF_947034865.1 Barbatula barbatula | reverse complement strand
AGTGGACGATACTCCCAACGCCTGAAAATTTTTAGATAAGGTCAGCAACGGTTCACAGACACTACGCATGATTACAAACATATGCACATATAGTACACTTGAGGGGAATCATCTTTTCAGGTTCATTTGGTCACATCCATTGAAGAAATGACCCCGTCTAAATGCCTAAATGCATTGAGTTGCTGCCATGTGACTGCTGAGTAGCTATTTGGGTTTACATGATATTAAACTGGTGTACATAATAAAGGTGTGTGTTATGTTTAGAAAAACAGCATCTTACAACCAGCCAGACATGTTCTATATTTATAGATGTGTAAATATGGCACAACGTTTAATGTACAATGCATTATATGTCTAACACTGTGTTCCTGTGATACAGGAAACGTATCTCTTGTCCGATCACCATCATATTTAGCATGCGTGTTTAGTGTAATAAGATGTATGATTGTACTTAATGGCAAGTCAATTGGATTATTTGTTAAGGAGTAGCGAGCTTTCAGGCACACCGTTCACTTGAATATAATAAAAGATCCTGTAATGGTCACGCAAATGAAAAAGTTGAATTTGTTTTTGATAGTTATTGATCTAGAGAGTCCAGAGAATTGTAAGGTGGTGGAAATTTTGAAATCGCTTGAAAAACCTAGGACAAGTTCGCAAAAGCAGCTTCTTAACATCATCACAGATAACTCACAAACTGTTTGATCGACTTCAATGGTTCAAGAGCCAAACTTGTTTGGAATTATGAGAGCTTTCATATGATATCGATAGTTTGTGTAAATGTCAAATGTCACGTGATACACAATTGTTAAGGCAACCAAAGATGGGTCAATTTTGCCATTTTTACTTTTATAGCGCCACCTAGTGTCCAAACGCCACAGCATTTTGTAAGTCATCTCGGAGTGACGGTCTACACATATGTTCCAAGCCCCATGATGATATCTCTAATAGTGCTAGAGTTATGGGCATTTTAATGTAATAGGCTCCGCCTATTTAAAATGTTTACGCCCCTAAGCAACCGTGAAAGGAAATTTCAACTTTTTTTGGATAATTATTTACATTCACACTCCACAGAAGTCATCTGCATTGGTTTGGATCCGATCGGTCAAAAACCAAGGACTAGTTCACGCAAGTAGGTATTTTACATCATCAGCGATAACTCACAAACCGTTCAATTGACAGAAGTGTGTTCAGAGGCAAAGTTGTTCAGAATGAGAAGAGCTATCATATGATGTAAATAGTTTGGGTATAAGTCAAATGTCACGTGATACACAATTGTTTATGCACTCCAAAAACGTTACTTCGCCCCCCGGTGGCCGAATAAGTTCATATTTCTCACAGACCTTCAGGACCACGAGTCGAACAAGCCCAGCGAGTGTCGTTTCGATCGGCCTCCGTTAACCCGGTCTAATGAGTGCTCAAACTTCATTGGCCGATGACCGCCATGTTTCCTTAGATACGCCACTGTCCTTTTAGACAATCATCGTGCATGACACAAAGACACACCATACCAAATAATAAGTCGATCGGGCAAACGGTTGGGTAGTTATAGCCCTTTTCGAGTTCATGTATATTATAGCGCCACCTATTGGCCAAACGCCAATTCCTTTTTACTGTGACCCTGGACTGAGAGTCTACAGATATGTTCCAAGCCCCATGAAGATTGCTCAAACGGTTCACGAGTTATGGCCATTTTAGTAAAATAAGCCACTTCCGGTTCAGACTTTTTGGCGCCCCCTAGCAACGGTCAATCGAAATTTCAACTTTTTTTTGATAATTATTTACATTCACACTCCACAGAGTTCTACAGCGTTGGTTTGGTTCCGATCGGGCAAAAATCCAGGGACTAGTTCATTTTTTTTTTTTTGCATAAAATGCAAATTGGCGGACAAATTTGCATACCGGAAATGAAATCGGAGATATACGTTTTTTAAGTTTTGAGCCAATGATTACAATGATATAAAACACTTGGGTGTGCGACAAACGGTTTAGGAGTAAAGAGTGCAAACGCGCTTTTCATCGCTATAGCGCCACCTATGGGCCGATTTGGCTGGGTCCATGTGTCCGAGTAGCCAACAAGACTACTACCATCTGACCAAGTCTCAGCTCTGTCGGCCTTACGGTTTAGGCTGCACGATCAGTTTTATTGGCAGAATAATAATAGGAAATATAGCTGCAGGCAGCGATTCCCGGGTTCGAGCAGTCTAAAGCGTCAAGATTGTTCAGAATGAAGAGAACTAGCGGCCAAAAGCCGCTGCCTTTAGTAGGTGACCTCAGAGCTAGTTCTTGAGTTATGGCCATTTTATTGTAAAAGGCTCCGCATAATTAGAACTTTTGGCGTGCGTCCCTTATCGAGCTTGAAAGGAAATTTCAACTTTCTTTTGATAATTATTGACATTCACACTCCACAGAAGTCGTCTGCATTGGTTTAGTTCCGATCGGTCAAAAAACCAAGGACGAGTTTGCGAAAGTAGGTTTTTGACATCATCGGCGATAACTCACGAACAGTTTGTTTGACAGAAGTGGTTCCAGAGGCAAAGTTGTTCAGAATGAGGAGTCCTATCAAATAATGTAAATAGTTTGAGTATATGTCAAAGGTCACGTGATACACAATTGTTTTTGCAACCAAAAACACGTCAATTTAGCCATTTTTACTGTTATAGCGCCACCTAGTGTCCAAACGCCGGGGCCTTAGGTTTGTGACCTCGGAGTGATGGTCTTCACATATGTTTCAAGCCCCATGATGAGATCTCATATAGTTATTGAGTTATGGCCATTTAAATGTGATAGGCCCCGCCCATTTTTTTTATTCTGATGCCCCTAAGCAACCTTGAAAGGAAATTTCAACTTTCTTTCGATAATTATTGACATTCACACTCCACAGAAGTCATCTGAATCGGTTTGGTTCCGATTAATCGAAAAACCTAGGACTAGTTTGCGAAAGTAGGTTTTTGGCATCATCGGCGATAACTGACGAACCGTTTGATCGACAGAACTGGTTCCAGAGGCAAAGTTGTTCAGAATGAGGAGAGCTATCAAATAATGTAAATAGTTTGAGTATATGTCAAATGTCACGTGATACACAATTGTTAAAGGACTCCAAAAACGTTATTTCGCCCCCAGTGGCCGAATGACTTCATATTTCTTACAGACCTTCTTGACCATGAGTCGAACAAGCCCAGCGAGTGTCGTTTCGATCGGCCTCCGTTAAGTCGGTCTAAGGAGTGCTCAAACTTCATTGGCCGATGGCGGCCATGTTTTTTTAGATACGCCAATGTCCTTTTCTAGAATCATGGTACATGACACAAAGACACACCATACCAAGAAATTAGTCGATCGGGCAAACTGTTGGGTAGTTATTGCCCTTTTCGAGAAAATGTATATTATAGCGCCACCTAGAGGCCAAACGCCGACTTTTTTATACTGTGACCTCGAACTGAGAGTATAAACATATGGTCCAAGCCCCGTGCAGATAGCTCAAACGGTTCACGAGTTATAACCATTTTAGTAAAATTTGCTCCTTCCGGTTCCGACGTTTTGGCGCCCCCCGGCCACCGCAAATCGAAATTTCAACTTTTTTTCGATAATTATTTACATTCACACTCCACAGAATTCATCAGCATTGGTCTGGTTCCGATTGGTCAAAAATCCAAAGACTAGTTCAATTTTTTTATTTTTGCATAAAATGCAAATTAGCGGAAAAATTTGCATACCGGAAATGAAATCGGAGATATACGTTTTTTAAGTTTTGAGCCAATGATTACAATTTTATAAAACACTTGGGTGTGCAACAAACGGTTTAGGAGTAATGAGCGTAAAGGCGCTTTTCATCGCTGTAGCGCCACCTATATGCCGACATGGCTGGCTCCGAGTATCTGAGTAGCGAGCAAGACTACTACCATCTGACCGAGTCTCAGCTCTGTCGGACTTACGGTTTGGGCTGTACGATCAGTTTTACGGCGGAAAAATAATAATAATAAAACCAACAAATACAATAGGTTTCTAGCGCTTCGCGCTCGAACCCTAATAAAACTAACAAATACAATAGGTTTCTAGCCCTACGGGCTCGAACCCTAAAAATATAATTCTGAAGATAAAAGCTTTGTATACTGCGGTGAGCTATATATTTACTGCATTTTGTTGTCTATATGTTATTTCAATTGCTTTCATTGTTTACCTCATGTGTAAGTCGATTAGGATAAAAGCATCTGCTAAATGTAATCAATTAAGAACATAGTAGTATACTTAAAGTCCAAATATAATACATACGAATAGCAAAGTATGTCAGTATTCAAGCATACCTGCAGTATAGAAACTGACTAGTACTTTGCTGAAATATACATTTGCATAAGCATTTGCATAAGTATTGAACTAGTAAACCAGTATGGCTAAGATCACTTGTATTACCGTTGCAGTACGAATTGTAAACTAGTTGTGTACTCAGAACTGTTACTCTTAAAGTATACGTTTGTAAACTAAAAAGTGGGGCGTTTAGTCACGAGTAGTTTTGAAATAGTATAACTTACAAGAAGTATGTTGATATCGGTATAGTAAGTAAGTACTTAAAAGTGTATACTTTACTAAATTATTTTTTTAAAGTAGCTAATATTTATTTTTGTAAGGGACCAGACTGTTCAATTTATTCTGCGGCTGAATAATAGAAGATTCATTTATAAATCAAAGTCTAAGATGAATTTAGCTGGTTTTGACCGGCATTGACATTGGGCAGATATTTTCAGCATGCATTCTTTTAATAGAGGTTATAACCGTTATAAGGCAAGAAAAACCCAGAGAGGTTCTTGTACCACTGAGTAGCAGACACGTCTCTGTTCGCTAAAGACATTATTGCTCTTTTGGGATGTTCTGTGAGATTTATTGGTCAACGGGAGACCTGGAAAACGTATTTCATAATATTTTTGTTGTCTACTTTAAGTATACTTTGTGTAGTAAGTATGCTACTATGAATGCACTAGTAGCATACTTCCAAACTTTTTAAATACTCCTAAATTGGCCCACTTTTTAGAATAAATAAGTATACTTTGTGTAACAATAATACATTTAGAGTACACAGCTACTTCGCAACCATGTTTTGTGTTTGTACTGTATACTACAAGTGACTTTATATATGGTCGTGATTTACTTGTTCAACACTTGTAGCACATATTTTAGTTCATGAAAGTACACTTTAAAGAATGAATGCTCTACTAGTTTAGTGGTTTTTGTATTGCAAGTATACTTGTAAGTGAACTCAACATCATACTTATAATTTACTTTTTAGGGTTCGAGCCCGTAGGGCTAGAAACCTATTGTATTTGTGGGTTTTATTCTTCTCCGTTATTATTCTTCCCTAAAACTACATGGGCAGCCTAAACCGTAAGGCCGACAGAGCTGAGACTTGGTCAGATGGTAGTAGTCCTTGTCGCTACTCAGATACATGGACCCAGCCAAATCGGCCCATAGGTGGCGCTACAGCGATGAAAAGCGCGTTTGCACTCTTTACTCCTAAACCGTTTGTCGCACACCCAAGTGTTTTATATCATTGTAATCATTGGCTCAAAACTTAAAAAACGTATATCTCCGATTTCATTTCCGGTATGCAAATTTTTCCGCTAATTTGCATTTTATGCAAAAAAATTAAAATGAACTAGTCCCTGGATTTTTGCCCGATCGGAACCAAACCAACGCTGATGAATTCTGTGGAGAGTGAATGTGAATAATTATCAAAAAAAAGTTGAAATTTCGATTCACCATTGCTAGGGGGCGCCAAAACGTCTGAACCGGAAGTGCCATGGTTGACTAAAATGGCCATAACTTGTCAACCGTTTGAGCAATCTTCATGGGGCTTGTACCCTATGTGTAGACTCTCAGTCCGGGGTCACAGTAAAAAGGATTTGGCGCTTGGCCACTAGGTGGCGCTATAATTTACATGAACTCGAAAAGGGCTATAACTACCCAACCGTTTGCCCGATAAACTTATTATTTGGTATGGTGTGTCTTTGTGTCATGCACGATGATTGTCTAAAAGGACAGTGGCGTATCTAAAGAAACATGGCGGTCATCGGCCAATGAAGTTTGAGCACTCATTAGACCGGGTTATCGGAGGCCGATCGAAACGACACTCGCTGGGCTTGTTCGACTCGTGGTCCTGAAGGTCTGTAAGAAATATGAACTCATTCGGCCACCGGGGGGCGAAGTAACGGTTTTAGAGTGCATAAACAATTGTATGTCACGTGACATTTGACTTATACTCAAACTATTTACATCATATGATAGCTCTTCTCATTCTGAACAACTTTGCCTCTGGACACACTTCTGTCGATTGAACGGTTTGCGAATTATCGCTGACGATGTCAAAAACCTACTTTCGCGAACTAGTCCTAGGTTTTTCGACCGATCGGATCCAAACCAATGCAGATAACATCTCTGGAGTGTGAATGTAAATAATTATCAAAAAAAAGTTGAAATTTTCTTTCACGGTTGCTTAGGGGCGTAAACATTTTAAATAGGCGGAGCCTATTACATTAAAATGCCCATAACTCGAGCACTATTAGAGATATCATCATGGGGCTTGGAACATATGTGAAGACCATCACTCCGAGATGACTTACAAAATACCGCGGCGTTTGGACACTAGGTGGCGCTATAACAGTAAAAATGGCAAAATTTACGTGTCTTTGGTTGCATAAACAATTGTGTATCACGTGACATTTGAATATACCCAAACTATTTACATCATATGATAGCACTCCTCATTCTGAACAACTTTGCCTCTGGACACGCTTCTGTCGATCAAACGGTTCGTGAGTTATCGCTGATGATGTTAAAAACCTACTTTTGCGAACTGGTCCTTGGTTTTTTACTTGATCGGATCCAAACCAATGCAGATGACTTCTGTGGAGTGTGAATGTAAATAATTATCCAAAAAAAGTTGAAATTTCTTTTCACGGTTGCTTTGGGGCGTAAACATTTTAAATAGGCGGAGCCTATTACATTAAAATGCCCATAACTCGAGCACTATTAGAGATATTATCATGGGGCTTGGAACATATGTGTAGACCATCACTCCGAGATGACTTACAAAATACCGCGGCGTTTGGACACTAGGTGGCGCTATAACAGTAAAAATGGCAAAATTGACACATCTTTGGTTGCCTTAACAATTGTGTATCACGTGACATTTGACATTTACACAAACTATCGATATCATATGAAAGCTCTCATAATTCCAAACAAATTTGGCTTTTGAACCATTGATGTCGATCAAACAGTTTGTGAGTTATCTGTGATGATGTTAAGAACCTGCCTTTGCGAACTTGTTCTAGGTTTTTCAAGCGATTTCAAAATTTCCACCACAGTACAATTCTCTGGACTGTCTAGATCAATAACTATCAAAAACATCTTCAACTTTTTCATTTGCATGACCACTACAGGGTCCTTTATTATATTCAAGTGAACGGTGTACCTGAAAGCTCGCTTCTCCTTAACAAATAATCCAATTGACTTGCCATTAAGTACAATCATACATCTTATTAGACTAAACAAGCATGCTAAATATGATGGTTACCGGACAAGAGATACGTTTCCTGTCTCACAGGAACAAGGTGTTAGACATATAAAGCACTACACATTAAACGTTGCTCCATATTCACACGTCTATAAATATAGAACATGTCTGGCTGGTTGTAAGATGCTGTTTTGCTTAGCATAACACACACCTTTATTATGTACACCAGTTTAATTGCATGTAAACCTAAATTTCTACTCAGCAGTCACATGGCAGCAACTCAATGCAATTAGGCATTTAGACAGGGTCATTTCTTAAATGGATGTGACCAAATTAACCTGAAAAAATGATTCCCCTCAAGTGTACTATATCTGCATATGTGTGTAATCAGGCGTAGTGTCTGTGAACCGTTGCTGACCGTATCTATAATTTTTCAGGCGTTGGGAGTATCTTCCACTTGGGTGTTTTAGGATGAGAGTCCTCGGCCTACTTGATGAAGGCAAAGATGCTTTGGATGCCTTAAAAGTGCTCGAACCCGCTAAATGCTGCTTGCAGCTTTAATTATATATTACTTCTATGCCTAAGGTGTTCCTGGAGCAAATTTTGTAGACGCAAATGATACATTATTGTTTTAAGTTATAAAGAAGAATACTTTACTACTACCACACTTGAATAAACATATTTTTACATTTTTAAACGATTTTAGAATTCGAATAACTGCAATCGTGCTTTCCTGTAGCTCAGTGGTTGGAGAATGGCGCCAACAAATAATTAGCGACAAATGTATAGGATAATGCAATGCTGGTTGCTTAATGTAAATGTCAGCTCTAGATTTCCACAGACCCATCTCAGATCATCACATTTCATGCTGTCATGGCTTTGATAATATGTGCAAGTCTGCATCACAACATAAAATGACCCACAGGAGCATCCGTCATCTTCACCGCAGCATTGAGAATGGAAAATGTAACAGTGTTTTCTGATGAATTCATCTGGTGTGTGCTGGTCATTCTGTGGCTGCGTCCCCGCTGGACGGGCTTTGAACATTGATGGAGTTGTAAGATAATTGAGAGTGAAATGGGAAGTCCATAACTAGGCCATGGCAAGCTCTCAAACGCTTTTCAGAATGGTCTTCTCCTCTCCTGTGGAGTTTCTCAGTTTCACATCCAGAAAGCGAACCGCAGCGGTGCTGGTTGACATTGGAAGGTTAACACAAACTCCTCTTGACAAGTCATCGCATACTGCATGAGTTCAGCTTTTGGAAGTCTCCCACGTAGCTGTTCCCAAGAATTAGTAGAATTTATAAAATAGTATAATCTAGGTGAAAATGTGTTTTTATTGTTAGGCAGAATTCAAGGATACGTAATGGGCATCTATTTCATTATAAAAAAGTCATGAATAGGTTAGTTCAGTCAAAAGAAGTTATTTAAAGAAATGTCTGTCCACAGTGGAAGTCAATGGGATTCGATTGAATTTACAAATCCAACACAACCTACAAATATGGACACCATATTTGACCCTTTTCTTGCCTAGTTTAATTTCTAATGTTCATAGTTGGTTTATAGAATAACCGTAGTTTGGACATGGTGGTCATGTTATGATACTATATTATAATACTATAATTATAATTATACAGCTCATCTTCTGCTCATCCACAGACCATCTACTGATCATATAGAGCTCATTTTCTGTTAATCTATGACTCATCCTGTGCTCATTTACAGCTCATCTTCTACTCATCCAAAGCTCATCTTCTGCTCATCCACAGACCATCTACTGATCATATAGAGCTCATTTTCTGTTAATCTATGACTCATCCTGTGCTCATTTACAGCTCATCTTCTACTCATCCAAAGCTCATCTTCTGCTCATCCACAGACCATCTACTGATCATATAGAGCTCATTTTCTGTTAATCTATGACTCATCCTGTGCTCATTTACAGCTCATCTTCTACTCATCCAAAGCTCATCTTCTGCTCATCCACAGACCATCTACTGATCATATAGAGCTCATTTTCTGTTAATCTATGACTCATCCTGTGCTCATTTACAGCTCATCTTCTACTCATCCAAAGCTCATCTTCTGCTCATCTAAAGCTCGTATACCACTTATCTTCTGCTTATCCACACATCCTCTACTGCTTAAATACAGATACTTTTCTACTAATCTACAGCTCAACCTGTGCTCATCCAAATCTCATTTTCTGCTCATTTATAGCTCGTACTGTATACAACCTATCTTTGTCTTATCCACAGACCATGTACTGCTTATATACAACTAATTTTCTACTAATCTACTGCTCAAAATGTGCTCATCCAAAACTCATCTTCTGCTCATCTATAGCTCATACTGTATACCACTTATCTTCTGCTTATACGAATCTACAGCTCAACCTGTGCTCATCCAAAACTCATCTTCTGCTCATCTATAGCTCATACTGTATACCACCTATTTTTGTCTTATCCACAGATCATTTACTGCTCATATACAGCTCATTTTCTGGTAATCTGTGCCTCATCCAGTGCTTATTTACAGCTCATCATCTGTTTATCTACGACTCATCAGGCACTAATTTAACGCTCATCTTCTGCTCATTCACAGCTCGTGTTCGCCTTATCTACAGCTCATACTATCTTTTGCTTATCCACAGATAATCTACGGCTCATCCTGAGCTCAATTACAGCTGATCTTTTGCTCTTCCACTGCTCATCTACAGCTCATCTGAACTAATCTAGTTCTCATTTTTTGCACAAATGCAGATTATCACCAGCTCCTTTTCAGCTCATCTACGGCTCACCTATGGCTCTTCTACATATTATCTGTGGCTAATAAACAGCTCAACTGCAGGTCGAACGTAAATTATCTTTAGCCTTTTAGTCAGCTGGTTAAGTAGGCCTATTCCTTTACAAATATGGGCATTTCTGCCCCTGATCAAAGTTCTTTGACCACAAGACGATTTTACAATAGTTAGGAGGGCCAGCGATCTGTGCAGTTTCACCAACATCGAAGGACCTTGTTCTAAATATACTGTACTAAGGTACTAACACACAACACAGAAGAGGGATCAAAGAAACCCAAAGAAAACTGTAAACATTTTCTTAACAAAAAAACTTCACTTGACTAATTTGTCACTGTTTGTATTTCACTCATGACCTGATCTCTGTGTTTGTTACTTCAGTGATGTTATAATAAATCTCACACTTACATTCCCATCAAATGCATTTCCATTAGACTTTGATTATTACAGAAGATGACGGCTGTTTATTCTTCATCCAATCAAGCCTCCAACACAAGTGTTCCACTGAGGAAACCGCTTCTTTATACAAACTACCATTTGATTTCTAACCCCTAAAACATTGCTCATTTGGAAACAACTTAAAAGTTGTGCGAACACATGCATATAGAAATGTGATTTAAACAATCTGGAACCCCTGCACTATTAGTTTTGCTCCAGTGAACAGATTCAAATACATTTCAAGCCGTTGTAAAAAGGAGCTTGAGGAGAAATCAAAGGAAAGTTACTAGCCGCCAGATTTTTCATTGTTGTCAAAGTGCTATTAGGAATAGCGTATTTATCAATAGGTGTAACAAAACATAAAAAATTGTAGTTAAGTTAAAAATAAAACCATGCAACTAAAAAGCCATCAGCCTTTGGAATTTGCTAGCAAGTCAATTTTCAGCACCACGTTAAACATTCCCATATGTGCACGCAGATTATTTTTCAGGCTTTAAATTCAGAATATTTGTCGAAATGAAATGTTGATTAATCGACCAAAGACCACACACACGCACGCACAGTGGTTATCACTGAGAAGCGCACATTTAAGATAAAGGAGAGAGAAACACAGGTCAAATATTCAACAGACTATAAATTCCTATATGCAATATTAATTAAGTCAAACTTCTAATACTAAAGCAGCCCCAAAATAAAACTCAGGCCCAACCAGGGGATTCCAGTTCCCCTCTGGCAAAAGTTGCAGCCTCTATACAAGCTTGACAGTGCTTGCACAACAGGGCTAAATAAAGTAATAATAAATACAATTAGTAATAAGGTAAATTGTTGATTTAAGATTATCATTAATAATCAGTATCAGAATCAGAAGAGCTTTATTGGCAAGTGTGCTGGTACACACAAGGAATTTTCTTTGGTGTTGGAAGCTTCTAGTCCAGACATTCAACACAATGACAATACAAATATAATAAGATTTACAGTCGAAAAGATTCTAAATAGAGACTATTGTACAGAAAATAGGGGATAATAACATATAAGAGACATCGTCCAGGGTAGTATATAGCAGAATATACATATTAAAAGATTGTATGTACACTTGTGCAAATGGATAATGTTGTAAGTAGAGGTAGTGTTATATACATGTAGAAATAAAATATACATATAATAAGGCACTATGTGTGCGGGGTGTGTGGAGTCAATGATGATTTTCCTTACTCTGTTTTTCACTCTGGAATCATACAGGTCCCAAAGTGTGGGCAGTGGAGCACCAATAATCTTATCAGCCCTACAAACTTTCCATTGTAGTCTTCGTAGGTCTGTTTTGGTGGCCGAGCCATACCAAACAGTTATTGAAGTGCACAGGATAGATTCGATGACTTCTGAGTAGAATTGGGTCAGTAGCTCCTGTGGTAGGTTGAACTTCCTCAATTGACGTAGGAAGGATAACCTCTGCTTGGCCTTCTTTACAATGGAGTTTATGTGGGATTTCAACTTCAGGTCCTGAGAGATGGTGGAGCCCAGGAAATCCACTATCATCTCCCCTGTCTTGAAAGCATTCAGCTCTAGGCTGTTTTGACTGCACCAGACAGCCTGCTGAGCAACCTCCTTTCTATAAGCAGATTCATCACTGTCTTGAATAAGGCCAAGAAGGGGTCTGGTGATGTCTTTCAGGTGGGCCAGTACAAGTCTCTCAAATTACTTCATGACCCCAGATGTTAAAGCAACAGGCCTGTAGTCATTAAGTCCAGAGATTTTGGGTTTCATCTGTACAGAGATGATTGTGCAGCGTTTGAAGCGTGAAAGGACTTCACATTGCTCCAAAGAGCTGTTATATATATATATGATTAAAGATGGGCGACAGCTGCTCTGCACAGACTTTCAGGCAGGAGGGTGAGACATTGTCTGGGCCTGGTGCTTTTCTAATCCTTTGTTTGCGGAAAAGCTGGCACACATCTTCTTCGCAGGTCCTAAGTGCAGGTTTAGTGTCAATAGGAGGTGTTAATGGTATAGCAGAGATGGGGTCACGGCGGGTGTGGAGGGTGAGACTCTGCAAAATGACAATAGAAGTCGTTCAGATCGTCAGCCATTAGTTGATTAACACAGCCCGAGGGAATGATGGCTTGTAGTTGGTAAAGTCTTTCAGGCCTTTCAACACTGATGCAGGGTCGTTGGCTGAAAACTGTTTCTTCAGCTTTTCAGAGTAGCATCTCTTAGCTGCTCTTATCTCCTTTGACAGTGTGTTTTTGGCCTGATTATACAAGACTTTGTCCCCACTATTGAAAGCATCTTCTTTGGTCTCACGAAGATTAATTGTAAACCATGGTTTGTCATTGTTGTTTTTTTATTCATTTCATTTGTATGTTAAGTGAGTCCTGGTGGGAATACAAATGTCCTCACAGAAGCTGATGTAGGATGTCACTGTGTCATTTGACACATACAGATCAGTGGCTGCAGCTTCAAAGACACTCCAAACTGTGTATTCGAGACAGTCTTGTAAGGCCCGCTCTGTTCTGCTCCATCTCTTTGCTGTACTTGCTACAGGCTTAGCATATTTAATATAATAGCAGTTGAAATTTTGCAGTAAAGACGTGTCCTTCTTTATCCAGCTCTATCATTGTCAGGTCGCCGCTTCCCATTCTCTGGTCTACCATCAGGTCTGGGCATGAACTGCATCCTGCCTGCTGTGGTAACCATGGAACAATGAGACAACCTTGGAACAATGAGACACCTTGAAACAAGGAGACACCTCGGAACAATGGAATTTCTGTGCCCTAACCACAGCGTTAACAGTGCTCATCAAATTAAACTTGATTTGCCAATCAATCAGGGTTTAGAGAATTCTATCCAATGAAATTACAGAGGCCAAGCAGAACTTAAACCAATCAAACTGATGAAGACAGATGTATCAGCCAGTTAAATCGAAGAAGACTGGAAGGCAGAAGGTCGGTAGGCAGGCGCCAACAGAAACCAAGTGAGAATTCAGTGACATAAGCAGAACAGAACAAACAGAACAAAGCCAATAAAAGTTACATACAGTAAGCTTTCCTGTGGCCCAGTGGTTAGAGCATGGCGCTAGCAAAGCCAAGATCATGGGTTCAATCCCAGAGTATTGCACATATTAAGATACAATATACAATAAAATTCAATGTAAGTCGCTTTGGATAAAAGAGCTGCCAAATGCATGAGTGTAAGATTTTATAGATGCAAACTACTTAGCTTTTGTGAATTCTGCTGTTTTAAATTAACACTTAGGTGGTTTGTCACATAATGTAAAATGTTTATCGTGCATTCGAAGGACCATGCCTAAAAACACAACCGACAGCATGCCGTTTATAGCAGCGGTTCTTAATCCTGGTCCTTGTGACCCCCCTCTCTTCATATTTTGTAATATTTCCTATTTTAAATCAGATGTGTTAAACAGAGAGAGAGGCAAAATATGCAAAGCCAGGGGTCCCAAGTAACAGGATTAAGAATCACTGGTTTATACAATTCAAGCCATAAAATAAGACTGTGTAAATGATATGGTGGACTTAATTAACGTTGAAGAATTCAATAGGTTATTATCACAGTGAAGAATTCAATAGATTATTATCACAGGTATTGAAATGACCATTTTGGTCAAATGTCTATTTAATGTAGAGTTCTGTAAATCTTATTAATCCCAAAGTGTTGATGTTTCTATCTCTTCTCAGTTTATAATTCTAAATGCTCACTTTTTTTGTCACACCATTTTTGTAGCATTTAAGTAAATTATCTTGTATAAAGTCATATTATGTTAGACTGTGTTGTCATTATGCACGTATTTGGATAGACCTATAGTGCATGTCCGCAGTTGTGCGCCATGTTTGTGTACAGTAGCTTCATCCGGGGATAGTAGTGGTGTAAAGGCCCCGGCACTTTTACCACGTAAAAGTGCCGGGGCCTTTTGGGGGTTGCGGCCTGAAAAGTTTGTGAACCCCTGTCCTAAAAGATCACGCAAAACTGCTAGGGTGTTGTGGCCTGTTTCTAGGGTGATCTGAGTGGTTACTACGTGGTTGTTTGTGGGCCCAGAACCTAGAAATCCTCTGCAAAGTGTCAATGATATTCTGGAACAAGTCAAGACTATTCATTCAAGAAACTCGAAAGGACTTTTAGTTTGTGAGTCAATCCGTCTTACTCTGATGAACTTCAGCAAGAATAGTTTGGAGGGGTGATATTCAGTGAATGACACGTTAAATTCTGTCTTGTTTTTCCACACAAATCTGTGCGTATGACTTCAGAAGACTTATAGCAGACCGTGTTTATGATGCCATGATTGAGGTTTGAAAGCTTCAGTCATTCTTCACTGTAATTGCGCACCGTCGTCTTCAGAACTTCTCATCCACAGGGGAAAATCGGTCTGGAACGGCTTGAGGGCGAGTAGGTGATGACAGAATTTTTGGGTGAACTGTCTATTTTCCGAGTGATGTTTGCAAAGTTAATAACAACTTGCAGTTTTGCTTTAATGAAATAATGTGTACTATTCCGTTGACTTCAAGACCTCAAAGTAGAGCCGACAAAGTGTACAGCAAAGCAAAATCAGATGTTACAAAAGATACAGTGAAAGAGATTTTGGTAAAACTTTAATAGTAGCCTATATGTCATTTTTCATGTCTAAAACTTAACAGTACTGAATCAAATATTACATGATTGTTTATCCATAATCTTTATAGGAAAACCCTTTAGGGAAAGTTCAAACAGCCAAGAAGTGACACGTTTTTACAGTGGATTGTCAGACAGAAACACAGCTGCTGTCCTCTTCAGGGCTCTGGCATCATGTCACACGGATGCCAAAGGATTTATTTGATTCTGTGGCCACCATCAGATCCCAATGGAGAGCATCTCCTCACTTTCTCATGGAAAACATGACCAAATATGAGAGTTATTTTTCAGTTCGACTCATTCATCTCATAGCGATGACACATCAGATTTTTTTCCTCCCGTAAATAGATATTTTATTTTAAAGCTGTACAAGGGAAAGATCTTCGAAAACAAACATATGTTGGCATCACAAAGCGTTTCAGGAAAGTTGAACAATTTTGAAAAGCCTTTCAGACATATAAATGGATTGGTTTTGTGTAAGGAAAAATAAAACGGAAACAAATGAGACATTTGTGGTGAGGAGGTGTAAAATAATCTGGATTTGTGTAAATCCTTTACTTCATGTTGAGTTCTTCAATAAAATTGACTTTTGATTGCAGACTTGAGAAATCTAAGCTCAGTTTGAGACACCGTTGAGATATCTTCTAAACCATTCATGGAGATTCTCAGGAGAAAAATCCTGGACAACGATGAAATATTAAAGTTTCCATTTAATCTCACTGATATCTAGAAGAAATACTTGTATTGTTAAGAAATCTCTTTTAGGATTTGTCTCTCTCAGGCGCAACTTGTTTGTCTGGTGGTTCACTATAAGCCTAAAATGAAGTTTTTTATGACGGGCTATAGAGTCCAGCTGCTGTTCGGCTTCATCGGCCATGGCTTGGTCCTCATTCACAGATGAACTGGAAGTTAGAACCGAGACTTCAGCATCTCATTTCTCTCAATTCCAGTTACTTACATGGTGTGAAAGGAACTCTGCTTTATGTTTACAGGAAACTCCCCCCCCCAACAATCTCTGTTCAATTTCTCCACATTACCATTCACTGGTTCCCGCTTTTCCTCCCCCACAGATCCCGTTTCTTCCTCTCATCCACAGTTGCGTTCACGAGGGATTTCCATCTCTCCTTACATTCCTCACTCACCCCCTCCGTTCTTACCTCAGTCCCCCTATGGCTTTTTCCTGTATAATATATCTGCTGACACAAGTCGTCCGCTCTGAACTTCACAACCCTAAAAAAAACTCTTGAGCTCATCCTCGCAGTCTCTAAGCCAACCCCCAGATGTGCGAACGGCCGGTTCTTCTTCATAGGCACTGCAAAACTTCTTATTAAAACTCATTTTACAACCTGTCTAACATAATAAACAACTGTCTATCCCTTGATCTTTTCTTCTTCCCCATGTTAGGTAGTAACAGACCTCCAATTTTCAGTCTTGTGAAAGTAACTTGACAGTTTTTGAACAAGTGACAAATATCTTGGGGTAACGGTGTGGCGTGACAAAACGGTACATTGTTGATTTGATGACACATTGTGTTGAGCTGGCACAATAAACAGACCTTTCTGATATGTAGTGATGGAAAGTCTGATTTATTCCAGTGAATCAGTTACATTGTTTAGACGTACAACTAAAATAGTCATATAACTGAAAACAGATTACATATTAATCAATGATTCAAGTCCCTCAGTAGGTTCATAGTGAAATATTTACTTAAATGCTGTGTTTCGAGTTATGTATGCCTACATAAAATACAGGTTAAAATTCATCGGATCTGCCGCTGTCCAAAAAGTTTGAGAACCACTGCACTAGACTATTCATTCCATCGACTTCCATTCATACACGTTAAAACGCAGCAGACATGACAAAAACAAATTCATGCAGACATAAATCCCATTTTACTGTCTCCCATGTTCAAGTTTGGCGACCTCTGACCTGGAAATTCATTTCACATGAAAACGTGTGACCAATAGATCAATGTCACAGCATGACCTCTTTAGGAAATCCAAGATGGAGGAAACAGATCAAAACACGGATAATAGCAATAATTTTAGACAAGTGAAAAATTATAAAGAGAAACATTTTAAAGTTTATCTCGATTGCTAACACACAACTCATGAAACAATTCACCATTTAATCACAACTATAAACACATTCCCATAATAATACACCAACTTGTAAATACCCCACACAAAAACGTCCTCAGTTTGCAAAGGTTCAACCAAGATTCAAACTGATGATACAGTTATCATAATCTCAGGATAATATCAATAAGAATCATCTACAGAGCTTTAAACATACAGTACACACTTTATATGATGGAAATTTCACTAGTAAGCTTTTGCATGTGTACACCCTCAAATTTGTGATTGTCAAGTTTATGTAACCGTAGCATTTTGTACATGTTCTGTATTTTTGCAGAACTCAGAAACCATCTAACACTTTGTCATAGTTACATGTTCTGAACACAACAACTCTTTGTTAGATTGAAATACTTGTCTATTTATCAAACACTGTATACTGTACAACATACATTTTTGTGTGGTGAAAAAGAATGCTTTATGTACATTTTAAACAACTCGTATATTAACTTCTATTTAACACTTCTAGACTCTTGGTTCGGAGTTTGAGATCAAAGAAGTGTTCTTTGGCACTTCAGATTTAGTCTTTATCCATCTTCCACTTACATCGATGGGAATGTCATCATTAAATGTGTGCTTTGTGTCTTTCATCACAATTTAAGATTAAGCCTTATACATATGTACAGGATTCTCTACATACGAAGGAGAGAGGTACAGTGATATTGTCTTATGACACATAACATTTTGTGTCTCATCTATAGACAAAGTGTCAGAAGATCTTCCACAAACTATTTGCCCTCAAGTCCGGGCAATTCCCATTGGGCCTAGAGCGACATCAGAAGAACCAATCAAATTTAAGAATGACCTTTAGGCTACATTTTCTTTACATTAACAAGTGCATCTGGCGGATGCTTATATGCAAAGCGCCATGTATTGCATTACAACCTATACATGTTGTGTTCCCTGGGGATCTAACCCTTGACCTTTGCGCTGTTAACACAATTTGCTCTATCAATTGAGCTGCAGGTTCAGAGTTGAGGTCAGATTTATGGGGGTTTAATTGAAGAACCATCAATGGTTGATATTTGAAAAATGCGTATATAATGTTAGACAGAGAAGTTTTAATTAAATAGATGTACAGCTATCATGTTTGATACTACAATGTTTTGATACGTAAGAAAAATGAAACATTGTTCAGTATTAGTAAAGCAATGGCCTCAGGGCAAATTATTTGCGTGCCAAGTCAACATCACTCAAATTTTTGAAAGCTCATACGAGTGAGGAACCGTAATGCAAGAGGCTCACAAGCCAAGTCATCAAGAGCCAATATGCAAAAACAGGATTTGACATGAACTGCTTTACACGTGAACACCAAAACAGTGCTTTGCTAAATTTTTGCCTTTTCATCCTCAAGCCGTGTCTCAAATAATCCGAGCGTGCTTGCAAAGAGAAACCGTGTTTAAACTTCTTCAGCTAAACTTGGGCACACTTGTACTTGTTTCTGCACATTCAGTCATTTAACGTCGGTATAAGTACACACCACAGCTTCAAATACCCCAAACACACATGAAGTCCTTATGTTGTGCTGTGGTCGTTGTTTATACATGGTATTCCTAAAAAAGAAAATCTATACGCGAGTTGTAATTATCGCTCCAGCTTTAAACAGCGTTTTGAAGTGTGGCCTGCTCTTTTATCAACTACTGACGGTTTGGATCTAATAGGCAGCAGCCATTTTAGATGTGGTGTGCGACATACGAGCTTGTACAGATACAGTTTAAAGACTGTGCTGGAATAAGGAAAATGTTTGACAGAAGTGAATACAGATGGAGAAAGGGAGTTAAAAAATCATGTAAGTGTTGCCATATGTCGGTGTAGAGGACATTTGGGTTGGACTCAGAACGTTATCGGCTTCTCTGTCCCTGCTGTTACCTTACAGACTCGTACTGTATGTGAACGCTTGTTTTAATGATGTAAATGTAGTATGCTTTTATCTTACTGTTACTGTAAAGTTCATGGCCGAGGGAATTCAAATTGTATATTGAATAGTGAATAGCTTATTTCTTATGAAACAGATTTTTGAACAGATTGACACAATCTTTTATGTGCACTTCAGAAAGAACTCAAAACAAAAGACATTTTTTAAAGGAATGGTTCAAACAAATGTTAGAATTCTGTTAAAAAAGTACTATACATGTATTTATTACTTCCAGTCTACTTTATATGTATTTCTCAAAAATATACTAATAATGACCCTTAAGTCAACCTTACTTATACTGACAGAGGAGTTTATTTAATATACACGTGTACCTGTAACGGACTCTGTGCCTATGCCGACCGGGCCCTTGCACCAGCACCCTTCTCCGGATTCACCCGTTCAAGATCCTCTGACTTTTGAACTAAACTTCCCAAAATCCCTTGCACACCACACCGTCCATAATTGCACACACACCTGTAGGCCATTTACCCAGAATCTATTTATACAGTCATTTCAGCTCACATTCTTTTTCAGGTCTACTTGTTTATGTGTCATTTAGTGCTGACCCAGTAGTTACCATTTACCGTTTACCTGTGGACTACTTACCTGCTTACCTGTGGATCTCATACCCGTTTACCTGTGAATCTCTTACCCCATTGTCGAGGGTAGATGTGACGGAGTCGTCGTGAGCAGATGTAAGCACACAGGAGAAGTTGGCAGAGTTTCCACAGATGGGATCTTTTTATTTATCCTAATTAAGGCCAAAGAAAGGTAATATAAATTTAACAAGAGGGGAAAAAAACATACTGTTTAGGAAAAACAAAATGTTGACTTGGGAGTCAAATAAACAATCAAAATTTTGCAGCTGCTTAGAAATTGACCTTTACACAAGCCACTATACATAGAGCATCGACAGACTTATGTCTTCTCCACTCGCCCTCCCCCTGAGACTGGAGCCACTAGTCTTTATAGGCATGAAGGCACCCCTGGAATTGGCACATACCAATACAATACCACAATACAGGGGTGGCTCAGGTGAATAGGCCATAAATGCTTAAAAACTGCAGAAATCTTACATCTATAAAACTAGAAAATTACAGAATATTATTTCTATGGTTCTAGCTAACTTTGGCAAATTATATATTTTCATATTAACAGCTAAAAATGTATAACTCAAACTCTGAACCACTTCCTATTTACCCGGAAGTCATAGCGTCATTACAACCCCACGATTGCGGCAAAAATTCCTTTACACAAACAAACAGGAGACACCAGTGAGACACTAAGATGGTATGTCAAAGCTATGTTAATTTTAAACTAAATAAAAAGATACATAATTAACAAAGACATGTGTTGCGTGGTTATTCTAACTGGTTATGATTGTGAAGTAAATGACATGGTTTTGAACAGCTAGATATGTAGTGATAATATAGTAACTATAGCATATAAATCACTGTAGTATTAGATGTTAAAGTGTGCACACGAAAGCTACGGGATTACTGTGGAGTTTTGATAAAAGACTAGGTTAACCGCTGATTTGAAATAATATGAGGAATAGCAGAACACATGATGTCCACAGTACAGCCGTCTGCTTCAGTGGCGACACCCAACCCCTTTCGAGGATCTGGTCAATACCCTTCAGCAACAACTTCGCCGTCAAGTGGATGGTATGAGTCAGCCCTGGTGACCGTTTTTCGACAGGGATTACATTCATCCATAAGGTCACAAATTGCTGCTCTTGATGACAACGAAGGACTGAAGAACCTCATTCAGGTACGAATAGCCCAACGTCTAGCTGCGGCTGCTGTTGCACCACTAACTCTCACTGATGTGCTGGTAACCTCTGCAACACCTCTTTCTGCTAAAGCCCTAATAGACTCCGGCTCAGCTGGGAATTCCATGTCTCTACGATTATTCAAGTATCTCCAACTACCTAAAAGGCCCAGTGAAAATAACATGAAGATTCATAATGTGTGTGTTTACACCCCCCCCCCCCATCTCGCTTCAGGTTGGATCCACTCATGTTGAGGAGATCTGGTTCTGGGTTCTGGAGGGTTCTACCACGGACATCATCCTGGGAAGACCCTGGCTTCAGGTACATCAACCTCACATTGACTGGTCCACAGGAAAAGTCATAAAGTGGAGTAAACATTGTCTCAGAGACTGTATACCAAACACCAAGCAAACACCCGCCTCCGCTGTAAACATGCCTGTGAGTACCACTTCTGTCGAGAGCCCCGATATATCCAATCCTGTCGATGTCCCTGAGGAGTACCGGGCGTTCCAGGATGTATTCTCCAAAGACCTCGCTACAGAGGGCCATAGATGAATAAATCTCTGAGGCATTGCCGTATAACTACATATGACCATCTACCTCCCCTGCCGCTTCCAGCTTCGTTTTTTTTGGGTAAGAAGGACGGAGATCTGAGACCGTGTAACAGTTACAGGAAACTCAATCTACATTTCAAGAAGTTCACCTTCCCCTGTTCCCGCCTGCCCCAGAACAACTCGCCCATGCCACAGTTTTCAACAAACTAGATCTAAGAAGTGCTTATAATCTCATACGTGTCTGGTCCGGAGATGAGTGGAAAACTGCCTTCATCACCCCATCTGGACATTACGAAAACCTGGTTATGCCATTCGGATTAGTCAATGCCCCAACCATTTTCCAAAACTTTATGACAAGATCTTCCGTTACTAACTGTAGCGTATACATTGACGATATATTCCTTTTCTCCAAGAACCTCCCAGAACACACCCTACACCTAAATCAAGTTCTACAACAACTCTGACAGCACCAGTTGGACCTGGAAAAGTGCCAGTTCCACCAGTCCTCCATCCAGTTACATAAACAGCCACAACAGGGTTAAGATGGAACAGGGGAAAGTAGATGCAGTTCATGACTGGCCACAACCCACAAACATTAAGGAACTACAACAGTTCCTGGAGTTTGCTAACTTTAACCGCCGGTTTATCTCAAACTCCTGTTAAATATCATTACACCTTACTTCCATGATCAGTAAACGGACAGATCTCTGTCCTGGAGCCCCGAAGCCACCCAAGCCTTCCAGCATTTAAAGGAAGCTTTCTGTACCAACCCCAATCTATGCCTCCTTGATCCTGATCTACGCTTCATTGTGGAGGTAGATGCCTCTACCCCTTGAGTGGGAGCGGTGCTCTCTCAGCAGCAGGGGGTGCCAAAACACCTTCATCCATGTGCCTACTTCTCACGGAAGCTGTCCCTGGCAGAGCGTAATTACGATATTGGAAACCAAGAACTCCTGGCCATTGAGCTCGCTCTGCAGGAATGGAGACACTGGCTGGAGGGAGCTATACACCCATTCATGGTCATAACCGACCATCGCAATGTGGAGTACCTCAAGGAGGCCAAACGACTAAACTCCTGTCAGGCCAGATGGGTTTTATTCTTTACCCGCTTTGAGTTCTCTGTTACCTATCGACCCGGATCTCAGAATGGCAAAGCGGATGCTTCATCATGCCAGAATCTCCAGCCATGTTCATTAACCCCATCATCTGATCATTGGATCGAGAAAACACGGCCACTAACCAGCCTGCTCCACCAGGAGGTTTTGAGGGTGGTACCTATGTCCAGCAGCGGCTCCAGACAATTTTGATTGGGGGGTCAATGGGGGGTCCTGGTCATTTGAAGGGGGATCTCATGAAAACTAGCAAAAAATACAGTGGACACGGCTAATAACTGCTTATTACTGCTACTAAAAAAATAAAACAACACAGCATATCAACTACTTTGTTTTTAATTAAATAAATCAATTTCAGTGTGCAAACAATATGCTCGAACTTTAATTGCCATAGCCACACCCATGACAGAAAACATATTTACAAAATAGTATATATTCTCATACTCTCACCGCCTTTTGATTGCCCTACTTCTGTCCAGTTTCCCCCTGGCATCTTCTCTGCAGCTCTTACTCTCCAGTCTCCTCCTGTCCTCTTTTGCTCCTCTAACTCTCCAGTCTCCTCCTGTCCTCTTTTGCTCCTCTAACTCTCCAGTCTCGTCCTGTCCTCTTCTCTGCTCCTCTAACTCTCCAGTCTCCTCCTGTCCTCTTCTCTGCTCCTCTAACTCTCCAGTCTCCTCCTGTCCTCTTCTGCTCCTCTAACTCTCCAGTCTCCTCCTGTCCTCTTCTCTGCTCCTCTAACTCTCCAGTCTCCTCCTGTCCTCTTTTTCTCCTCTTACTCTCCAGTTTCCTCCTGTCTTCTTCTGCTCCTCTTACTCTCCAGTCTCCTCCTGTCTTCTTCTGCTCCTCTTACTCTCCAGTCTCCTCCTGTCCTCTTTTGCTACTCTAACTCTCCAGTCTCCTCCTGTCCTTTTCTCTGCTCGTCTAACTCTCCAGTCTCCTCCTGTCCTCTTCTGCTCCTCTAACTCTCCAGTCTCCTCCTGTCCTCTTCTGCTCCTCTAACTCTCCAGTCTCCTCCTGTCCTCTTCTCTGCTCCTCTTACTCTCCAGTCTCCTCCTGTCCTCTTCTGCTCATCTAACTCTCCAGTCTCCTCCTGTCCTCTTCTCTGCTCCTCTAACTCCCCAGTCTCCTCCTGTCTTCTTCTGCTCCTCTTACTCTCCAGTCTCCTCCTGTCCTCTTTTGCTCCTCTAACTCTCCAGTCTCCTTCTGTCATCTTCTCTGCTCCCCTAACTCTCCAGTCTCCTCCTGTCTTCTTCTGCTCCTCTTACTCTCCAGTCTCCTCCTGTCCTCTTTTGCTCCTCTAACTCTCCAGTCTCCTCCTGTCCTCTTTTGCTCCTCTAACTCTCCAGTCTCCTCCTGTCCTCTTCTGCTCCTCTAACTCTCCAGTCTCCTCCTGTCTTCTTCTGCTCCTCTTACTCTCCAGTCTCCTCCTGTCCTCTTTTGCTCCTCTAACTCTCCAGTCTCCTCCTGTCCTCTTTTGCTCCTCTTACTCTCTAGTCTCCTCCTGTCCTCTTTTGCTCCTCTTACTCTCTAGTCTCCTCCTGTCCTCTTCTGCTCCTCTAACTCTCCAGTCTCCTCCTGTTTTCTTCTGCTCCTCTTACTCTCCAGTCTCCTCCTGTCCTCTTTTGCTCCTCTAACTCTCCAGTCTCCTCCTGTCCTCTTCTCTGCTCCTCTTACTCTCCAGTCTCCTCCTGTCCTCTTTTGCTCCTCTTACTCTCCAGTCCCCTCCTGTCTTCTTCTGCTCCTCTTACTCTCCAGTCTCCTCCTGTCCTCTTCTGCTGCTCTAACTCGCCAGTCTCCTCCTGTCCTCTTTTGCTCCTCTAACTCTCCAGTCTCCTCCTGTCCTCTTCTCTGCTCCTCTAACTCTCCAGTCTCCTCCTGTCTTCTTCTCTGCTCCTCTTACTCTCCAGTCTCCTCCTGTCCTCTTTTGCTACTCTAACTCTCCAGTCTCCTCCTGTCCTCTTCTCTGCTCCTCTAACTCTCCAGTCTCCTCCTGTCCTCTTCTGCTCCTCTAACTCTCCAGTCTCCTCCTGTCCTCTTCTCTGCTCCTCTAACTCTCCGGTCTCCTCCTGTCTTCTTCTGCTCCTCTTACTCTCCAGTCTCATCCTGTCCTCTTTTGCTCCTCTAACTCTCCAGTCTCCTCCTGTCTTCTTCTGCTCCTCTTACTCTCCAGTCTCCTCCTGTCTTCTTTTGCTCCTCTAACTCTCCAGTCTCCTCCTGTCCTCTTTTGCTCCTCTTACTCTCCAGTCTCCTCCTGTCCTCTTTTGCTCCTCTAACTCTCCAGTCTCCTCCTGTCCTCTTTTGCTCCTCTTACTCTCCAGTCTCCTCCTGTCCTCTTTTGCTCCTCTAACTCTCCAGTCTCCTCCTGTCCTCTTTTGCTCCTCTTACTCTCCAGTCTCCTCCCGTCCTCTTTTGCTCCTCTTACTCTTCAGTCTCCTTCTGTCATCTTCTCTGCTCCCCTAACTCTCCAGTCTCCTCCTGTCCTCTTCTGCTCCTCTAACTCTCCAGTCTCCTCCTGTCTTCTTCTGCTCCTCTTACTCTCCAGTCTCCTCCTGTCCTCTTTTGCTCCTCTAACTCTCCAGTCTCCTCCTGTCCTCTTTTGCTCCTCTTACTCTCCAGTCTCCTCCTGTCCTCTTTTGCTCCTCTAACTCTCCAGTCTCCTCCTGTCTTCTTCTGCTCCTCTTACTCTCCAGTCTCCTCCTGTCCTCTTTTGCTCCTCTAACTCTCCAGTCTCCTCCTGTCTTCTTCTGCTCCTCTTACTCTCCAGTCTCCTCCTGTCCTCTTTTGCTCCTCTTACTCTCCAGTCTCCTCCTGTCTTCTTCTGCTCCTCTTACTCTCCAGTCTCCTCCTGTCCTCTTTTGCTTCTCTTACTCTCCAGTCTCCTCCTGTCCTCTTTTGCTCCTCTTACTCTCCAGTCTCCTCCTGTCCTTTTCTCTGCTCCCCTTACTCTCCAGTCTCCTCCTCTTACTTTGCTTCCCCTCCTGTCTTCTTCTCGGCTCCTCTTTTGTCCAGTCTCCTCCTCTCTTTTCTCCATGCTCCACAGGTGTGATTTTCTGCAACAATTGAATGCAAACACATTTAACACATCAAATACAGTGCAATTTAAACCTGTTAAAATATAATGTAAGGAGTGTACTCACCACTTAAAAGAGAACAATTCGCCTGTTGTTATGATTGGCTGCAAAGCGATCAATAACAACATCAACATCCATCTCTTTTGTTCTTCTTGAGCTGATTGCCAGCACAGCAAGATTACTGCTTAGGACATCGCCACTTTTGTTTCTGAGGTAGGTTTTTAAACGCCAAAATCAATGAAAGCCTCCTTGTATGGCCTCAATAGAATCAGCAAGTCATGGGTGGTGTTGAGAGAGACCCCATTTTGTTTTTTTTCTGTCAATGAGGCGTTTCAGTTGATGTAGTTCTGCTGAAAGGTTGTCTTCTAATATGCCATAGTGCCTAGCCATGGGTTGAAGGGCATCTTTGTGCAGGAAGGTCTTGTGTTTGGGATTGATAGCTGCAACTCCTTTCATAACGTGGCAACTGTCAGCAGAGAAGCGCCTATTTCTATTCACTGATTAAAAGGTCAAGTTCTGGGAAAAAACTGTGGATTTTGTAGTCTTCTGGTGTTTGAAGTATCTTTTTCCTTGTGTGGCTATTGCAGACATGAAACTGCTGCAGGTGGGAGGGCTGTATTATTGTTCTTTTTGCCTGTTGGCGCTGCATGTCAATGCCCACTCTCTCACACATGTCACTTGTGCCCTGCCACAGATGGGTCCAAGTTTCACCACTGTGTTCTTCTTGGAGTGTGTCAACCAGTGCAAAGACCAGATCAATGGCGGATGCCAAATCTAAATCTGTGGCCTGTAGTTGGTCAGATAAAGTTTTTGTGAGCCCAAATATCTTCTCCAGCATGTAGATTTGCAAAATAAACTGTGCATCAATCAAGCCATTTAGTGATCTAGCCTCAATAGCTCTATGGCTATTTGTTTGATTGCTGACTTCCTCTAGTGTGGCTAAGATGCTAGGGAGGGTTTGCTTTATTGCCCAAAGACTATAGTACTGACATGCCCATCTGGTATCTGACAGACGTTTTAATTCCACAGCTCTTTTAGTGGGCTCAAGTTCTGTTTGTTTCTCCATGAACACTTTGTGAGTTACTTAACCAGAAAAAAGTAGAGTTGTTAGTTTGAAGAGAACCATTTTTAAATCTTTATCCCGGATATATATATTTTAATATATATATTAAATATTTTCTAATCAGGAAGGGGGGTCAAATGGGGGGTCGAGGCGTTTTTTTGGAAGGGTCTTGAGACCCCCCAAGACCCCCCTGGCACCGCCGCTGCCTATGTCCCCCCGGATATCCGTCTCCCCCTCATGGACTCAGAACACTTTGTTCCGGGATCTGGACACCCAGGCAGTCAGCGGACTCACTTTGCACTTTTGTGTGATGTAAATCACTGAATGTATTCGTTGTTCTACACATGTACTCTATATTTTACACAGTGTGGATGAATAATTGAGGCGAAGGGCACGTCATTACTTTCTGTGTATTATATATTGTAATGTTTTACTCTGACCTTTTCAGAGAGAATATTTCTCTTTACTGGAGAAAATCAGTGTCCACATTAAAAGTGCAATTTAGCATAAACAGGTAGGTACCGAATTGAGCAAATGCACTTTGTCAGACCCATTTGCTATAATAAAACCTTTACAAACATGTTAGTGTGTTTTCACAAGCGTCGCCATTCCACAACTGTAATTTTAAAACAGACGTTCATGTGCTGGCCGCTCGTATGCTTTTGAACAGACATCCTTGAGCATTTTCACAGCATAAAGGACAAATATTTTCTACTAAGATCTGTCAGCGGGCATGAGTGAAAGTCTGCCTGGACCACGTCCACTGAAGGAAGATTCCAGATTAAAGCGTTCGCCAACAATTTAATTGACAGCACATGTGCTTGCTGCCACAGAAAGGAAGCTTGTGAGCGAGAGCAACAACGCAGGAGAGACAGCTACTGCATTTTATAACTAGTATGAAAAAGACATATGAAACATTCAATTCCGCATTTGATCTCTATACCGTGACATTTTTGCATTTTTGAAGCTCTCTGTGTCCACCGAACAAGTGTTGAATGCTTGACAATGGAGATCACCTCATCGATGTCGTCTGTGTTTCCTGTTTGTTTGGAAAACGAATCAGTAGTGACATCAATGCACAACATCTGGAATGTTCTGGGGGCTTCGGATGAACGTATGAGTCATCGATAATCCCAGGACATTAGCACGCATGCCTTGGCCGCGTTCGGTGGGGATTGAAGCACATTTGAATAATAGCATGAGTAAATCTCACAATTGTGGGAATCCCTTCTTCAGGGTGGCCGTGTCTTACTAAGTTGTTTCTTTAATTCCCTTAAGTGCCACCACTTTCTGATAAATCTGATTCATCCCTTAGACTGCGGATTACAGTGCTTGCATTGCAGATCTGGACTAAATGGACTACAGGATATTTTTGTGGCCAACAAATTTCAAGGAAAAGTTGCTGAAGCTTTCTTGGAAAATGTTGTTAGGGGATGTCAGGTGCTAATTAGCATATTTATGAGGCCATTAAGTCACAATTGCATTCACAATCTGTGAAAATGTACTATGCAACATAGTTATTAACATTTATTTATTTTTTTGTTTCATTCTTAACGCATTCTTATTCCAGCATATACGGCTATATTCATGACGAGATCTAGTCCATGTAGTCTGTTCCATACACAAGTCGATTCATACCCAAGTTGAGGGAGGGACCATTTGGAGTTATTACAGTAACGCTTCTCCATCAAAAAGTTGATGTACTCCACCACCAGACCAGCAGAGACACATTATTTACATTCGCCAGATTGTAAACACACTTACGTCGACAAAGTTTTTGGGTTAAACCCCAGATATGTGTATGTGCACAGGTATATAGTGTTTCTTTACAAAGTGACATCACCGACTACTGGCCAGGCATGCATAATACAGCACTTTATTTTTAACTTTCGTGTAAATGTAGCACTAGATCCTGAAGAAACTGTTAGTGATGCAACTATATCATAAATAATGTACAACCTTAATATAGACCTGAAGATATCAGTCACAGCAAATAAAAACAACATGTAAAGGGACGTTTGAGAAATCACTTTAGATTAAGATATAAAGAGTTTGACAGAATGTCTTAGACACTCTGTCATTTAAATGAATCATGTATAAAATGTGTCATTAGTCATAGACTAGAGGAAAATACTATTATGTCTCTACGCTGTTGACATATTTTTGTTGAAGTACAATGGACAGATGCTTTCACATGTGTAACGCTCATGAGTGAAGCATTCACAAAAATGAGAAATGAGCATTATATATTTAATGTCTGTCAGTACGTAATTTATCTCTCAAAAAATGTGCAAAAAAATAAATAAAAGGATAAGAAACCTTTATGTAGTGGTCAGGAATTACATAACAAAATTTGCAGCAGAAGAAAAAAAATCACACCGGTTTATTTCAGATGGGAAAATCTGGTAGCATAACAATATAGAAATAGGAATTAAATAACTGTTCTCAGTAGACCGGACCATTTATTAACGCGATTGTGATTTTGCTTTCATTTGAAGTAGTTACGTTTCATCTACTTATTTGTTCTGCATTGTAGTGACAAGTAAAAGGGAGAGATCAGACAAATATAAACATTCTTAATTCTTGTCAAACCAAATCTCTATGAATTTCTTTCTTCGGCATACAAAAGAAGATACTGTGAAGAATGTTGAGAACCAAACCTCTATAAACCCCATTTACTTCCATTGCATTGGCACACAACCACCGAGACATCTCTCAAAATATCATCTCTTGTGTTCCACTGAAGAAAGAGTCATATACAGGTAATACACATCCTCTAACATGATTAGCATCAGAGATTCCAATATTCTAAGAAATGTACCATTTTTGAAGACCACACAAGCAAACGTACCCTAAACAGTAATAGATTTATGATGACTTGAGGAACTCAAAGCATTGTGTGTATCGCTGGGATTTTCTTTATCTCTTAACTGATCTTTTTCCTCCTATATGGAATGCAAGGATGAATCCCTCCCACATTACAAAATATCCCACCGTCATGGAGTTACTCATCTGCGCCTACAATGACAGCTTGTGAAGACAGTTGGGTTCAGCCTTCTCTGATGTTACACAGAGATGCAGTTTATCAGTCATAGTGCCTCAAATATACTGCGGGGAGGTGAAACACAGATATAACATTTGCGATATTATTTATTCGTTACTTTTAAAAGGGCATTAAGCGTGAGGAGCGTGTAGAAACAACATGCAGCAGACTCCCAGAATACATAAAGTATACGAGCACTCAAGGAATTCTATAAAGAAACCACAGCCCAATGTGTTCAGCACGAGGAACTGACTGCAGAGGAAACGCAGATGAATGCAGGTCATTTCACAAGACTTAAATGTAATTGTTTTTCCATAATTCAGCGCCCGTGGGGTGTGTGCAAATGGACACCGTCCAAGAAAAGCTGGAGCTGTTGTCAGACAAAAGAGCCGGTAATGAATCACACGCACCTATGCAAGATCTTTAAATCCAACTTGGCCAACGCATACTCGATAATGATGTTGTCTGAAAGTCACCGACGTATCTCATCCATAGTCTGAAATAATGTCCGAATCAATAACAACCTACAAGAAAGCACAGTTCTTCCAGTCTTTACTTTTCGAATTTCTCCCATGATGCACTCTGGTAGAGAAATCATCATGACATTTGTTTGTGACTTGTGTCTGCGGAAAACATTAAAGGTTTGGAGAACATGTCATACTCCTAAATCAAAATCACAATGTTTTAAAGTGTGTTGATATTAAAAACAACGTTAAATAAGACGTAATGTGGAGATCAGTTATATTAATAAAAAATGAAACGCAAGTCAAAAAGATTTTCATAACAGGTATGACATGTGAGATTTATGAGGTAGCTTGAAAGCCAATTGGTCTAAAACTGTTCTCAGTTCTTGTGTGTGCAGTGGTTCAAAATAGATAAATCACGACCGTGTTTCTCGATAATGTTCCTCCTTTCTGCCACTGTCAAAGCTGTTTATGAGTGCAGATGCCAATTTCATGCTTCATATAGAAATTATGAATGGACATTATCGTAGATCTCTTCTCCTCTCTTGACGATGTGCCAATGTGGTAGGAACATTTCTCGAAAAAGTGTCCAACAGCAACAAGAGCAAACGAGCTTTCCAGGTGATTTTGTGTTGAACGGAAACAGCGCTCAGATTCAAGGCAATGTGAGCAAATGTGCCGGTCAGGAGCCAAAGTGTCTGGGTTCGTCCATTGCTCAAAAAACACTCTTCAAGAGACAACCGGTATATATTTGGGTTAAAACAGAACAATGAGAAAGCTCGCCTGGGCTGACCTTGTTTGCACAAAAGATGTCATTTTAGATGAACCAATACACGATTACGCCTGTTATCACCATGATGACCTGCAATTTAAGTTTAAAACCTTTTTAAAACCTGTCAAATCAGAAAACAAACCAGAATATGGACCCTATCCTATATTTGTGGATATCATTTACATTACCTGCTACAAGGTGCGTTTACCCAAAGACTTGGTATTGGTATTAGCTTGTGTGTGACTACTTCATGTTGAAAATGGTGTGAGGTAGTCTGCAGGACACGGACCACAGATCTGGAGCACGTCCAGACGCGACACATGCATAAGAGAGGGTTACATGAAGGTAGAAGAACTTTGGCGGGCAACAACATCAACTGTGGGAGGGAAAGTAACTGAAACTGGCACAGTAACAGGATCTGGTGGAGATTCAGCCATGGGGCCAGTGAGATTCCCGAAGCTAGAGATTTCTCTGGTGGAACAACATTAGAGGATTTTCAGTCAAACAAAATGTGTGACAGGGAACAAGTGCAAACATGTGACTGTTTATCCTTCTGAAAACAAGACATGTGACCATTTCTAAAGGCCGCAGGAAGCTAATGATAATAGACTAGACAGCATAAGAGTAGGTGAACAATACCTGAATAACTTACTGTATTTGAGAAACTTCTGGAGTATGCATGTCATGATCCTCCCTCTCCTTGTCTTGTGGCATGATCATGTCAGACCCATATGTTTTATGTGGAGAAAGGGCATGGCATTGTTTGGTTTTGTCATGCCATGCTTTCGTCTCGTCTCCTAGCCCCCGCCCTCTTGTTTCTCCGTGATAGTCCCATTAGTGTTTCATTTCCTCACCTGCCCCGTGTAATCCTCCCGTTAGCTTCCCCATAGTGTTTTATCCCAGTCACCTGCCCGTCTCTCTCCCCGTGTTCCTTCAGTGTATGTTTACCTCGCATTACCTTGCCCTTGTGTTCCGAATACCTTGTTCCTGTTTGCTGTGGATTTATTATTCTAAAAACCTTGTTTTGTCCCCCTTGAGGGAGGTTTTTGGTTTTGGTCTTGATTGGTCCTGTTTTTCCCCATTGTGGGTTTTTGTTTTACATTACTGTAATAAAAGTTTAAACCTTCGTCAACCTGTGCTTTGGTTCTGTCCTAATTCCTGACACTGCAGTCAGTTGTCGGTTTGACTTTGCAAAAGGCTTTGAGAGGTAATAAGCAGTCACATTCCCTTCTTTTTTGAGACAATCAAATCTGTGTATTGCATTCAATGAAAATTCTTCCTAATGATTAAACTGTACCTGAAGTCATTTCTGCAGTTAGTACATTATAGATCACATTCTTCAAAGGACAATGCCAGCACGCATGATGACTGTATGTGCTTATTCACTACATTTATATAAGTAAGAGAATTTGAAAGCATCCTGTAAACTTTAAGCCATCAAGAACTTGTTTCCCGACCAAAAAGTGCAGTGGGGACATTAAAGAGACGCTTCAGCAATACAGAAGAAGGAACCCAAGGATTATAGTCTGAAGAAATTTGCATCAGTTACTGCTTTTGATTTGTGACTCACATAAGTAGAAATTCCTTCTTCGTCTGCTCTATTCATAAATTCATTTGGCCGATCGGCCTGCTGGGAATTCTTTAGCTTCTCCAGATGTCCCGTCTGCTAATTTCCTAGACAAAGAATATATTTTTATTGCATTCATCCTCAAATGATTATTGTCACATAACAAATAATAAACTGTATAATAAACTGCAGAAACAGAATTTTCTCTTGAATTAGAATTGAATGTTGGGTTTTTATATTATGTTTGGAGCACCTTTCTGCACCTGGGGTTCTTTAAGATTAAATTGAAACTTGACCGTTGGTTAATCCCATGATTATTTTCAGCTGTATTTAAGATGCCTGTGTGCCTCCGCTGAACTATTGTGATCAAACATTTGGTTTGCATCAGGATTGTATTTTGCTCATTTTTTAAGCCAAGAAAGGGAAATCTGAGAGCTATCATTCGCAGATTTCATACTTTGGCGATTATATTATCAGACAAATTTAACAACACAGATAGTCCTGGGGTCTCATTTATAGAATGTTGTTTAGAAACCGTCATAAATTAGATTTTACGATCATTTCTCAAAGTGCGTACGTGTGATTCACAGAAAACGTGTGTAGCCTCTATCAAATGTGAAATCTATAAATCACAAATGATTGTGAAATTGCACGCAGCTCAGTTTCAGATCTCTGCCTTTTAATGGTGTCAAATTAATGTCATTGATAAATGAAAGAGCATTTGTAGACGTCCAAATCCATAAAGACTTGTATTTCCAAAAACCTGCTGCACTCGGACAAGCAAAAGTGCGTACGTCTGCTCCGACCCTGACGTGGCGCTAAGCATTTTCCACGTAAAAGACTGTTTTTATAAATATGAACTTTTTCATTATTGCACCGCAATATCACCTGTGTTAAAAAGGTCAAATTAACTCTCACAGCGTATATATAATCCACAGAATTTCATACACAAATTGTGCATTAATACCTAAAGTTAGGTATAACCTTTGCGTTAAAGGTCCATTGCGTAATTTTTTGCAGCAGTTAGTGGTGAGGTTGTGAATTACAACCAACAACTCACTACACCTCTCCCCCTACTAAGGAGCCTGAGAGAGGAATAAGATAAACACTCAACATATCTCTGAGATATAAGCTCACAATTGTGAGGTAAAATTTCAAACTTAGACCCGAAAACAGCTGTTGATCATTCAGGGAACAGACAATATAGTTTCAAAGGTTTGTATGTACATTTTGTTATGTGGTAATGTGTATAAATTAAGTGAGTTTGTCTTGTGTAGTATATGTAAATTTATATTCTGTGAAATAGTTTATTCATGAAAGCATCAAATCAAATTACCGTGCAATTTCTATGAAACCAGATCCCTCTTATTTTGATACAAATTTAGCATATTCTGCAAGAAGTCTGAAACTTGTGAGCATAATATATACATCTATATATATAGAGAGAGAGAGAGAGAAAGTAACCACTTACTCCATCCCAGACGCTCATTCTGTGTGACTTTCTTTCAAACAAAATTAAGATATTTTAAAGAATAAATGAGATGTCTTTTCTTCATAAAACTGATTATCTTTCCTTTCCTAGTGTTTGTCCTGTGTTTACAAAAACGTGGCTCAAATGATCTTTGGACTATGCTGTAGCATGATGGTATGATGGGGCTCATGTTACCAGCACAGTGTAGCTCAAAGTTTGTATGCTTGAACCACACAGGGATCCAATAGTTAAACTCTTTCGTCTATTTACAGTAAAATGAATGAATGAATTTATATAGTGCTTTATTGTGTATTGCCACACACCCAATGTGTTTAACAATCATATTAGGGGGGTCTCTCCTCAACCACCACCAGTGTGCAGCATCCCCCTGGATGATGCGAAGGCAGCCACAGTACAACGGGCCCAGTGCCCTCACCACACACCAGCTACAGGTGAAGAGGAAAAAGAGAATTCAGGGGTGGGATTTAATAAGAGGTCATGATTGACAAGGGCTAGTGTTGGGAATCTGGCCAGGACGCCGGGGTTGCACCCCTACTCTTTACGAGAAGTGCCATGGGATCTTTAATGACCACAGGGAGTCAGGACCTCGGTTTAACGTCTCATCTGAAGGACGGATTGATTGTTCTTGGTCTCAAAATGTCTGCCAGCAGCTACTGTATATTACGAATTCGTACCGTTTTCCCATTTTAATGCTTTCAGAAACAATGCTTGTTTATTCAGCTTTCATGCATCTTAAGTGAACTTGTCTTTCTTGTCAAACCAGCACATTTTCCAGAAAGCCTTACATCATCTCAAAAAAAGGCATTATGTGTTTCAATGCGGTTTGGTTGTAAAAACCCAAATTATATGCAATTGCTGTGAACGTTAATAAATCCGTCTTTATAGCTAGTACACAAATTACCTGATTACCTAAAGGCTTCAGCTAAATGACTTTACCTTAAAATGACTTTCTACAAATAGATAATACTTAATGGTTCTGTTTCATTGATCCTCACATATAACCTAAATATGTTTGAGTCTCCAGAGTAACAAAATGACTTACAATTGAAATAATATAACAAACCAGTCAGACAACATTGTGCACAAGTATGCATTTAGAAAGCGTCATTATCCAAAGAGACATTACGTTTTTCATCAGTATGTGTGTTTTCTTGGATTTGAACCCATGACCTTTACGCTGCGAGCACAGTGCTGTATGAATTACACCACAGGAACACCTCAGTGAAACCGTCTAGCTCCGACATGTCTCAAGGCCCAGGTCCTCACGGGTCATAACTCAATGTCATTTCTGTTCTTCCTCGGGCAGTGTTTGTTTTGACCTGTCAATCACTTTTGGACTTATCTGATTTATGTTTTGTAGTTTGGATAGTCAGACAGGGTTCTATTCTTCTCCTTTGCACTTTTTGGAGAAAAAAAAACATCTTGAAGAAAGGTTAACAATTTGGCATTATTGTTTTGAAAGCGTCTAAAATGACATAACATTTCATACTCCAATTTAAAACCTATTTGAGAAAAGATGTATATTTCAGTTTGTATTTTACCAAAGCACACCATTTTCTTACTTTTAACAGCAGCGCTATGAAAGTTCTCTTGCTGTTAAACAAGAATCCGTATATTTATTCAACCAAATGAATATCAGCCTACACAATACCATGTCTGACATTTTATTTCTAAAGTGCTTTTTTGCACTGTTGCCTTGTAGAGCAGCTTTACGTGATATGATGATATCAGTGCGAAAATAAACTTAATCGAAGGTCACGAGAAGGAGTGTTTCCACACTTTTGACTGGTGGTGTGGCTTTTTTAAAACAAGTCAGTTAGCTCATCTTTTCCTCTAGACGCTGAACAACAAGATCTGTAGGTATGAGCTTTGCGATGCATTGACATCTTGAAGTAATTTGAGTAAAACTGGTGGTTGATTGTCTCGTTCAGGGGGTACGAGGGCTGTTCACGGCAGAGGAAGTACAGCGAATGTGAGGACTGTGATGATCCAGCCGAAATCTGCAACCCATAAACCACTGAATTCATTATTATCAGCCCTTCAACATTTCTTTCTTTACAGGACCAACATGTTAAATGAAATGGAAATTTGATAAGTATATACGTATTCTAAAATGTGGGGAAAAAGACCCTAAAATGTGCCCTGAACCTTATGTATTTTTATAGCCTGATCTATTCAGCATTCCATGTTCTGTCATTCATTATACCATGTGATGAAAGGTTGCACAAAACGGCCACAACAGTAATAAAGATAATTGATAGCACAAACACCATCATTAGGATATTACTATTCATTTTCATCATGTGTCCAACCGGCAAACTTCAAACAACTAAACCTTTGTTCATTTAATGTCTTTCTTTGTTCAAATGTCAACGAACCTAATGTTCTGGTTTATACTGCTGGAACTCATGCCAAGAGAACCCGCAGAACACAATGATCAAGAACACAGATCAGTGCAGGTGCTCTGAGCACGACATGTTCTCCTGTCTCTCGGTGTGTGCAAGAGTTATCTCGTATCCCAGAGGGACAGAAAACATATGACGTTCGCCCCAAGCAAGACTTTTCGATCTAAAGTTTCACCGCCGTTTCTTTTAGCCCCGAGTCATGACTTCTGTTGTGTCAGTGCTCACTATCGAGGGGGTGTGGAGACCCTAAGCCTGGTCATAGAGGACTTTTAACTTCGTGCTGCAACTCGTAACCTCAAATCTCTGTTTGGTTTGCACGATGTCTTCGAGGAAGGCCAAGGGTCAAAGTTCATTCACCATGTGTTGACCAATGCTTTGTCAAATGAGTTGGATAGGAAAACATTTGTTCACGATTGAATACAGCCCCGGTTTCACAGACTAAAATGAATTGTGATCCGTCTTAACTCAATATAACTTGCCCAGAAATGTCCCATTGTTTTGTCTCAAGATGTAGAACGGTAATGTATTCTTCTAAAGCATTTTAATAAAACCAGCATAAATATCTCAATTCGACTAAGGTATAGTCCTGGCTTAAGCTAAGCCGTGTCTGAAACCGGGCCATAGGCTTTAACGTTTTGCAATTTGTCCATTTGTCTGACACAGTCACATGGGCTATTCATAACTATTTCACCAGTTGGATCATTTGTATTCATATTTCATATTCATATTTTTAAAACTGAAACTCTTACAAAATGTTTGTAGAATAATGGACTTCATTAAAAGTACTTCTTTGATACATTTGAAAGCTCTGGACATTAAAAACCTCTTTTGTGTTCCGCAAAGGAAAGAAAATGATACAGACCTCACATTACATGAGGGCGAGTAAAATAATGATGGATTTTCGGGGTGAACAATCCCTTCAAAGGCTGTACTTATATTGGTATAGCCATGTAATTACATAATATATTGCCTTTCACATGTAGAGAAGAAAGAAACACGTAACGTAACCAAATCTCGGATCCACTTATGTAAATGGTGTGGAAAGTCTGCAGACTGAGCGACTCTGGCAAACGTCTGCTATCATCCTTCATCCTTCATACAGAGCCTGAGGTAAATTCCTGCGGGAATCTTTCAGACCAACACGTGTTTTTCCATGACTGACTATATAACACAACCTAAACGTAACCACACACACAACAATGTGAGTAAAACACTTCCTAATGCGTTTTATCTTTGAATGTATTACATCTTGTTTTACTTCCAACAAATTGGCTACAAATAGCAACTATGCGATGTGATAGCCTCCTATATCCGTCTCTCATCCTCAACTATACAACAAATGCATTAAACTAAAGCGTAAGTGTAAGCGTAGCAAAGAGAAATGTATCTGCACAATGTCACCATACGCTTTGGACACATTGTTATAGATGGTTCCCGATGAAGAAAATACACCTTAACACCAATGAAATAGGAAGCTATTTAGATGTCAGCACAACTAGATGTCAAAATATAAATATAAAACATCACTGTCATTGCTAAACAATTGAGTAACCAAATGTATGCATTGGTTAAGGTTGTTTTTACTGGAATGTGATAGAAAAGCTGCAGGGCCACAAATATGCCGTGACACGAGGACACGTGGCTTTCGGGAAGTTTCACAATCTGACAATTGGGTGCATGAAGCTGTCCGATAGCGCTGCCCAAACATGCATTTCACAGCTACTTAAATTTCCAGTTACAAAGACAAAACTGTTCATATGCATACCGAATCTTTCTGAATAAAGGTTAATGAATGTAGTTGTGCAATGAAAGCCTTGTGTTCCTGCATTGACGGATGCTTGTAATTGCAAACTCTCTGTGCTTCTCTGTGGATTGTATCGCCAAGACTCAAACACAAACATTTCTCAAATCACAAAACGGACGTTCTTAAATTGTCGTGTTGTATATCAATATTACATTTTCCAGGGAAATAAGTTCCCGTTTGAGGGAAGGATAGGGCGCATAGTCACATGCAGTTAGTTATGAGCATTTCTAAGCGTAAATCAAGTCCAGCGTCTTTAAGCTTTTATAAAGCGAACAGAGCTGCTTTTGTCTATAAACTAATTTGCCATTTCATGGAAATAAGTATGAAAGTGAAAGAAACCACACTGTCCGTCTCCCTCACCGTTCGTCCTGTACTTACGTATTTGTGTCTAGATCCAGAGAATTAAAACACAGAAAAGAGGGAGTTGGACTATCAGAGACACATTGTAAAAAGTTTACCATGTGATCTTTTGTAAATATGTCCAAACACGCATCTCAGACCTACACTGACACTTAGTGGTGAAGCGTATTCTCTGTGTTTTCTCAAAGAAACATTATTTTGAGGAAAAGTATGATCTCTTTAATACAGAAATAGTTTCTCTTTAATGGTCTTTAAAAAGTTAGAGATTTAGAGAAAATCTGTATCAAAAGGTTTGTACTATACTGAGATATTACGCTGAGATATAAGAAGATCTGAAAGAGCAATTGTGCATCATATAGGTGTTTCTCCTAAAAGTGCTTTGTAGAAATCAAGACAGTAATTGAAATTCATGAAGAGTATGGAGCTGTAAAATGAATGTTGGTAAAGATTTAAAAAATGTGGATTTGGGTACATTGGATGAGAAATGTTTGAGTTCATATTGAGATCTTCATTAATATTGTCTTTTGATTGCAGACTTGGCACATCTGAGCTCAGTTTGAGACGTTGTTAAGAACCCTTCTGAAACTTACGACAGAGATGTATAGCTCTTTTTCTCAAGACAAATATCTAAAACGCAGTATAAAGCTCATCTGTGGTTTGTCTTTCTTATGGATGGTCATCGCTCATGCATGTTGCCATAACTGGCTTACCGAGGTCACCGGCTGGAAACCTTTCCACCGAAGAGTGTACGCTTTTCCTCAACGTTCACAGAACCCACTGCTGATGAGATCATTCAGTCTGGGAGGCTGGCTTTAAGAGTTATGTGTTAAAACGACATCAGAATGAAATTCCTAGGACGTCAGCTACTTACAGAACCTTTAAGCAATGGTGACGTGATGTATATAGAAGCTTTAAAGCGCACGGCTGTGCCATTTATTTGCTGTTACTTCCTGAAGTCTGACTTTCCCAGGTCCTCATGTTTTATGGACACTCAAAGGTGCCCTCTGATTGTAAAAACACCCGAACTATTTAACAGTCCACAGAGACACCATCAGTGGTTCACTGTCGTACACAGATCTATCTCCCATGTGTCCTAATGTTGTTAGTTCTAGCTAAATGAATGCAGTACACTATTCTGTCTATATTTCTTTTGACTGAATGGATCATAGTCTAACACAGGCCAGATGTGGACGAGTGTACAGCGATCCTGCGCTGAAGTACTAGCAAACAGTTGTAGTAGTTATAAACAGTTCTCTAAATCCAGCTCTTTGCACATCAATGTCTGTTTTCTATAGGCAATACAACAACAGAATTGTGGTTTTCAAAAGATGAAAGAAAATATATATACAGTATATACACATGAGATGATACTTAGATGGAGACTATCTAAGACCCATGGACATGGCTGCATCGATTAAGTGAAAAAATGTATGAACGTTTGTAAATCTGGAAATCTAGCTGAAGATGAATTGGTATTGAGGCGAACCTTAACCCGTAACAATGAGAATGATTTAGTGGCAGGTAAAACCACAACCAATTCAATTCAATTAAATTCACTTTCATTTATATAGCTCTTTTTACAATGTTGCATTGTTTCAAGACAGCTTCACAGGAAGAAAGTCTAAACAAGTAGAATCTAGTTAAATCCTGAAGTCTTTCTATAAGGACTTTCTAGTGGCCCCTTATTCACAGGAAAACACTGCCCGTTTTACCTTCTGAGAAATCCTCAATCGTGATTGTAGCAGAACTAGGTTTTCAATGTTAGGGGGGCTCAGCCTCCAATGATGATATTTATAAATAAATAATACATAGCGATTCTCTTAGCACCACATACTGTTTACATCACTAAAATAAATAATTCAGAAAGAATATGCAGATTAAAGACAATTTATTTTATTTAATATCACATTAATCGATCGATCTGCGCTTTCATCCGTTTTCATAATAAGAGTTTTAAAGAGGACTATAAAGTGATCTTGAATACTTGTACAGACTTGTACTTAAATTGTACAATATTTTAGAGGGGGCTAAAATAGAACTTTAGGGGGGCTTTAACTAGCAACGCCACTGCTCGTTGGTCAGGCTGGTTTGGTCGAGCACGCAATGGCACTCAAGCAGAAATACCAAGCCGACCTGTTAAAGGGCATGGGCAAGCCAGAGACAGAGACCTTCCAGGAGCTGTGCCGCGTGACTGGTTGGGTGCATGTCAATGCCCAAGTTGCTGCCCAGGAATCCATCTGCAGGATGGCAGGTACCTGTGGAAAAGCTAGATTTTCCTGGCATACGGGACAGAAACAAGGTTTCTGGTTGCCATGGAACCAAATATGGGACTAGTTCAACAGCCTGTGTTTGCAGTTGTGGAGTACAGATGGTTTCAAAGCAACAACATAAAGAAACGTTTCTGCGCATGCTCGCGTTCGTGGACTGCCCTTCCGGTACACATTCACAAATAATAAAGTGACTGTTGATTATTTCTGAAAACAAACAAAGGAAACCGAGAAGAACCGCTACTTGGCTAAACTTGCCTCTCCAATAGTTTGAATTTAGGCTGTGAAACCAATCTCAAACACATTTTAAATGCGACAAAAACTACAGGACCCATTAAACAAAATTGTTTAATACAATGATTATACAACAAAATAATAATAATAATTCATATTAACATACATTTAATAAAATACAAATAGTTATATTATTAATCACTAGCCAGACCGATGAACAAACACAAACCGGAAGTTAACTGAGTGTCCAATGATACAGCCTACAGTCACATGTGGTCAGATCTTAGTTTTTGCTAAATTGGGCACAAATCCTTTATCCTTGTTATACTTTATGAAGAAAACATGTGGAATAGTGTCTTCTTGGATGCCCATGTTGGATTTGTGGGATCTGGACACTTACGGCCGCTCAATTTGATTCAATTTGTTGCTTTGAAGCGAGCCATTTTGTATTTACATATTTACTCTAGCATGAATTGTTGGACTTGTTGAAGTGTATTGGTCTTACAGGACATCTGCCAAACGTGGGCTTTCAGCCTAGGGTAGTTCATGTATTTAAGTTGTTATCTACCCTGTTTATGTCTAGAGGAGTTTCCTTGCTGGTTTGTTTCTTCTAACTTAAGTCAGGCTAGGATAAAAGGGTGTCTTCTTATCAAAACTGACTTGAAGCTTTACATTTAGTTTTGTCTGTATGTATGTTCCCTGGGGATCAAACCCACAATCTCTGCAAAGCTTATGCAATGATGTGAAGATAGTTTGGCCGTCTCAAAGTACAGGAAGTCCTATTAGATTGTTGAGGCAGTTACACAGGCATATGTATATAAGTCTGTTTGAACAGAAAACCAGAGAAAATTCCAGGGCCCCGGTTTATGGCAGGGCCCCTTTTTAACCCTCGGTGCCTGCTCTATTGTTACTGGACTAACACCAACAAATGTCCAGTGCCATCAGATGCTATAGGACAACTGCCAGCCACCTCTTTGTAGAGAAAGGGACCTCAGTCCAAGACCGGAAAGGAGAGGTCTTTGCATTGGTCAACAGGATCACTGAAACACCTTTGATTCCCCATGACTCTCACCCTAAAGTTCAAGCCAGTGGGCCATAAAATTTCGTTAGAGCTCCAGATGCACGATGCTAATTACATGGAGCAGGGTCAAACTTTTCCACATTCACACACTTGGAATCCCCGAAAAACACAATACAATTGAAACACACCATTTTTGCTCGTGGATTCTATCATTTTACACTTACCAACACATTGTGTCCAACTTCAAGAACGGTGTTATCATTTTAATTAGTGTTTTTGTGCAAATGAGTTCCACATGGACGTTTAATGGCGGGCTGTATGGTATAGGCCCTTCTTATATAAACTACAACTCTATCCGTGTGTTTGTTGGATACTCAGTCTCAGTCGAATACTTTGGAGAATGTTCACATTTAACTTATTTGTAGAAAGAAATGCAGGATGAGTTACATGCTTGACTTAAATGCCTTCTACTTAGGCTTCTTGTAACACCAAGTACGATATACAGTATTTGCAATGCTTGTCTTCTGAACGCCAATCTGCAATAGGCCTCATATAAATGACAAAATCTTTGGCTAATTCTTTTCCCACACGTCTGGGTCACAGCCCAACACACACAAACGTGAACAGAGTTTCTGTCCTGAGAAATCTCCATCAGCAGCTCATAAAGTCCATGAATCACAGGAGACATAGGCACTGCTGAATCCACACTTCAGGCATTGTTGTGGCTAAAGCTGACGACATGGGACATGCCATGAACGAATGAAAAATGCATTTTGTGGGTCGCATCTCCGACGTGGGTGGAGAAATTGTCAGAGCTTGAAACCGGGAGCTGCCTGTGGTCATTAGATATGCACGGCAGGATTCAACAATATGACGGCAGCGCGTTTACTCACGCCGGAGTGTTTGATAAGCTTGAAAACAGCTGTCAGCAACACGAACATTCCAAGACGGTTACGTAACCCAGAACAGAAGCACACACTACTCCACTTAAAGTGAATTGGGGAGGCGAGGTGGGCACATTCGCAGCCACTTCTTACTGAAAACTTTCTTGAAATTGATTGGACACATTTGTTATGCAGCTGTAACGGAAACCCCCAAAACACACATATCCTCATGTGGATTACCATCAAGAAAGTACTGCGGTATTATGAGTATCTGAAAATACTAGGGTACGTAAACACGATACAGTGATGACAGTAAAGTTGACAGTTCCAAGATGGCGGACGCGTCAACACGTCTGGATGGGCCAAATACATACTGTATCTACGGTTGTGCTAACACTGTTCAGTATTGAAGTACTATGGTAGCAAAACAATAATTGACCCTGTGAACGGTTACATCTTGGTTTTTGATAAGCCAGTTAAGGTATTTCTGTCAATATATAGGATGTCATTCTGCACTCACTGGATTCACAAATTGTACAAAATGAGAAGCATTGTGATATGTAACAGTACTTAACTGTTCTGAAATGTCAACGTCTTTTTATATCGTTTCACGTTTAAAGAACTAAATTCATATAAATTCACTAAAAATAAATGCATACAGGTCTGAAACAACTTGTGGGTGAGTAAATGATGACACTACTTTCATTTTCGGGTGGAGTTGGCATTTAAGGCATAACTATGTTATTATCTGACCAGACTCTGATTATCAAATAAATATTACACTGTTGATACCTCAGAGATTGAAGATATCCTCACACCGATGAGTGGCGGTTGGTTCCCTGTCATATGGTCAAAACTTACACAGCAAGTAAAGGATAGGAAACACCCAAAAAAGAAGGGTATGCAACAATATTTATTCTTGCCTCGTACAAACTCAACACCAATTACTTTTACATAATTGAGATGAAAAGTGTTACTTTTCCTTGGAACGAAATGAGACATAACAAGTTTCAGCACATCATGCAATGAACGTTTCCTCAATTGGATTACGAAGCATAAGCAATTCCTTCAAAACAAATGCAAAGTACACCGTTTATCCACATAACGCTTGGCACGAATAATCCCGACTGTGAGATGATCTGCTAAAATGGCTTCAACCTTTCCATTACTTCAGCGTAACAGTCAAAACAAGGGTGTAATCATAACAGTTCACAGTTTGCAGTTCGAAACAGATAACAGTGTCAGATATGGAACGATAAGAGTTTGTGCAGCTCATTGTTCACCGTTTCAAACATACTGCCTTAAATTCAGAAACCACTTAAGTATAGAAAACTTGTTTTAGTCACCTGTGCATCAGTAATAACTAATAAAATAAAAATAAATCATGGAACTGATGTTTTGCGGAAATGGATCACATTTCAACTAGATTAATTTAAATGTTATTGTGATAATATATGTTTCTTTCTCAAAGAAAACTAATTCCGTTGTATAATGAGATCCTGGTTTGTTGTGTTTCAGAAAGCCTCTTACATTTTTCACTGAACCATTACTAAGCCGGCCATCTTTCCATGACTCAGTACGGATCATCTCTGCTCTCGGCCCCTGAACATGTGTCATGACTTGTTCTGGAAAGTCGTGTCCTGCTGTTGATAACTCCAAACTCATGTGGTTAGTTTATTGTATCATTGGCTGTCTAGACAAGATAATAGCTTCAGATAAATGCATTAAACATCATCTTCTCTTTTTGATTTAATACCCCTCTACTATTCACCATTGAAGAGAGAAAATGTTATTGTTTAGAACTTCTTAGTTGTGTTTCGTTTAGGTTTCAACAAAGCCTCAGATGTTTCTCATAAAACTAAAATGAAAACAGAAACAAAACTGCCATTGTTAAAGCAAAAGAGTATGGAGGTGTAAAATGAATGACGTAAAATAATGTGGATTTGGGTCAATTTGATGAGAAATGTTTGCGTTACTATTGAGATCTTTAATAATATTGACTTTTGATTGCAGACTTGATAAATCTTAGCTCAGTTCGAGACACTGTTGAGATCTCTTCTAAAAAAAGTTAAGCAAAAATGGAAACATTTGCTTAAGTCACATCTGCATCTCAGATATTTCTCCCAGCCTCTCAAATGTCTCCATTAGAGTTTCAGAAGAGACGTCAACAATGTCTCAAACTGAGCTCGGATTTGCCGAGGGTTCAATCGAAAGCCAATAATGTTGACCATCAAATTATTTTACTTGATTGGTTTTACACCTCTATACTTTAAGCTTTTTAGACACATCTGAGATTGAGTTTATATCTAAAGCAACCGAGAAATCCATCACCTCTCCTGAGCGAAAACCTGTGAGAATAAAAAACCTTTTGCTTTCCAACCACCAGTTCTTCTGCATAGTTGCACGTTAACACGTCATATTTTCCGATCTTTCTATCTTTGCCGTTTCTAAATAATATGTTACACAGTAACAGCTGGAACTCTCACAGTATGTATCACCCATCTCGTTCAGGGTCATTGAAGGCAAATCATTAGCGTTTCAATTTAAACGGTTATCAAGGCTCCCATTTGCAAGACCACAGCTGTGTCTGTCCGCCTCTCCAGCCTCTCACTTTATTGAGCGCAGATGTGGATCAGACCTTTCTCTGCATCTCATGTGACTAAGGGTTTAAAAATGGTAGTACGGAGACCATACAGTAAATGATGACCTCATCTCTAATTCTCTCTCGAGCGTGTGTAGTCGGACCACACAGAGATTTATTGTATATGGATCACAAACATTCAGCATTGCATGTTCCGGTCTGGTGTTTTAGGAGACTCGGGGGTCGGCACTTTTTATGGGTTCGTAATGGTGTGCAGATTAATAGTTGCTGTGTGGGCTTTTAACCGGCATCGTTTGCGATACAGATCCACAATCAGATTCGGGGAACATTTTGAAACTTTGGTATTTTGTGCAATCCAAACACAACCGAGGTGCCAAAAGTTGTTGGTCCTCACTGTATGCGACTTATGACAGATGATCAATTTATCAGAGATAACCTATGGATCCATAAAGCACTTTTAAGGTACTTCGCTAACACAGCTCAACTAAACCTTCAGCAGATTTCTTTTGTGAGCAAATAAATTATATTTTAACTTATGGAAGAAACGCAGACGTTTAAAAGCCCTGGTCATTCTCAGAGCTCTCTTCGTCTATTTCTGTCCACGAAATACTGACGTCGGGGTGATGGGAAAGGCATTATTCAGACTATTTGACATGGTGACACGTAACATTCCAACATACTTGGTGTCATCACAGAGTGGAAAACTGGCGTTCAAATCCTTATTGAATCGGGAAACACTTTGCCAGACATATGAATAACATCATGCTGCGAGTCTATAAGGAAATCATCAAATAGACACATATTTGAAATGCCATAAACATGAAGCCTTTACTGCATTCGTAAATGTCAGGGTTGGTTATAGCGCAGGGATATTTAGGCCAGCGTTCATTTATAGGTTTTAAATGTGTCACAAATATTTATGGGTAAAAATACAATATATGACTCAAACAATGTTCTTTGATTTTAGCCTCAGAATGGAATGGATGAAAATAGGAACGTTTTTCAAAACTCATACCAACCGAATTCATTCCCCTCATTCCTCCTGCAAAAGTCTTCAGATTGTGACACGCAGTGTTAAGATAACAGCTCGGCTCCTTCAGTCTCGCGGAGACGCATTGGGCCCTGAAGAAGCTGCCGGGACGCCAGAGGGGCGAGGGAAGGAAACCCTCTGATGTCTGCAGGAGGAATTTATTGTCTTTTTCAGCATTTCAGAGGTTTGGACGTTCTTCATTATAGCCACCATCCCATACGTCATTGTAATAACAGTAAGCAGGGGTTTATTTTAACAGCCCAGCTATTCATCAACCTTGTACTTTCTGCTACCGCGTTTGGGTTCCGTATCAGCATCCAGCCCTGTTCGGCCAGACCTCTTTCATTTTCCCACTTGATATAGAAACGCAAAGCCACGGAGAGCTCAGCACATGCCCAGACTCATTAAACAGAGATGCTTTGACATTCACAAGCAACAGGGGTCTCTTGCTCTCTACACCCCCACGTGCTTATCGTGGCTGAGGAGAGCGTCTTGCCAAGATTCGCCTGTTTCTCATTTAGCAAATGAAACAGGGGAAGTGTGCGGTGGCTTTGTGAATTCTGCCCTTAAATATTTGTATAAAAGAGACAGAGCTCGCAACGACTTCATCACAATCGGTACTGCTTCTGTAACGTAATGTAGGCGTATGTGTAATGCACACTTATTGTTTAAAGAGACAGCACACCAATTAAAAGGTAAAGTTTTATCTTTTTTTTTTAAGAAATTTTCATCAGTTTAAGTCCATGCAAGGTCCTAACTTGTACACGCCCTAATGATGATTGAATGTTTAGGCTCCTCCCGAACTTACGTTTAGAATATTCATAATTTAAACATGTATTTGGTATAGTTTTGTGGGTGTCTGTGCTTAATTTTGGCTTTTGGCCATCTTGACCCCCGTATAAAAAGATTAGACATTTTAACATTAACATAGTCATTTAGCAGACGCTTTTATCCAAAGCGACTTACAAAGAGTTTGGGGAGCAATAAGCGATATGTCAAAATAAAAGAGCAATAGTACAATAGGTGCCAATACAAAGTTACTAATATAAAATGATAAAAGGGTACAGAGGGAGAAACTAATCATTTAAAACAATATTCTAGCCCAGTCCGATGTGTATCGAGGATCTTGACTTTGTGAAGAACGTAAGCACTGCGGCTTTGTGGCGCTCTCATAACATTGTTCTGTTTGTTTGAGGAACCCGACATGCGAGCTCCTGGATAACCAGCGAAACTTTTGCAGAAGCACTTACAGAGTTTCCTAAACCACCAATTATAATTCATGAAGACTATAAAAAATGATTGTGTAACAGAAAAAAGGTGCCAAACAAATGACACGTTCACCGGTAAGTATCCACCTTCAAGTTGGAAAATGTTTCAGAATAGCATTCTAAACGTTTCATTTTACATTGTACTGACAGTTCAAACAATCCCTCTGCTATTTATTATTGCTCAAAAGTGTGTTCAGAGTCCTAAACGTGTCATCGTCTGAGCAGAAAGACAGAATGAGCCATAACTCATCTCGTGCTCACCTGAGGCAACATCCGGGTGTGGCAACATGTTCACTCCGATTTTTGTGGCTTTGGGGTTCTAAGTGCTTCAAGTTTTTCATCTCTGATTGTTTTTTCTTGTCAGTGAATTCAAGCTCTACATTATAAATGACAGCTGCGCTATGAACAGGCCTGTGCAGGACGGCATGACGTGTACGGTACAATACAGAGGTTGTGTAAATAGGCCGTCTGGGTGGGATGAGAGTCAAAAGAATTTTCCATATGTGTCCCTGATGACTTTAACATGTCCTGCTGACAAACACAGAAGAGACCCCCGTAGCTGACACGCGACCGGCATCACAGTAAACGTCTTTGTTTGGACCCCCGTGAGGTTCTTCGTTTAAAGCGATGGCCAGTTGTTCAAGGTGTCCTGAAAGATGAGATGTCTTTAATGTGTCCTAGGTATCAATGAAATTGATCAGATTGAAATGAAACAAACTGAGCTCAGATTTATCTGGAATCAAAAGTCATTATTTTTGAAGATCTCAATATGAGCTCAACATTTCACATACAATTTACCCAAATATTATTGTACAATCTACGTTCATTTAACACCTTCGTTCATTTATCATTTTTCGGACTGGAATACTTTGGTCATGGCCATGATAAAAATAGTATCCATCGTTTTAAATGAAGACATAAATGAAGATTTAAATGTCTCGTTCAAGTTTTTCTCTACTGCGCACAATTCAGGACGTGTGCAATACTGCCACCTAGTGTTCAACTTTCACTATACACATTTCTATTTACTGAAGAAAGTGCAACTGGCTGGGTGACTCTCTGTGCACATATGTTTTCTATTATTGAAAACAGTGACCACATACATGTGTGTTTATAAATACTGAAATGATTAGCGTTAGCGTGTGCCGACATAAAGCAACACGTGGAGGGTTCGGGAGCAGTTTATCACAAAGCACAAAGCTGCTTCCTATTACCTCGGAGACTCATGAGATCTGATACTGTTCTCCATGAAACAAACATCTCAATTTCCTTTGAGAATGGCAGCAAAACTCAATGAGATTAAATGAAGTCAAACTAGAAAGTTTTGAGAGGGCGTGAGAGTAAATAAAGCCCATAATGCCAAACAAAGCCAGATTAAACATAGGCCTGTATCTGCAGACAGCCCATCGATGGCCTGGTCATATCAAACTGTTTTCATTCAAAAAGGTTTGAAGGATAATTCAAATGAATTAATTCCTAAAAACATGGCACGTTCAATTTTGACCCAAAGGTGGTGCTTTTGAAAAAGTATGCCGATTTTGCCCGAATTTCAGTGACATCATCGACACTTCTGCAGTAAAAGGTCATTATAATATAACGTTAAATAATGTTAAATTCAAGTGAATGACTGCTGAGGTACATTCTGTTTCTCTATATTTGACTTTGTTGTAAAAGCTTTCCTTCTCCGTCAGTCTGGTGGTTGAAGGGTATTTTCCATGGCTTTTCATAACAATTCTCCAAAATCAACATTTATCAGATTGTAGATTGTGGAGTCTGATGTTGCCTTCGGAGATAACAAAAGTCCGTCTGTGAGAATGAAAAGGTCTGCAGGAAAGATGTCGCACAAAACCAGAACACCTCACAGTACAATGAAGCGTTTCTATGACTTGCAGATGAGATGGGTGAATTCATTGTTCTTGGATGAGATTGTATCAAATGCTTCCAGATGGTTTTTGTTCTACAAACTCACATTTTTCTAAAAATAATTGTTAAATAATAAATGCATCTGTTGCAACATGTGTGTCTTTAAGGAGGAAGATCATTTATACGTAAGTAAATCTCTTTGGGCCAGAAGTGAACACAACTTTTCAATAGAATCTCTGTTAGCATCATCAAACAGAGGCGACGCTTCTGCACGGTGTCCTTCGTTACAGTTTTAGCATCAATATTTTTGCTATGTTGGAAATGGAAAAAGAAGACAGTTGACAGATTATGAACAAATGCAATGAATAAACAATATTTAATAGGAAATGCTTGGAAACCTGTCATAAATCATTTTGACCACTACACGCCGTGACCGCGAAACTTCTTTCAGTGGGCATTCTTTCTAGAGAGTCAATCATTTGCTGAAAATGCAATTCAAAAATTAATAAAAACAATGCACATTATGGCTTTAAACATCTTGACACAATGCACAATGTGGGCTAAGCAGCCGTGTGCTGTTACCCTGATCCTGGCATTTATTCCTTTTGCTTTAAAGGAGCAATGTGGACATTCTAGCGGCATCTAGCGGTGAGTTTGGGGAACAGCTCACCCCACCCCTTGCTCCTCCCTTTCGAAATATTTCAATATTTCTAAGAGGAAAAAAAGACAGACACCTACGATCAGTTTTACTTTAAAGTGATATGAAGTGTTTGTGACAACATTTATTTAATGCGCTCATTTAGATACGCATGATAGGAAGCATTCCTTATGGATCGTTTCGAGCACAAATGTCTCAGCCATGTGCACAACAGCTTCCACGAGTCCTGATGGTTTCACCCCTCATTGTTAATTCATCCTCATATTCTTTTAGAATTGTATGACTTTCTTCTGTGAACGATACAAGACACTTTTCCGTATAATGAAAGTCAATGGGAAGCCACGTTAAACAGCATTTAATCTCTCGGTGAAGTGAACTATATCTCAGAAATATCAAGTTCATCTTAAGCAATAAACAGAGTAACTGCTGTCTGCTGTCTGATAAACTGTGCGTGCATGTAAGTGTTGTGAATCTGCCAACTGTTGCGTTCTGTAATAAAGAGCGGAGATTTTGTATTTCTGTAGGCCAACCTGGAAGTAAGCGACGCTTGTTACCGCGTCAAGACTTTTGGAAAATTGCAAAAAATAAGTTCTAAGGTTTATGACACTTACACATCTTACACAACATTTAGTATATTTGAATCCTAAATAAAATCGTCAAAAGTGAAAAGCTAACACGAGGCTATAAACAGAGTACAAATACGGTCGCTCGATGTCAACGTCACCACCACCAATCCTCAAACAACTTACTCCATGAATGAATCTCCATACAGGTTTTTCCAGATTTGCGGCCACGTTGTACTATTTGTGAGATTTCTACGCCTGACGACATTTAATGTAGTCGTTGCATAGCAACTTGTTAGCAACCGCCGTTTTTAAAACACGGTAAAGCTTTAAAAATCACGAGCAGGATTTAAATGGTGTGTTTTGTGTCAAAGATCAAAGCGTGAAAATATTTGGAGGGTTTGTTATCCACGGACATTATTTAGACTGTCATCTCTGAGGAACTCTATTAGGATAAATGTCAACAAGAAAACCTGATTCCGATTATTCACCTCATTCTATATTTTCTTTCAGAAGCACATCTAATGAAGAAAACACACATCAGTAAACTCATTTAAAGAGATTCTGGAGAGATGACCGACTGAACTAGTGCTGAACCAAACTCTCATCTACACTCATCACATAGTGACATCATATCGTCATGTGTAAATAGTCACATCATAGAGGAGATGAAGTCGAAAAAGTCTTAGGGATAGTTGACATTTATTTCCCCTCTTGTGGTTTAGATCACTTTCAGCAGTGGAACACAAAAGAAGATATGTTGAGAGATGTATGAGAGGTGTTTGTGTTCATAGTATGCAAGGCTGTTTGGTTACCAACATTAACTCAAAATATCTTCTTTTGTGTTCTGCAGGAGACAGAAAGTCGTACAGGTTTAAAATGACACGATGCCGAGCAAATGACGAATTTTCATTTTGAGTGAAATGTCCCTTTAATCTTTTGAAATTGATCCTTTTTTCATATAAGGAAAAGACCAATATCATGACTCTATTCTGTCTAAGGAGCTCTTAAATACAGCGGCATTAAACTGGTCTTACATTTGCCATAAATTGACATGACTTCCAGCAGAGAGCGAGAGAGCAGGACTCGAGGATGAAGATCTTCAGGGATGATGTAATCCTCAGATGAGCGTCCTCGGTTCAGTCCCTCCCGTCTGATGACTTTCTGTCTGTCTGTCTGCACACGGTTGTGTGTTTCTGTAGCGCTCAGCAGGAGTTCAGGTGGCAGGAACGAGAGAGCTCTGTGATGATATACAGCATAACCTCACAGCGGCGTGGAGAGACGTCCTCCCTCGGTTCATTTTCCTGAGCATATGAAGCAGATAAAGTGATTATGTGGCTGAAATAGAATTACAGAGAGGCCGTGTGGGCGAGAGCTCGCTTGTAACACAATTATCAGCATGGAGGATTTCTTGAGGTCATCATTAACGCTCTGAAGGGCAAACCGACACTGTAATGTATAAAAAACGAGGGTCACTTATGCAGTCTTTTATTAATATAAAGTGTATAAATATTAATAAAGTCATCAAAGTGACGCAACGCAACGACACAAACCTGATTCGAATTTGATAAATAATACTATAAATGAAACAAACAATAATATATAAATTATGAATTCAATCTCCATTGTATTTGATCATCTTCAGTGTAGTCAGTCTTTGTGTAGAATTCCTCATAATGTTTCTTGAGGTCTCACCTTGAGAAATGATAAACCAAGCAAAGTGTGATTTCTTGCACCGAATTAGAAATCTATTTGAAACCCATTGAATGCCACTGGTGTCACGCACGTTTCACACGAGCAGTGTTGGTAGTTGACCAGCAGGTGGCAGCAATCTCAAGCCTTGAGCTATTCTGTGCTTTTTCTAAGTCCAACTTCTCTCGTTCAACAGTCTAAACTTCTCCATGCATGTGAAAGCCATCGAGCCGATGGTAAATCCGTATGTAAATAACTCCAGTGAAAGCCTTGTATATTCGGCCGCCGACAAATAACGTAATATAAATACGTAAGAGAAAGACTGAGGTGTATCTCCTGAGATTGCCTTTTTTATAGGCGGTTAGCAGGAACTGCCGGGCTGATCCAGGCCGGGGCGGGCGAAGAGGTAAATGTCATGCACCACTTGTTTTTATTGGAGGTTCTGCCACAATCTGCCCTTTCCGTTCTCCGGCTCCATTGTTTAAAGAGAAGCTTTTAATACAATGCACCAGATGGGTCCTCAAACAAGTGTGGATAGAGGCATGTTTACCGGTCAGTGGTGTGCAGAACAGGTGAACTTATCAAATCCTCTGCACCGATGGCTTCGAGGCTTTGGCTTGTGAAGATTTATTAGGCTTATGGAATTGTTAAGAGGATATTAGCATCCAGAAGGCAGATATGAGCAGATATGTGTAGCCATTCAAAATCACATATAAAGGGAGGTGAAGGTTTTTACTTTGCTGTGGACTATATGAGATGAATTATACTATAAAAATACCAGTTTGTCTTATGGACGACTCGGTTTATTGTGGCAGATTAGCATAGAAAGACTCATGAGACACGTTTATTCCAAAAGAAAATAATACTATAGGATGTAGTAGGGGTGGGGTAGTGATCTGATATCAGCATGGCTGTGAGTAGGCAAGAGGCACGAGGATGGAGGGCCAATCACAGCCGCTGATATAAGAGCACTATCACACAACTATGAGAGCAATATTACATTTATGGTGGAATATCACATGGCTCTCAGCCAATCAGATTCGAGAACCATAAAGTACGGTTGTATAAAGTGTAATATTTACAACAGTGAACTGTAATACAAATTCTGGATAGTTTATTTGTTTTATGTAAAAAGGACCTGGATTGACATATATGTAATTTTACAGGAATTATTTTTATTTTACAGTATATTTCTAAGGCTATAAGGATATGGGATTTTAAAAAATCCCAGTTTTTCTTGTAAATGATCTGTCCTTTTCTGTAAAGTAACAAACTGTAAACATAAAATCTTGTTAAAAAAGGGAAAATTTCTGTAAATGACAATTATCTGTAAATAACAGTTTTACCCTGTACAATTGCACGTTTCCCTGTTTTTCTTGTAAATTTGCGGACTTTTTCCTGTAATTATTTTCCAGATTAAAAAAATTCAAACCATTCAAACTAAAAAGTTCAATTCTGTTGGAATTCGATTTATTTAAAGTGTTGGCAAATTTCAGGCCACATTATAACACTGATGCTAACAATTTTAATAATGTACTGTAGCACGATGCCTAAATGTTTAAGCATAATGCCAGTATGTCCTGGAATGATTTTAAAAGGATACTGTGTGAAACAAATGACAATTTTTGTCATGAATAACGCATCCACGACGACCTGAGAACCCTTGTTTATCCTCGTTACTCAAATTAAGATTAAGTTTTGTAGCGCTCCAGGAGCTTTCTGACTCATTGACTGCAATGCAACCACATCTCAAAGCGCTGAAGTGAGTAAATACATCATTGAAATGTACTCCAGTGGTTCAGCTTTAATTATACCATGGTCTGTTTGAATACTCGATTCTGATTGGCTGAAAGGTGTCCATTAAAACGTTTAATGAACTGGTAGTTCCAGTCAGTTTGATCAATCTTGGAAATTAACTGACCAAAATATGAACCGATTTCAATGATATATATAATTTTCACCTGTCTGATCACAGCTAGCTCTGGGTCACAGACAATGGGATGATCATCCCGTACTTATATAAAGCAAGGATGATACTTTTTGTGTTCAAACAAACAAAAATTTTTAGTTTCCAACATGCTTTCACGAGAGCACCAAGCCGCGATGACAGTGCATTCGGGGTGACGCACATGTGTCGTGCGATGCTGACCTCAGATGCTCTCGTGAAGCTGTGTCTTAATTTGCGTTCTGAAGAGACATGGGCCCTTAGGTTATCGAAAGACTTGATGGTAAGTCAATTAATAACAGAATGTTCATTTTTCGACGGCATGTCCCTTTAACATATTTAACCATGATCCAAGCTAAATGTAACGTGTTTTAACATGTCGTTTTGACATAATGCTAATATGATTTTGCATTCTTTAACAATGATACTAGCACGTTGCTAGGTGTTGTAAGGTTCTATAATCTGCTTCCCATGTGTTGCTATGGTGTTCTTTACTGTTACTAAATTATTTTGACATGCTGATAGCATGATTTAGCATGTTTCAGCATGATGCTGGCAAATGTAGATTTTTTGAGCATTATGCTAACAAGATGTAGCATGTTTTAAAATAAGCTTAAAAAGTTTTGCATTCGATTTGACTATGTAGATAAAACCTTTTTGCTTTCTGAGAAAAGTCCCAAAATGAAAACAACTTAAAGTAAAAAAACTCACATAATGTAAATAAATTGTAACAGAATAACATAATTTTCCAAGGCGGTGATAATGCTAGAATGCTTTAACCTGATGATAGCATTTTTTTCGCATTATGCTAACAAGATGTAGCATGTTTTAGCATGACGTTGCCGTGATATAGCATGACGCTAGCTATTGTTTTGGTGTATAATCTGCTTTCTGTGTGTTATCCCTTGTTATTTTAACGTGTCTATCTTAATGACCCAAGCAAAAACATTTGTAATATATCAGTAAAAGTGACGCGTATCATCAGAAAAGAAAGTGCTCATACAGTATATTTCAAATATGCTGGCATCCCTGTGTATTCATGGTTGTGAGAAATGGGTGGAATGCCCCGTTTAAAGTCTCGTATGATATAGGACGTGTGTTGTGGATTGCGTGTGTTTGAGCACCTGGCTCTCTGTCAACACAGGATCAGATCTCTGTGTACATTACGCTGCTCGCACAGTCTCACTGAACATGACAATGGCTGATCCATTTCCTGTGATTAAAACTGAAGGCCAATACTCAACACAATCCCTACACACGCAGCACTTTCACTTTTAATAGTGCAAGCAAAGTTTTGCTCCTTTAAAAACAAGACGGAATTATGTAATTGATAATAATGATGTTAAATACGTCACGAAGCAATGATGATAATAATGTTGAAGCTGTGTCATGACAGATATTGACCTGTAGGGTATTAAAAAATCTTGAAACATCAACACTGCAACAGAACATTTGAACTGCTTTAAGATGTCTATTGTTTTTTTGAAAATGTCCAACATTTTTACTTCATTATTTCAACTACAAAACCGTTTATATCTATAAACAACATTATTCCTTCAACTTTACTGTAAAGCTGCTTTGACAAATTTGTTTTTTTCTCGACTGCACTTTGACCAACTTTTCTCTGGGATTCCTGCAATGAAAGTGCATCTATTGTTTACCTCATTTGAGTCACTTTGGATGAAAGCTTCTGCTAAATGTAAACGTGAAAGTGACGTATGGAGGCATTTGGTGCTGTCAGACATGCAGAATCACAAGCGTCTCATTATTGTCCTCACTTTAGCAGCGACAAACTTTGCACGACTTTTGAACCTTTATTAGTTCAGAATGATATCATTTAAAGCACATAACACAACATAATAAGCCTATAACACACCAAACATAAATCCACCACCTTCTCTTCTGGCCTTACCAGCTGCCCTTTGACCCTGTGGCCTTTTTATACTGACCATGTGCTGCGAGACAAAGGGCTCTCTTCGCATTACTCACAGAGACAGCTCCGCCTGGACCCCCTACCCGGAGTCCTCAGGACAGAGACGAATGAGGCTCTGCCTCCAGCATGAACCTTCTCCCTTCATTGGCTGTCAGCATGGGCGTCCGTCACCAGCTAATAATGGCAGACGTCAATGCAAGGGGTTCAGGTCAAGTTTGGGGCCGTCGACATGAGCCTGTCATCAGATCCATCATAGTCAGCGCTGGAGGCCAAACACGAGCAGGATTTAAAAGATGTAATGGACTGCGGAGATGGTATTTGATGCTAAAGTGTTGTTTGATGGACACTTTCATAGAATAACAATAGGTCAAGAAAAGGAAATTTTACTTGTTGACGTACAGTGACTATACAGCTATAAAATTATATCTAAATCTAACTTCCTATAACAAGCATCAAATATGAATTTCAAGCATTCATTTCACCAATATTTCAATCTTTAAGATGGCATTGCCATATATATTTTCACACAATATTCTATAGGATTGAATTGAAAAAACTTTTATTTCGAACAATTATTATTATTATTTATTAATATTTTAACAAATAAATAAAATCAATAACCAAAAAAAGTATCTTGACGTAAACATATGTAAAAATGTAAAAGACTTTTGCTTTTGCTTGCTTTACACAAGCAGGTTCACATTTTTCACATAGTTTTTTATGGACACATATTAATAATCAGACTTATATTAAGAGGGCATTTCCCTAGCCACAGAGCCTACAATACATACATACATACATACAGAACATACATACTGTGTGGATATCAAAATATTAAATAAATTGCCTGATAAAAGATTATATCCATAATATATATATATATCGAAGGGGGCTTTATTTATCAAATATTTATTTATTTTTTAAAAACATATCGTCCGGACCAACGTTTGGATGAAAATATAAAGACCGGACCTCTTGGAGCTGTAATTGAATAGCCCTGTACTATTATACACTCACTCTACTTAATAGTTTCATTACATACACACTCTTCCTAAGAAACTGCTCTTTGAGTTCTTTGTGTTTTAAACATTTTAGTAGCAGCCTCGCTGTGTCATTCACTGACCTCAACAAACATCATATAGTTAAAAAAGAAACTCTAAATACTAAAGGTAACTTACAGTGACAACAAAAAATATAGCCAGCAAACACTAAAATGGCAATCATGATAATAATTACAATGCATGCTGGGAACTTTCAAACACTAGAACTGTTTTTTCAGATTACACAGTTTGGCGAATTGGTCAAACTTCTTGACGCGCTTTGGACAATGACTTAGATATCTGAGTAGAGTCAACAAAAGAATCTTTGTTGGTACCACATTTAGACTCATTTTGTTGAGTTCAAAATAATCTTTCTTCTTCTTCTACTAAACTTCCTTGCTCTGGCTAAATGCTTCGTCTAAATGCTCTGTAAGAAATGAGCAATACGTTTTAACTAGATGAGAGAGACGTGAAAGGAATTTGTCCAAAATCTATTTGCTCTCTATTTTAGTCTTGTTGCTGTTTAAGAAAAACATTATAATAACGTAAATGGAAAAACAATGTCTTTTTTAAATAATGAAAACCTGTGCTGTCAAAGTTAATAAGCTTTTTATAATGGTTTTCTCTGGTTAAAGCGGCATTCCTTAACTGTTGTGTCCCTGTTGCTGTCTTCATTCGAAACATAAAATATTCCCCATCTCCCTCTGAATCCCTCACCACTCAGATGATATTATCATAAACATACCCTTGTGAATTGGGCTAAAGGAAGACAGTTTTCAACATTAAATGTTTATAAACGAAACAAAAATCGATTTTTATTCATTTAAACCAGTAAATTATGAATTGCAGCTTTAAATATACAAATAAAAAGGTTGACAAATTGATTCATGAAAAACTCTTTATTACACCAACTACTGCATATACAAAGATCTGATCTGATTTGTGAGTTTTCTTACTGTATATTTTGTAGAAAGTAAGACTCTCTCGCTCTCTCTTTGTGTCATTGTCTCTCTCGTTCATCTCACCGAGCATCTTTCTGGCAATGCTGAAGGAATCCATCCGAGATTAGACCCAACTGCCGTCTGAGATACCATTGACATTTCAACGTGACATTTGAGATGCTCTCCATCTGACTGAAATACACCTTCTCTCTGCATTACTCCATTATGTGCATCAGAAACATTTACAGAATACCGGACTCCGTCACATTAACCTTTAACATGTGACTGACAGCTGGGGTTAACGGCTTCATTTTATTAAGCTTCTTACTCTGGAGTGATAGACAGCGGTTGCTTGTAAGCAACGCTTCATTATATCAGTAGTGTATGCAAAACCTCAAACACATTTAGATAGATGAATGCAGATGGTAGAGGATTTGAGTCATTTTAATGAGAAATGTTTATATTCACGTTGGGATCTTCAATGTTGATCGCAGACTTGACCAAACTCGACTCCATTTATGACACTGAGATCTCTTCTGAGACTCCAATGGAGACATTTCTGCCTCTGTTTCTCAGGAGAAGTTTCTGAGAGACGTCTTGGAGAAATATGGGAGACATTAGTAAGATATGATCTGTGATTTTTCTTTCCATCCTAAAATCACAGCGGCAACTTTTGTACGGCCAAACATACGACAAGCCTGAGATTGTCCAAGCCTGAGAAAGCCCAACAAACATCATCTAAAGTGGGTTTGGGATTTGATTGTCTAATCACATTCCTCGTATTACCCATCAGCGCTCTGCGACTCATCACGGAAGCGCGGCGGCCAAAATCAGCTCCAGAGATGGAGAGCGTGCTGGTGATTAACGTGCCCGTCCACTGATGGACACTTCATCTCGACGCTATTAACATCCTGAACGCGGTCTCGGCCCTCGAGTCTATCTCGTGAATACGACCCTGATTCCAGCTCCCCTCGTTTGTCTTATTGAGGTGGAAATCGGGCGTCTGACAAAACCGACGTTCCCCCGAAGCCTCGCCGTCCGCACACAGTGTAGTGTAGGGCGTCGGTCGACCCCGGCTCGCCGTCTTTGTCACGTCTAAAGTAGCTGCAAAGGCATGGCCTCAAGCGCGCCCGATCTCATCTGCGAGGGCTTATTATGCAAACCACTCCCTGACGCCCACAGCCTAATTAGGCCTAAATTAATTTGAGTGCGATCTTTTATGTCTCTGGGCCAGGCTGCAGCACTTCCCTCCATTTGCAGAATCATATTAATGTTGGTGTGGGAGCGCTACTCTTGGAGATGAAAAGACTGATACGGCTAATGAAGTCCCGGCTCTGTTTTTGCCTTCTCACGGCACAGGAACGATAAGTGCAATGAGCGGGGTCTTATTAACCCCATTACACGGGCAATGGAAGATCGTAAACAGATCGAGGATGCTGCACTATTATAGGGGAATGCAAATAACGCCAGCTAACGAGCTACGTGTCAACGCTGGAAATGCGACGTTTGAGAAATGCGACGTTCGGCATTCTCCACGCGGCCGCGCGCGCGTAATTGCATGCTGCGTGTGCGCGCAAACGAGTGTTTGACATTCTTGTCGCGTCTTTTTTATTCGGTGTCAACGCGGCGCGAAGAGAAGCTGCTTTCAGAACCATGGACAGCAGCCACAGAGTCACAGCGACGATCCCAGACGGCATCGGCTCTGTTCTGAGACTTCAATACACAGACTGCTGTTTCAAAACCCGTACGTCACTCTTTCTTCCGCGGAGCACCAAATAACACATTTTAAGAAACGTCATACAATGGAAGTCAATGGGGTTCAATGTTGTTGTTCTTCTTCAGAATATCCTCTTTTTTGTCTTTTGTAGAAGAAACAAAGTCATAATGATGTGATGGCATGTTGTGTTGTTTTATTATTATTTGTCAGATTTAATGTTACCATACACGTTTAATATACAGTATGAGCCAAACGTTGCACTAAACTGCCCTACATATTTACCATTTTAACTAAAAGAAGAAAGTGGCAATACATTCTTACTGAGGTTTTAAAAACTAGATGGTTTAGCAAGAGTGTTTTGAGTAGTGGTTGTAATAGCACGTGTCAACCTGTAGATGGAGTCGTGCAAGTGACCCTTACTAAACATACACTATGTATCTGTTGCAACTTTAGGATCGTTTCTACATTGGGCCAAATTTAGAATGTGTAGAGCTGTCTGTGCGATTAACTGTTTGAAAATCTCTCTCCGAATAAATGACACAAAAATAAGTAAACCTCGAAACTCCGAGAAATCCTTTCTTGTCAGTTCGTATACGCTTGTAAACACGTTTGTCAACATACCCACATTTCTCTTTGTGTGGTTATGACTGTATTGTGTTTATTATGTTGATAAGTCTTTTCTCTGATAGTATTAAGAAAAGGCTCGTGGCCGGGGGGGGGGGGGGATGCCGGCCGAGCAGCTGTATGCAAATGAGACGCGACAAGCACGCGCCGCACAGCAAACAGGCGCACATGCGGCCGGTGCGCACGCACACAATACCATCAAAATGCCATCGAAGTGCATTGTGCTCAGTTAAACCAAAACAAACGAACGAACTTCTCATAATGTTAACACAAGCGAAACTTGTTTGGAAAAGTAAACAGAAAGACAAATCTTTAAGTGAGGTAAGATGTTAAATATTGATGAGAAGGGCTAAATGTGGTGACGTTTAAAACATTAAGACATGCTAATGACATCATGTTAATATGGTGTAGTTATTTAGGATTATTGTTAAACTGTGTATCATATGATGTTTGTGAAAGTGCGGGGGGGAATAACAGCAGGCGCATATCTGAATGCTCGAGCAATTATTTGACTGGGTCATACAGCAGCTTTATGCTAATGAGGGGAACAAAAGATGAATGCAAACCCGCGCAACACGTCTGTCCAATTATGCGCCCAGAAGAGAATTTAAAGCAACTGTTTCACAGAATTAAAATAGTCTGAACCTTTAGATAACGTGGACGCACGAAAACACATGATGGAAAATCAATTCAAGACTTTTAAATACAGCATTCCATTTCTGACGTGAATCAAAACTCTGAAAGTCTATATAAAAACGCATTCGATCAAATGTTTATGTCTGTAAGTAAACTAGTATGAAAAGTTGCATCACAGCGGCATAATGCTGAAGGAACTGTTCTGTGCTTCCAGTCGTTTGTTGGTGTTATTCGAATTGTAGAGCAACGCGTTGCACAAATGCACCGCATAACAAAGCATCCTGGCTTGAGTTGTCGTTGGCGAGGGCGGTTTGGAGTAATGTAATGATGGCTGACCCCTGGCTTGACCTCGAGGTCAGCGCGCATCTTTGATTGCGTCCAGCACGCGTCTCCCTTTTGGCCAGATTGCGCGTGTACCCCTGTTTCACAGCACAGAGGTCAATTTGCTTTTCAAAGACAGAAAAGGCTGTGACGGCTGGCCAGACGCGGCCATTGTGTCCAGAGATGAGACGAGAGCTGCTTCTGATGACTTATGCATGGGTGAGCCAGCTGATTTATGCCGCGCGCAGACAGACGCGTGGCATTAGAAATGCCTCCTGACGGTCGGATCAGCAAACTTAGACAACGCAGGGAAAGCACTTTGGGCGCACTCGAAATATTCATGTTTCATAAGTACTGATGAATAAATCAACAATATTCACATCGCATTTTATGGAGAAGATACTTGGTTAGAGCGACCTTAAACGTAATACAATTTCCCAACCTAAACATGTTTCCAAATGCAAAATAGAAAACAATTAAATACTTTTCATTCTCTGTAAAATAATATGATAGATACAGTTCAAAAGTATAAATAAATCAAATGTTTTTCACAGTTGTATTTCCCAACAGAACAGTTTTGCTGTATTTCCAACTTAACGGATCTTTATTCTTTTTAAGAAAAACTAAAATAACCCCAAATGTAACATGTATATTCCATCCAGGGAAAAGCACCGACATTGATTTACAGATCAAAGTTGAGTACACATGTCCGATAATCAGATCTAAAACAAGCACTGGAAACCAACTTTCTTTGTTGTCACTCATTTGAAATTCTGATGATGATGGCAGTGAGTGACATTTCCCTCGCTCCCCTATAGCCGCGGCACGCGCGCCTCTCCATACATGTCCATCAGATCGTGAATAGAGACCAGCGCGCATCGCTATAAGAAAGGCCAGGTACATCTGCTCTGTAGCCCCCGGTCCGAATCTCTCAGCCCTCCCACGGGCAATTCCACAGAGATCGGCGCTCGCCTCTGATTGGACGAGGAGGAAGCGAGCAGGGGCGAGAACAATAACATCATCCCCGCTTAAAAAGAGTGCAGCTATGCGTTAAAGAGCAAAAGCATCTCTCAGAGGGAGGGAGGCGGACGGCGCTTCTGTTGCTCCGGATCATATACCGTTCGTCCTGTTGTGCCTTGTCATCCTCGCCTCATAAATCCGCCGACATGCCCAAAGGATTCCTAGTGAAAAGAAACAAGAAGTCATCGCTCGTCTCCTACAGAATTCGCACGGATGAGGAAGGAGGATCAGCTCCAGAATGTCACATCCCTCGGATGGAGACGTCTTTGCCCGCGCTCGTCGCTTCCAAGCCGGACAGAATCATCTCAGCATCCCCGTCAGATGGAGCAGATGCACCGGTGCCGGTCCACAGCGCGAAGCCGGTGCAGTTCGGCAACCCGGAGACGGTCTACCAAGCCCTGTACAGCCCCACCCGGCCCATAAGCAAGGAACACGACAGAAAATATTTCGAGAGAAGTTTCAATCTGGGTTCGCCGGTATCCGCCGAATCGTTTCCCACGCCCGCCTCTCTCACCAGCCTTGACCATCACCATCTTCTGTTCGCTCCGGTTGACTTGAAAATCGGCACCAGCAACAGCAACCGGAGCGGAACGGCGAGCAGCGTCCCGCACGCCCCCCCGTCCGTCAGAACTGGCACCAAAAGACCTTCCTCCGACGCCGAGCGCAAAAACGGCGGCGTCAAAAGCGCCAAGAAACCCAAAGCCATACGCAAACTGAATTTCGAGGATGAGGTGACCACGTCCCCGGTGCTGGGCCTGAGAATCAAAGAGGGACCGGTGGAGCTGAAACCACGGGCGGCCTCGGGCAACAGCACCAACAAGCCCCTGGGAGAGTTCATTTGCCAGCTCTGCAAAGAAGAATACACGGATCCCTTCTCTCTGGCACAGCACAAGTGCTCCAGGATAGTACGGGTGGAGTACAGGTGTCCCGAGTGCGACAAAGTCTTCAGCTGTCCCGCAAACCTGGCCTCTCACCGGCGATGGCACAAACCGCGAGCCCAGAGCGCACCGGGCTCGCAAAGCACCAAACAAGCCATCCAACCCGCCAAACCTTTGCCAGAGGTGCTCAAGGAGTTCGACAGAGACTCGCCGAGTCCGGGTCTGTCAGAGTCCGGCTCGGACGACGGGCTGTACGACTGCCAGCACTGCGGGAAGAGATTTAAACGCCAAGCCTACTTGAGAAAGCACATGTTGGGACACCAAGCGCTCCGAAATCGAATGACGGGAGACGCTTTTCACAACGCGGAGAGGAGAGCGGAGAGCCCCGATGTCGTGGACGGCCAAAGTCCACTCAATCTAAGCCCCGTGGACTGTCTCATGTGTCCCGCGTGCGGGGAGAACCTGCCCAACAGGGCGAGTCTGGAGCGACACCTGCGCCTCGTGCACGACGATTCTCAGGCGTTTCCCTGCAAGTTCTGTCCTGCCACTTTCTACAGCTCCCCGGGTCTCACCCGACACATCAACAAATGCCACCCCACCGAAAACAGGCAGGTCATTCTGCTCCAGATGCCAGTGCGCAACGCCTGCTGAAGGGCACCCGCACGCGTCTCCAAAACCGACACCAACGCGTGTCCTCTTACATTTCATCAGTTTCCTCTCGCCTAGAACCCCGGAGAATCAAAACAAAAAAGTGTTAGTTTGGTCCTACAAAGGTATTTTTCTAGAACCCTTGCACACATCATGGTAATGTAATAGCTTCTAGACCTAAGACACGTTCGTGTACCTCTGCCTTGAATTCACATGCTGTTCGTTTCGCGTCTGTAGCTTTAATCTAGTATGTGAATCACGGGACTGACAGAAAAACAAATCGATCTTCAAAAGTTTCCCTTTAGTAGCCAGAAATGCCTTTAGAGAGAAATACAACAAACTACTGCCTTAAGAACTCTTAAGCGTTGAAATGATTGTTCTTGATTTTTGAATGTCGGCACACAATGACTTGTGTAATATCTTGCTATCATGCTGTAAAATTATTGTAATATGTTTATTATCTGTAATATTTTATTTTATTTATTTATGTATTTATTTATTTTCAATGGCTCTGTGTACCTAAATTATTGTTTTGTGCAGTCGAATCATTTGTCAAAGTCTCGGGTGGTGTCAAGTTTGGATGTGCGCTCCCTTGAAACGTAAAGCTCTTATAGATGCAATCCTTTTCTACGTATACAGCCTATTTTCCTAAATGTTTGCTACCTAGCGCTTCACGTGTGCGTCCATGTTGTCGACTCAAATAAAATATTTTCAAAACGAAAAGCTTTCTATTTCTTTTATTTATTCTTGCACTGTAAACACGTTTCAGGCTTCAACTTTAATATCAGATGATGCAGTTTGGTTTGGGTTCTTTGTATAGGAAATCCGTTTCTCTCCGTCTCAGCCACTGTATGTGGACAGCAGATGGCAACTCATAGTTCTTTCATATGGATTTCAATACAAATGAACTTCAAGGGGCCCCTTAATAAAATCCCAAGGGCCAGATGCCCCCATTCACCATACATCACACATAACCTAATGCTCTGTAAAGTTTTATCTATTGATTATTACAAAATCTGAGTGTATTCTGAAAAACAACTATTGAAACAAACAAAGGGATTCTTCTACAGGTGTCAGAGAGGATTTTAATGACCCATATAAAAATATCATATTTAGGTATTTATTACAGTAAAACTCCTACATGCTATAGTGTTTATAGTTTTGGAACCGTATACCACAGTAAATAATATAGTATACAACAGTTAATAAATTAATGATTGTTAACACTACACTGCACAATTCAAAGTGTAGTAATTCATATCATTTATTCTTACAATTATTTACTATATATTATGTTACAATTTCCTATAGTGAATACTTAATAATAAAGTATTTTCTTCAGTTGATACATTTACTATAGCGATAATACTTTACGGAATACTAAAATACACAAACTGAACAAAGTGTAGAAATAAAGGACAGGTTATAGTTAGCTCTGAAGGATAAAGTTATTGTTAATGTGGGGTTAGTGTCTCTGTGTCCGTTGTGTTGTAAACCCTGTCCTTGTTCAGCCGTATTGATTTTAAATGTGTATCCGGTCATCCTGATTCCCAATGCAAGCCTGACCCGATCAATAAAATCATGCATTTGGCTCACGACAATTCAGCTCGAGTCATTAACTGTTGTGATAATGAACAAAGAAATGTACAAATGTGATGCATTTCTGCACAGGCAGTATTGATTCTGAGCCGGATTCATCACGCCTCTTTTAAAGACCATTTCTGACAGTGGTTACAAAAGGCCGTCCATCATAATCCAGAGTTTTACAGTAATACTGTTACTAAATAAATAAAATCAGTGTATGTGGGGGCAGATCAATTACACATACGAATCACAGCCAGAGAGAACACACATTCTCCAGAATGAGCAAACAAGTGAATCACGTGTGCGCATTATTCAGATGTGTAAAGTTCAAAGTCTCTGTCATCTGTACGACTATCGTGATTTAGTGCACTTTTAAGGCGAGACACTGCAGGTGAAAAGGATCATTTGGACTTAAAAACATTTTAACTTGAAATTTTATCAATAAATTAAATTACAATTTTTGCATTGCAAGTTTTCTGACAAAACATGTTTTGATATGCAAATGAGCTAATATCTCATTAAATATGTGCATCATTTCATATATTTAAAAAGCTGAAATCTAGACACTGAAAACCGTTACACCTGTAATCATTGTTTCATTTAAACAACATTGTAACATTTTTACAGAGCAAATTTCAGATTTTAAAACAATAATAGTACTATGATGTAATTATCACCACATTTGTTGACCCCAAAATGCTATGTAAAGCGGCTAAAAACATTTTGTTGTTGAATCCTTGTTAAAGAATATAACTAAGAATGAATATGGAAAGTATAGCTTAGACGAGTGCTACACAAATTGACATTTTTGGTTCAGAACGTTGAAAAAAAGCCTTTTTTATTCTGCTAAACGTCTGCTAAAGATGCAATGAGATGAGGACACATAAGCAATGGGAGTAACAAAACACCTAAAATATTTAGTTTTATCGTGAACATTGTCATTTATAATGCATCACTGTTAAAAAGGACATTTATACATGCAAAATCGACCAGTATGCACAAAACTAGCCTGTCATGTCTCGCCTCAAAGTTCTTAACAGTTATTTAACTGCTGTGAAAAACAGTACATGTACAAATGATCTTTGTATGATAATGTGTGTGGATTTTGCACGCACACAGGTAGGCAGTAATTACATGTGAGTGTGATGGAGGCCACCTGCACGAGTTGGAGGTGTTGGAGTGCGTGTGCACCTGTGCTCTGGTGAGACGGTCAGGAGGGGACGGTTCTCTGCTCGCCCAGCAGCAGGGGAGACAGATGGGAGGAGGTTCAGGTTACTCTCAATATTCCCTCAGCGACAGAAGAACCTCTAACCCCGAGCTTCACCTCCGCCCACCCGCTCCAGCACACAATATGTCCAAGCATTCTCTCACAAGAGCACAAAGCCACCGAGGATTTTGGACACACGTGAAAATATACGGGATGTGATGAATGGTTCTTTGACCCGCTCACAGGTAGGAATGCGAGAGACATACGAGATTCCAGTGATGATGCGTTTTGAAATAATATACATGATAGATTCACACAAGATTCGACACTGAAAGTCCCCAAAACAAAGAATTTGGCAATCATAGTTTCACATTTTATTGTAATTCCATGTGGTTTGTAAATCTAATGTCGTAAAAATGATAATTGTAGAAGAATTAGAAAACACTGCTTACCATAAGAAAGCAAAATCACAGATCTCTATCATGGGATTAAATTAGTCTCATCTGCGTCTCAGGTCTTTCTCCTGAGAAAGTCAGAAATCGGACAAATGTGTCTGTCAGTTTTCAGACAATATTATTTAAGATCTCAATATGAACTCAAACATTTCATCAAACGGACTCCAATCCAGATTATTTTACCTCCACCTTCTACATTCACTTAACACCTCCGTACTCTTCATGCCCATCAACAAACCCAACAGAGATTTTTGCAAAGACATGAATGAAACACACGCACACAATGCATATAAACATGATTTCAAATCGATTTAATTAAATGTTTCAAATTCTTCACATTTCTAGTAAAGATAAAGTAATTGCATTTGTCTATTAAAAACAGTCTGATATGTTAACAAGTCAGAATGAACTCTTCAAGCTTCCTCGAGGTCTTTTACAAAGATTATATTACAGGCATTAATATATTTATATCCTTCAGAATTCGTAGCATTCAGAAAAAAACCCAAACAAACAAAGAAAATCCCGACACACAATATACAAGGCTAACGGCAAAGTCTACGATGAACGTTATCATTCAAATTGAATCAGGCCATGTGCAGTAAGACACGTCGCCGGCGAGCGCCACGTCAGCAGGCTGAACCCCAAAACAGACGGGCCGTTTCAAATCATAGTAGTGGCTCGGATTCGAGCTGTCGATCGATTTGCATACGATCGTCCAACGTTTTTCATTCAGAGATGACGACTCCTATGTTATCCGAACAAACAAACAGGCAACACAAGACAACAAAGAGAAAAGTGTACAGGTAAGGCGAAGTAGTGTGTGTCCTGTTGCAGCTCGGGTGGAGCGTGTGCAACACCTGGCATCCATGGCAACCTGGATGGGTCTCTACGGAAACAGAGGGCGGGGCGTAGGCGAGCGGGGGGAGCCGGAGAGAGAAGCGCTGGCATGCTGCTGGTACGGTAAAGGGCACTCGGAGAGGCACGCGGGATTCAGAGGAAGCAGGTGGAAAAGAACCCCTATCCAGCATCTAATCAACACAAGCGCCTCTTACCAAACACAGACAATCTCCTTCAATTTACTCCTCTGAAATGTAAGGATCACACAAAACAGAGCAGCTCGCAGGGAAAAGATGCCGGAACAATTAAAGTTGCGGAAAACAGTACAAAACAAAAAACAACGCAATCACGCTCCAGTATGGACGAGTATTACACAGGCGCCGTTTACAGCTCCCTGTGCACACACAGTGCATTGAGTTCAGGTTTACCTGAGGCTCTGCCGGAATCTTCATCTCCATTGAGTCAGGTGTACATCACATTACCATGGAAAACATTCTCCCGTATATACACACGAAACAAATATATATTATTAACTGAAACGCAAAGCAATGTACATCTGATCACCGAGGGAAGAAATGAAACATCGATCTGCGCCACTGGCCGAGTGCAAAAACACGTAGAAAAACATTGGAATGTTAGAGTAGATTTGCACGAGAACACAATCCGATCGATGAATGTCCGTCAAACAATCAAATGAGTCGTTTAAAAGAATTTCATAACAAAAAACAACGATTTCATTGCATCCTACTGTAGTTTGAAAGATGTCACTGATTGTCCGCTCCGTTTACACATTAGTATTAATAAACTTTTCGTGGTTAACGCGTGAGAATACTGAAAAACCTTGTCTGAATTGCGTCTTCAAGATGTTCAGTATTCTGTTTGAACGAACATTTCAGTGCTGGTACGGACATTCAGTGCACTCGCTGTCATTGGTCCAGTTTTCAGTGTTCCACACTAAGTCATTTATTTTATTCCGCATTCCTATACACCAAACCTGGAAAACATTAAAAAAGCTTGTCAGAGTATTTAAAAGGTTGAGGAAAACTAGCCAAAGCCTCGATTTTGTAAAAAGATTTCCACATAATTAAGTTAGACGCGGCATTGCAGTCAAAAAACAGTGATTTTCTTGGTTGACTTTGAATCTTTCAACGTGACTGGTGATGCATTACGATGCATTATTGCGAGTGACGGTTGCGTCTTTCAGTGCTACTCAGAAAGAAAACCAAAAATAAAATCAGTTCACGAATACATTCATCCACACAGCTGAATGACATTGCAGTCCGAAGCGTTCAGTTGGAGGACTTGCTGATGGCGCTGGCCGAGCGGCGGATCTTCCCGGAAACCCTGTTCTTGGAGGCGCGTGGCATGGTGGGCGAGACCTGGTCGCCGGAGTCGGTCACAGTAACGCTGAGGTCGGCGCTTGTGCTGTAGCTGAGGGAACCTGGCGAATGAGAAGCGAAGATATTACACAAGGAGCGACGATGCTTTCAATATGATGCCTTTAAAACTAACAGCATGCCATTACTGGCTCAGACAGAGGCGGATGTGAACGACACTCAAGAAATATCAATCACGTCTAACTCCTTCAACTGGAAATGAGTCGTTATTATTATAATCGGTCGTGAAGGTTGTTGCTGTACTTATTCAGATGTTGTGATGTGAAGAGCAAATGCGAACTATGGATGTGCGACACTCTAGAAAGCATCTAAATTAAACAAGCTTCCTGCTTTGTCAAGATGGCATCTGCCTGGCTATTTTCTTTCTTTCTTCTTCGACCGTTTTCTGTGTTTTTTTTTTACGGGCGTCTCAAGTTTCCGCGAGCAGATGGTGCGGGGAACATGCGCTCATTGGAGAGGACCTCCACTCCAGGGCTTCTTTGAAAGAGGGGGAGGAGTCTCAGCATGTGAAAGGAAAATGGGAGGTGTAAACGTCCGTAGAGACCACCGCACACATCTCGGGATGGCCTGAGATGCCGGCAGAGAGGATCCACACTTACCCACAGTGACAGAGAGTTATGTGGGGGACGTCTGCCAGTTATTGATCACAGTTATATCTCCCGGTCTTACGCTTGTCTTAGAAGCACTATGAACATCAGATTGAACTCAGATTGGTGAGGTGTGTGAATCAAACCAAACATGCAAGCACCCAGAGTTTATCTTTACCCATAAAGTGCCCTCGAAAATCATGGAGAGGACAATGTGTTTGTCGTGTGAAAGTGTGAGAAGAAAAACTAGATAACCATTATAGGAGGCCAAACATAAAATAACTAGATAAAGCACGCATAACTGTTTCTTATTTTAACACTTTACAATAATCACATTTTAAACAAAAATTCAGAAATATATTTAAGTTGGAAATAGCAAAGTGGAGCGAGAACTATTGATTTGGCTATCCACCAGTCAAACGATTGAACACTTCTCCACATTTTATAATAATAGCACAATAAAATTTGAAACATAGCGTGTTTATAAGAAAATGTGTTACAAGGTGTTTACAATATAAACAAAATCTTATATTTGAGATTTGGTTCTCTAACCGCTTTGAAAATGTGTGCTGGGCACTTTTTAAAAATGATTTTTTTAAATTAAAATATTAGATACAAATATATAATCATTTAAAAAGCACAATTTCTCTACAAACAACTTTTAAATAGAATCTTTTACATCAAAAGATTACAAAGAAAATTCCACGTGTCCAAACTTTTGACTGGCAAACATGTGATATAAAGACGTATTCAAATATCTCCTACAGTATATAACCAACTACATATTCCAAATGTCTACAATTATTTCCTATTTGGCCCCTTATAAAAACATACGTTAACTTGTTTATAAAGTAAGCATTATGTAAGGTAACCTCATTCCCATTGGCTGCCTGCAGCAATCGGAACAAAAGGCGTAAGTGACAAAGACATTTTCCAGTAGGGCAGGTGTTAGTGTCAGATGCGGCCTCAGGCAAACAGACACACGCCGAAAGACAAAGCAACAGGAGAAAAGAGTGGAAAACAGAGAGAGGGAATAAAGCAGAGACATGCAGGAGAGGACGGAGACTCGTTCATTCATTCATGCCGCCGCTCCGAGAGTGCTCAGATCAGCCAGCCCCAGCGCCGCCGCTCCGTGTTCCTTTAAAAGCTGCGAGCGCGCGCCGATCATTAGTGAAAATAAAAAGGGGAAAGATGAGGAGACGAGCCGGGGGAGGAGGGGAGGGGCTTCTGTGCGGCCCCAGACTCTTACCTTCGGTTACTGTATTGACACCTGTAACACATTTAATCTACAGGGGGGAGAGAAGACAATAGAGGAACTCGTAAGATCGCACCATCATGGAAAAACTGTGCGTGTATATGTGTAAAGAGAGAGAGAGAGAGTGAAAATGTGTGTGTTAGTTATCACTCCCGATGAGTACAAGATGAAAGAATGTTAAAATACACAAATAACACATGGAAAGTGAGTGCCCATTCAGACTGTCCTACTTCTGCTCTTTGTGTCATTCAGGAATGAAAGAACACTGAATGTCTTGAACAGGGGGGAAAACGGTGGGACGTGAAGGCAAAACCACATTGAACGCGACTCTTTTCAGAAAGCTATGCTCATTAAACTTGGGCAGCTATAACATCAGTCGTCCGCACCAGAGAGACTCTAGGCGCAGTTGTTTTTTGAAAAATCTGATGTCTATACTGGACAAGACGTGAAAATGATTTCTTTGCAGTGTTATTAAAACTTTTGTGCACATCACGTGATGCTATTTGTATGGTGAAGTGACCATTAATGAAATCTGCTGATGTAGCTCACCTGACCCGCAGCACATGCATTATATCTGAGGTTCAACTCACTGTTTAACTCAAAAACAATGATGTGCTGGGGTGACAAGAAATCAAGACTGAATGTGAGCTCAATTCACTTTTAAGGGATGGACATGCAGGTTATCTGAAAAATGGGGGTGGGATTGGTGACATATGTGTAGGGCCACATGCCTAATGGAGGAAGCAGGCAGAAAAGTCTTACAGTCCAGCTTGGCCCAGTGGTAATCCATGTCCCAAACCATCCCTGGCCAACGCCTGCCCGCTGTCATGGGTGAGATGAGGATGAAACACGGAGCAGCGTCACACACCCCCAAAAACACACAACAGCTAAAACCTCTTCTTCTGCAGTCTGTGTGGTCTTATCAAACATTTGGGATGTTTGAGTTTTACATATAAGCCATTGAGTGAGCTTTTATATCATTTTAGGCAACAGGAAGTATCAAGAGTCGTAAATATGTGCATGTATTGTGCTTTGAAGGTAGCAAAGGTCCATTTCTTCCAATAGAAAATGTAGTCACTTAAAGGTAAATGGTTATTAAGATCTCATCCGTCTCTTCAATTCAATTGTTCTCTATTGACAGGCGAGACTCTCCTGTGACAGACTAGCGTTCACTCGGTAAGAATAATATACGTTATACTATATATAATTAAACCTATTTATTTATGGTAAGTAACTACTTTTCACGTGATGTTTCATTTTGCGTTGCAGAAAACAACACAGGAGAACAGGCACGACAACTCGGGTTAAGCAAATGAAAGTATGAACATGAGAAAATCATGAGAACAAACCGATCTGGATAATTGGCGAAAAACATTTGATGTGTTTGAAGGTTGAACAACAAGAAATCGAGGGAGATGCAAAAGAAATAGAGTTTGATGTGTTTAATGGGGTCATTCTCCCTCTCTCTCTCTCTCTCTCTCTCTCTCGGAGTGGGCGTGTCCTTGAGCTGTTTAGTATGCAGCTTTGTGACAGGTCCAAAGAGGTCACCATAGTGATTTTCAACGCCCCTCAAGGAAATAAAATGGGTGTCGCTTTAGAAATCAAAACGGTTGAAGCTTTGACTCAATCATTTTAGGATTGTGTACTGTATGATGCATCTCCCACTATTGCTGTCCATATTTTCACAAAAGAAAGAAAATAAAAACAAGATCGTATGTATAACTTACACAAAAACTAAACAAAAGAGTTAGGGAATGTTAGGTTTAAATAAGGCTGTGTTATCACTATAGCATATACTTCAGCAAAAAAAACCTATTTATTTTTAGGATTTTATAATTCATATAACATTCTAAAGCCTGGAAATTACATCCGTAAAATACTTGTGCCATTTGTATTTACAATACTGAAATAAAAATACATGAAACCCAATTAGTAAGGTTTTAAAAACATGAGGGCGAGTAAATAAAAAGAATTGCCTTTTTTAGGGGGACTATAGACGGTGTCAAAGCAACAACATAAACAAACGTTACTCTGCATGCACGCGTTCGTGGACTGTCCTTAACTTCCGGTACACATTCACAAACAATGGAGCACCTATAGGTCATTCCTGATAGCAAGGCAAAGAAACCGAGAAGAACCGCAATTTGGCTAAACTTGTCTCTCCAATATTTTTTTATTTAGACTCTGATACCAAGCTCAACCACTAGATGTCCATGTACCATAAAGTTTCTTTAAATTCGACCGACCTACTGGAACAAATTGTTTATTTAATTAAATGAACATACAACTAAATTCAACAAATCGTTTATTTAATACAGTTATTATACAATAAAATATAAATGGTCGTATTACTAGACACTAGCCAAACACAGACCGGAAGTTATTTGGAGTCCCTGCACACGCGTCCGAGGAAACGGTTAATACTTATACGAGCATGGACATCACCAGAAAACCCATGATTCATAAAGCTGTAATGCAGTGTGTTTTCAGCATGATGTACTGCATCACACACCCCTGTTTTCTTCCTCCGAATGAATAAGGATCACAGGCCATATTGATTTTGTGTTTGCTGTCATAAAATGTAGCGTTCAGATCCAGATGACCCGTGTAGGGATGCGTTTCTTTCACCCCATGATTTCATGTAGACAAGTGCTCTCTTAACAGCATAATCCCCTCGACAACTCAATAAATAACCACCAACTCAAAGGTCTGTTTTTCATTCAATACCACTGAAATGACACTTCTTACTACCATTGGTTCACCGGTTTTATCACTTGGAGGAAGTGATCAAACTATAGTTGCTATACGCCAATGCTGAGAATTTAAAGTATGTTTACAGAAAGGAATGAAAGAGACAAAAATGAAGAGACTGTGTGGTAAGAAGCAGAAGAATGTGATAAGATGCAGACAGACGGGTTCTCACCTGCACCTGCTGATGGCCAGTAGCTGGGAGAGGGCGAGAAGACCTGGGCAGCAAAGTCCTCAAAGGTCATGTTCTCCTTATGATTCTGAATGATGGCTTCCAGGTAAAGAGCCCTCTCTTCATAACTGAGAAAGGCCATCAAGGAAAATGTGATTGACAACACAAGAAATAAACACAGGGGTCAAAAATACCTGGCTAGATAGAACGACAGAGGGAACACAGAAAAATCATTGTAAAGAGAAAATGTGAACTCATTAATGAAGTATGCCATTCTCATCTCATTGAAATAATGTACTCATTATTGAAGAAACTATTTGACAAGATGTAAACTAATTTTTTTTAGATTTTGAACAGTACAACAATATATAACCAACAAAACACTGAGCTGAATCACAATGTCAATCTTTACTATTTGATCAAACCGTATGGACTTTATTATATTTACCATACAGAATTTGCAAGATGAAAACTTCTGACGACCAGAGATGATTTGGTGTTTCCATAAAAACATAGAAAAAGAGTATAAAAGTTTTTTTAAATGCTTTTTCTTCTTAAAACCTTAAATGGAAGTTGAATTCATAATAAGGCATCAGTCCTGAATATCCTATACAGCATCATGTGTAACAAAATCATACCCAGCGACAATGGAAAGGGAATTTGTTTTATCCAAACATTTATTTCATGTCATTTGTTGTCTAAGCTCGCTCAGACTGGTCAAAGCTTATTACTTTCTCTCACGGAAACATTCGTCATTGGTCACTGTTTTTTCTGTATTCCTTTTGAATAAAGAAACTGATTTGGAACAACATGATGACGAGTGACTTATGAAACATTTATTGTTAATTTCCATACAAACATATAAAGACCTCTTGTGCTTTCAAGAGCAGCCAAAGAAATCGAGGTCTGGGCACAGTTTGCGGGATTGATCCTATCCCACTTTGTTTTTTTTACAGTAAATAAGACTGTACGTGAGCACGGGTTGTACGGCAGATGAATCCCATCTTCCGTCAGACTCGTGAAGTCTTCGGCTCTAGAGTCATTACACACATGTCGAGCGTGACCTGTTCAGTTACAGAGCTCCAGTCCGTCAACCATCCAAACAAACCCAGGAGCAGGTGTTTCTGCCTCCGCACACCAACTCGTGCCTAATAACCAATACACGTGTACAATCTGCCTGTACGGCTGTATTTATATGTATAAAGGGACGAGCGCACACTCCGATGTCTAATGAATAGCTTGTGCAGTGAAGGCAGGGGCGTTCCAGGGCTGAAATTCTGGAGGTCCCCACTGATGCCATTCCCATCTCATTAGGAAAGCTGCTTATTCCGCCAGGCGCTAGGCTGTTGCCAAGGCCTTTGCACTCCGGCGTGTGTGCGCGCTGCACGTGCCGGCGCAGCAGGGGCCGAGGCAACCGTGACAAATTGTTGTAAAGGTCCGTCTGAACCCAGCACTGACAAGCACCTGAGCCTGCAGGCTTCACATGAGGAGGGAGCAATCTGGACGCTTTTTTTGCTTAAAACACGCAGTTTTTACACGACCGTTACGGCCTAGCCTCGCAATAAAAACGATCAGGGCATCAGTTGCAACAGCCGCTCGGCGACACACGGTGTTCCGCCCCGCCTCGTTTGCTCTCAGGGATCTCTAAATCAGGCCTTGCTACTATGGAAACAGGGTCACAGTTCGCAGGGAAAAGCGCACAAAGCAGAAAACTGGTAAAATGTAATGAAAACAAACTGTCCACGGTCAACGTAAAGAGAAAAAGGTAATAGGTGTACAGGAAAGTGTATGTACTAGAGGAAGGGAGGCAACGGTGTGGGGGGGGGATGAGAATAAGGGATAATAAGCCTGATCCCACTAGGTCAACAGAGCCATATGGCGTTCCATTATCAGAGATGCAGATGACTTAAGCGTGGCTCGGCTATTGAGATTCCTAAAACAAATATTGACCGCAGCCGCAGTCACCGCTGCCAACCTGCACTCTCTCTTCCCGAGGAGAAAAAAAAGACACTAACCTTCCATCTTAACACATTTACACAGCGCTCATCCCATACAACACATCGTACCGCAGATTCATTGACGACCGTCAGTTCTGAACACACATTCAAACACACACTTTGAATTTGGCTTTTCACTCGTAAACAAGCTTTGTACTAAGACAAATGGAAGCGAATGTCCAGATACAACCATACTCGAGTATAAAAACAATCACACTTTGACTGGCAATCTGGCGGCCAACTCAATTGCTGGTCGCCCTTATCTAACATCTCCGTTTCAGGTTTCTCTGAAGCTCTAATTGTTGTGGCACAGGTTGTTCCGCTGAATGAGAAGGGTTCACAGATGTCGTGGATTAATTTAATAAAACAGAGAACGGTGACGCAGGTTAGCGGGTAACAATCGGTGAATCAGGCCGGCGGCTATATCGAAACATTGAGCTCGGAATGTTTGCACGGGCAGAGGTCGCTCACAGGACGCCGCTCCAGCAAACCACAACGGCTGTGCTGAGAGGAAAACAAACATGAGAGATTCTTTATTGAACCTGCACGAGACCTGGACGAGTAAGCGAACAGAAGCTCAGGGATTTCCCAATGTGAATGTAATTTAAGTCACCATTTCAGCACCTGCGATATAAAAACTCTCCTCTCAGGTAGAAACGCAGCAAAGTGTTGAGGTGGGAATTTCCAAAAACGTCATCTGCGTGAAGAGAAGGACGTGATGTCAAAAGGGCAAGTTTAACTCCCTCCTCTAACCCCCATGTAAAATAAAACGATGACCTCATTCAAGCACAGGTCAGAGCGATGGGAGAAATGGACAAAGAAAAAAATCATGTAAACAAAACGCACAATAGCGTGGTTAGGCTAGACGGAGAAAAAGAGGCTTTGAAAATCCACTTTGAGGAAAAGCGTACTTGAAATTATTTTGCAGAAAATGCTTTTTTCCACTCTCTTGGCAGCCACTTTTCCGCCCCGCGGTGCACCAGGTGACAAAGGCGAGGCATTAAAGGCCCCGGGGACCGTACAGACTCATTGAGTATTCAAGAAGAGTCCAAAACAATTCATTCAACTGGGTCTTCGACCAGAATGGACGAGCACAACACAGTCGCACAAACTTCAACTGTTGTGTGTATACTTAACAACTTGAATAAAATTACAGTAAAATCATTCTAATGGGTTTATACGCTATTGTACCCGAATGCTACCCAATTAGCCACCATGAAACAATTGCTTTTTTCTGATATCTATGAGAGGGTGTGAAGAGTATGTGTGCTGTTGTCCAGATGGCAAGGGGTGGCCGGTGGGGAATTGAGAGGTCAAACACTTTCGCAGATCAAAGCCAAGGTCAGGTGGCGGTAGTGGCCATGTTCAAGGTGCACGGGGACTGGAAGGGCCTCAGATGGCTTCTCATTAGCAGTCAGCTCAGGCCCCGGACCCCCGGGACCGCCTTCTGAACCCAGCCCACCCTAAAACCCCTCCCCTTTGTCCACACAACAAAAGATCTCACCCCGCAGGACACCTCAGCCTGGATATAACACACCAATGACTGGGTCACAATGGCAGTTTGGCAAAAGGCATAAATCGGACATTAACATGTTCATAGAGCAGCAGATAATGCGGGCGAACAGCAAAGAAGAGTTATGAAGATCATATTGTCATATTGAATATTAAAGTAGATGTCATATTTCATATCAGAAATAAATGGCACGGAAGGAGTCTAATCAAGAGGTGAATAACTGACAACCAACAACTCTTTCCTTTCCAGCATTTGTTGTGTATCAGTATAAAAACTACAAGGTTGTGTCATAAATGGAAAATTGAGTGGTGGGGAAAGAGTTAAAGTTCAGCCTTAAAAAACATGCAACGCAGCCATTGTGCTTAAGCCTATTTTTGTTATTTTCTCATTTATGTTAATATTATATTAAAATTACTTTTCTTTTCATTTCAGTTTAAGCTTAGTTTTTATAAACATTTTAGAGTCTCAAACTGATCTCAGTTTATTACTCTTTTATTACACATTTCTACTTTCCATTTAAGTTTCAAAAACAATATTTTGGCCTATATTTTATTGGACTCGAAATGTTTTAATAGTTGTAGTACACTATAACCTCGCAGTGTGACCCATCCTTCTGCTTCACTGACAATCTCAACTCTTTTTTTTATAATTTGTGCGTAAACACAGATTTGCACACAGATTTGGATGAGACGAGGTGAAGAGAACACAGATGGACGGAGTAACCCAGAGGCCTGAGGTGGAGGCAGAGGTCTGACAGTTGGGTTTAATGCTTTATTAGCAACGCAGGAGTCAATTAGCAGACAGAAGGTTGAGGCCTTGCACTGCTGAGTCTGGTTAAGCTGGAAGAAAGGCCAGGTCTGGTCAGAGGCGGAGACTGTAATTGAAACATAAGGAGCCTAGAGCTGTAGCCTGAGGAGAGAGGACCGCACTGCAGGGCCTGACACCGGAAAGTCACAATGATGAACATCTTTCATTTAAGTGCCTTTGTCTTTCTCGTATTGAAGCGTACGATTGAATCTTTGTTGTCGTGCTGTTGAGCGCCACAAAAATACTTTTGCCTGGTATGATAAATCAAACAAATGCAGAAGTGCGATTTTTGAATGTTTTGTCACGCAGACTTCCATGTTTTCTGCCTTCCTCTTTTATAGATTTTTTGGTTTATTTAGCCGAATTGTGCAAGCAATGTCGAGCTGCACAACTAGAGAGATGCAGCAGTAGTGCCAGAGGAGAACTGGTTCCCCTGGCTGGGACTGGGATCTGATGAGGTTTTTTGGGGTTCCTCACCACTGTTTGCACACTGGCTTTAGAATTTTCTACTTGTTAATATTATTTTAAATGTAACATTTTGCATGAAATATTACTACCCATGTAAGAATTTATAGTCTGCATAATATATTACCTGTTTTTCTCGGCTGTCTCTGTGCGCGTGTGTCTGTGTGCATGTATGTGTGTTATGTTAAGTTATGTTCTGTGTGTGCCGGCAAGCATATGGGTTTTGTGTCTGTGCATGTGTGTGTATGTGTATATATGTCCATTCACTTTTCTCTTGATACCTTTTGTATTTTATAAATTTTATGTATTGCTTATAATCAACATGTTTTCATGTAATGATGCTTTGTAATAATGAAAATTTTATATTTTATAAAAAGCGCTATATAAATTGAAATTGAAGTTGATTGTTACAATATAGCAGCATTGAGAATTATTGAGATACTGTGACGCCCTTAATGATTACAGAACCAAATGCTATATAGTATAATACAATGTAAGAGAGCACAAAATAAAACAAATGGAATGATTGCATTACTTCAAAAGCATAATTTTGATATTGTGAAATTGTTTGGCTACAACAATCGCGTCGTGAAAAACAACAAAACAGGGATCTTCCTCACGCTGCGATCACATGTTATTTTAACAAACCCTTACTAAGGCCATATGATAATAATGGACACAAATGTGTAAGATCAAGCCTTTAAAGTTTCGAGCACAGATGCAAATTTCCATCATTTCAACGCAGCAATTATAGAGGTTAACAATACACGTCTCTTATTTGGCCTCTGAATGGGCTCTTATATGAGGACGAAAAAGTTGAAGAACCGGAGAGTGACCATGCATGCTCAACCTCCACTCCAGCCAAGCACCAGCCATTAACCTCGACCAATCACATTGACCTTGCCGTCTAGTGGGGAAGAGGATAATTGGCTGGTTAGGAAAATAGCCCCGCTGCTTTTGGGACATTCTCCAAGCTGGCGTACTGCTGACATTCATAGAATGTTCCGCAGATGCCTTCCGCATTTGTTGCATTTGGGCACTAATTAGGTGGCGACATCGACAGTCAGATAACAAGCTGACATCAACAGTCCCTGACTAATCGTCACAATGTCATTTACACTCGTATGTATACATTATTACCATGATAGAGTCTGTAAGAGGACAGGATTTTGTTTTGCTTTCGACAAGACTGAACTAGATCTAATAATTACATTTCAATACAGTGTGTTGATCCGCAACGTTTGTTTAAATGAAATAAACTTGAAAATCAAATGCAAAACCTTAAGCCAATTCAAAGCGCTATGCTCAAATAATGATTTGTGAATTGGGCTTTCGGGTTAAATTTGGCTGGAAATGTCAATTTGATGTCATAAGTTACGTAAAGTAACCTGCAGTTTTATGTTTCACACAGAGATGGCGATAGAGAGGCAAAGGTTGCAGATTGCAGCTTTTATGTCAAACACAATCTTGAGGAAATAAGTCGGACTCATTACTCTGAAAACCACAGTTTTCAATCTAAATTCTCCAACTGGTTGAGGAATAGCGCAAGAAACGCTAGCCCCATAACGTGCTTATTACGCTGTTTGTGAACACGCACCACTTACAGAAGTACACTCAATCTTAAATGTTAACTCGGAAATGCTTGGCCAATAAAAAGCCCTGAAGTATCGCTTTTGCAACTAATGAACAATTTCCGAGGGCTTTCATGGGATGGAAAAACACGTGTGTTGAAAAGCACAACTGAAAACAGCCGCTGGCGAGATAAAACCGCTAAAAAGAGAGTGCGAGTTGCTCCTGACAAATGGACTTGATGCCAGTTACTGTCAGCTCTATCTGCCCGTGGGATAGCAGGTGTTGATTGGTGGCTTTCTGTGGCACTGCCGTAAGTGTACCTGTTGTCACGGTACCGGACGGAGGCGAGAAGCGCGTCTCGGTGGAAAAGCCCAAAGGAGGTGTGAGGTGATTATGGGACGGATGGGGGAGGATGGGAGAGAGGGCAATCCAGAGGGACGAGTGAAACAATGCTGCTGATATGCTTGTCATTAGCTCAAGGCCCTGGTGTCTCATTAGTCAGCTTGTTCCCAGTAAGACACGATGATTACTGATCAAGAGTGCAAGAGCGAACAAGTGTGTACAAGAGCGAGTCGAACCATCAGAAAGCGTCAGTAAGATATGTGTGCGTGTGGGTCTTCCGCTATAAGCCGATGCTAATTAAGCCCAAAGACTAGAGCTGAGGAGACGTGGATCTAAGACAGGTTAATTGAACCTCCAGGGGCACGTTCACACCCTCCACATCTCACCTCTCCAGCATCCATCTCGGAACGAGACGCAACCACGTAGAATTACGAGCGTGACATCACTGGCCATGCGGATTCCCACATAGAGCTGCCATGCCGACCGCGTCTGAGCGCAGATTTACGGCGGTCTAAATCAAACGTCTGCCGTTTCTCTGCGCTACCTGAGCTTGCCAAACAAAGGGTTCCTCTCCCTACGGCGCTCTAACTATTGATCCGATCTACGGGTCGAGGAAGAGGGCTTGTGGGGACAGAGAGAGAGAATGTGGTAAGGTTAATAGGTTACTCCATACTGAAAGATCCACAGCAGTCATACAGTTGGCACTCGTATTGTGGATCTCGGGAGAGCTGTCGATGAAAACGATGCGTGCATGATTCAGCGGCTCTTCGCATCTGCAGACCATCTGAATTTCAGGTCTGAAGTATGACGAACATGACTGCATACGATCTGTTTTGAGGATTTGGAAAAAAGCAAGCAAATTGGATTTTTCAAAAAAGCACAACTTGACCGGAACGTTGTCATTGGTCGATGGATGCCAACGTCAGTAAATTCTTCATATTTCTTAGCGTCACTTCAACAAACCTTTTTTCTCAGGCTGCCATCTTGCGTGTATCCGATCTGCATCGTTCAAAACTCTCCTTTAAAGGCTTCCATATGAGATGCACTAATAATGAGCTAATACTATAAAAGGGAATCGGTGACAGGCAGCTCTTTTAAAGGAAGTTATAATAAGATGGAGCCATCAAGGCAGACGCATCTCAAGTCGGAGGTGGGCAGTGCAGGTTCTTTGAAGAGCTCTTTTGTATCAGACACAAGGCTCTTTGTGATAAAAAGCTCCAGCGTTTATAAAGCCCTCCTCGCCGAAACAATGAGATTAATTCACATGCGAATTTGCATCGGGTGCTGAATAATTAGCTAAACACAGGCTTGTGAATGGCCGGGGACTGCGAGATGGAATCGGTGAACCTCTTGTAATGTATCCCGCAGATTAATTAATAAAGGAGTTCAAATAAATAAATAAATATGTCAATGACGGAAAGAGGGGAATAGATAGACCTACCTAAACTGGCGATGACGGTATTTGTATTTGATATACTTCTGTATTAAAGAAGGGTAATTCTTGCCTGCAGGCGTCCCGAGCAGTCAAGCGCACTATTACGAGGCAACAATTAAGCAGGATGTGGAAGGCGGCACCTGGTCCGAGGCATTCATAGGCTTTCAGGAGCAGCTGACTGTACAGTGTCCTCCACACCAGGTGGTCCTCCTTCAATGACATTAGCTAGTGACTCCAGGGTTAATAAAGGGCCCGTACTGGCCCAGTGTACTCGCACAAATCCCATTCACTCGCTACACACACTGGGTTCTTAAATGGGCTGACCAAACAATGTGCTTTCCAAACACCCACAGAAAGAGAGCTGAAAACACAGCAGACACATTTTGAACGTTACTTGGGGTGGCTTCAGAAAGCAAGGCTTTCAAAAGCACTCTTCTCTGGATACGATACTGGAGGAGCTGTAATGTTTGCCACATAACCGATATATATTGAAAATTACTTCTTGAGTGTTGCCTTGAAACTACAGATCTTGTGTCTGTATCTGGATTCTGTTTATACATTTTTCTTTACACTTATTTTTTGCGCACTACTTTATTTGTAACACTTCTTATTGTGCTCATACTTAATAGAGTAAAACTGATCCCACAGAATCTCCTGCTCACACATTAGGTTTCAGTTTTTACTCTTTCAGTTGTAAATGGTCATATCATTTATAGTAAATAGCAAAAAAAAACATTTTGCTTTATGGGGAACAAAAGTCTGGGAACACAAGTTAAATCGATTGCCTATATTTCGCACGATTTGAGCAGGTTTTAATAAGCATCTTAAGTAAATATAGAAAAAGTTATTAAATAAATGGTTGATATAGTTTTGTAAAAGGAGATAACAAGACATCAATTTATACACTCATTTTACATCACCTTACAACTTAATAGTTTTCATTTAAACAAATAAATGGTATTTCGATATACATTTAATTGTCGCTAGATACCCTTAAATCCATTTTTACAGTGAATTATCAAAAAATAATGTTGGGTGGATTTACTACAATGGATGTGCGGCTCTATAACATGGATTTTTTGTGTTGAATACAGAGGTTTGACACTGAAACAACTATTTATGCAACGCCAGGTTGCCAATCTTCACAGATTTACATTTCGTCAGTAAGTATGAAAGTTGAATTGGCAAAGCATTAGCACAACAGTACAGAAAATATTGTAATCCACACAACGTAATGGGAGACATGTCAGAGGTCAAATAAGGACAAATTCCTGATGCACTTCTGTGAACTCAAAACAGCTTACACAGTGCCATAGAGGTGAGTAGGGCTGTCACAGTATCATAACAGCATTATCAAAATATCTACTGAAAAATAATTAAAAACTAATATACATGACAACAGCTATTGATTAATAAAACGCTAACTGCTTTAACAACGCTGGATGTCTGGAAATCAAAAGAAGTACCCAAAATAAAAGCATCACGAATGACAAATGTCCAACGAAGTTCTGAAAAATGGCATTGCATTACAATGAACATGTAATCCAAAAATTGCACGTTTTGTCGAGATTGCTCATCGGTTTGCATTTTCTAAATGCAGGCATCCAGCGTGATAACATTAGGGGAGCTTAGCTCTTCACCGAACAAACTGCACTCTTGCACTTCAGCACCTAAACAAGCTCCATTTCCACATCAAAGCCCCGACAGAAAAAAGCACGACGTGCACTTTAATATCGCGATGCATATTATTTCGTTGTTGTTGTTGTTTTGTTTATCTCGCCTATCCTCTTCGGAGAGACTCGGTTTTGTGCGAACATGCAAATGGGGAAACACAAGGACATCCTTTAGCTCGGAACAATCGCGGACAGCTCATGGAGACGACGTCTGTTCCCTTTGAACTGTTTAAAGTGGTATTAATGGCCAACTTATAAATAATCAACTAATTCCCTCTTTAAAGATATCCGCCAGGAAGCAGGGCGCGCTAGTCTTTAAAGAATCGACCGTTCTGACCCGAACGAGCAATAAAACAACCTTGTGAAGCTCTGCGTGCTTTTATTATGTTACAAAAGAATGATTTCCAATATAAAAGAGCTGTTTGGGGTTATTTGCAACAATGTCTGTGAGCAGCATCTGTGGCGTGCTCTAGATGACTGCGGGAAAAAAATGTCAGAAGAAGGGTCCGAAAATTGTACGTAACTTGAGATATCGAAACCATTTTTGAGATGGGAATTATTTTCTTGATAATGGAACAACGTGTTTAGCTTGTGATATTTAAAAGGAAAGCTCTCCAAAAATAACAGGATTCTGTAATTTATGACTCTTTCTTCGCAGGAACACAAAAGAAGATATTTTGAGGAATGTCTCAGCGGTTTGGTGTGCTTTAGTGTTTTGAGGGGGAAAAAAACTGACATGAGGATGAGTAAATGATCTAAGATGAAGTGTTTTTTATGAAAAGTTTTTATTTTTAAAAAGGACCGAAAACCAAACATTACAGGAAGAAGAATATAGTTGCCGGGTTATATGGCGGCTGACATTTGAGTGACATTTAGGAAAGAATCGGATACGTGTGGTATATGAAGGGATAAAAAGGGACGGCGGTCTACATTCAGGCCGAGAGACACAAAACTGAGCTCAGGGAGATTGAATGCTAATCAGAGCACTGCTGATACTCTCCGATTGAAGACTCTTTCTCACCATTGGAGGATTTCCATATCACAAGAGCCCTAGAGGCCGTATTCTTATCAGCGACGGCCGCGGACAAAAAAAGCCAGATGAGATACAGCCTTTAATGAGGGCCCGTCCAGAACAACCATGACGATTAGCGAGAGGGAAATCAGGCATGCATGAAGACCCAAACACAAAGGCACGTAGGCACATATATCACGGCACGCACTCGCGCGCAAACAAACACGAGCCTTGAGACGCGGGAGCGCTCCAAAGAAATCTTTTGAGAGACGCTATCGCGCGAAGAATGCCTCCGCTGCTGCGGGCAATTTAATTCTAATGAATGAAAAACAAAACACAAACAAAACAAAGCCACTGTGCTCTGGAAACGCGCCGTCTCTCGTACGTTCAGATGCTCCCGCACTTAAGTGTCGTAGCTTGCCAGAATTGCTCATTATCACTCCCTTTACAAGACTATAGACAAAGAGAGCCCGAGACAAAAGCCACACGCAGCTCATCAATGCGAACGCACTCATTGTGGCAGAGAGCGAGGAGAGGCGTCCATTCGGATAACCTGAGAGGGCTAACAGCTTTCTCCTGGAGTTGGCAGGCTGAGGAGGGAGGAGAAGAAAGTTCATTAATTAAACAGAGCTTGGGCGGACAGATGGAAGCGCTAGCTGGATGCTAATTACTCTGAGAAGACGAGCAGGTTTAACACTCGTCCGCCCCTCCTCGGCCATAAATCACAATTAGCGTGCCGTTCCAAACGTCCGTCCAACAGGATAAGCGATAGACAACAACAAACTACAATCGGCCGACCGCTTCACGTCCAATTATGGAAGTAACATTTCTTTTGTCTTGGATAACGTTGATTACGGGCAACTGCTTTTCAACAAGTCATTCACATTGGAGTGGCATGTTAACATGCACTAGCATGCTACTTTTTTAAGCATATTGAATCATCAGTGCTGGAGGTCAGGTCAACCTTGTCGAACATTTCCCGAAAAACCTGCATTCTGTGTCTATCACGGTTGCTTCCCATCCAGCCACAAAGTAAACAACAACAAAAAAAACGGGTGGGCAGGAGCCAACAGGAGCCGCTCTCACGCTTACGAGGCACTTTAGTACCGTCACTCCTGAGGGAGCAGTAATAAAGGAGCAAGCTCTGCGTAACTTTACCTCTCTCTCTCTCACACACACACTCGCCGGGGATCCCACCCTGAGCTGGCAATGGCCCCTCCATTCACAATAGTGGCATAGACAGATGTCAAGCATGAATGCCTAATGGAGTGCTGGTGTATTTTTTTTTACATGGGAGGAGTTTCAAATTTAAATGTACACTGTCTAATTTAAACTCTATGCAATGCAAACACAAAATGTCCTGATGACAAATACACGGCTGTTGTGCCTTCAAGAATTCACCCGATTACTCTTTATAACCTCATCCTCTTTAACACTATTATGCTACAATTATCCGTAGATTTGAAGAAAATGCTGTGCAACAATTTCGAGGGGGTTAGCAGGACACGGGGTTATCAGCATTTACCATTTACGTTGATTTAAATCAAATCAAATTTAGGGCAAATTATTATTTGAGAAATAAAAATGAAAAATATTGACCTAGCAATGAAGGGAAATAAGTGTAAATTGAGGCACTCAAATTATTAACAGAAACTAAATGTGTAACTGAAATAAACGGAAATAGGAGTAATAATAATTAATGTGATACTTACAATAAATTATACATTCGATATCCATAATAATAAAATACGACAAAACAGCTTAAATTTTACTAAAATAAAAGAAATAAAATATTACAAAAAGGAAAATAACTTTCCTTGCGTTTACTATAATGTTGTGAACATTTCTTAGCATGTTGCTATGCAGTCGCTATGGCATTCTATTATTGATTTATATTTAGTCTGATAATTAATAAAAGCAAAAGTACATCTTGTCTCAGCAAATCATGAAATCTGATGTACATGAACAATGTGGTACTAGTTTAATTCTTATTTCTTCAATTCTCAACTTGTGTAGGAGTATTAGTAATCTTGTCTTAGCAAACACCGCTAATAAAGACACTATGAGTGTGTATTTCGCTTCACATTGATAACGCACCAAGAAGTTTGACCCGGTAGCATGCTGTACTCCTATCGAATTAGACCCGACTCGATGACCCACGAGTCTTCCTGCTCCACACGGAAAATTTGATTAAAAAAGCTATTGAGGATTCCAAGCATGATTATAATGCGCAGAAAAGAAAGCCCAGGCCGACCCGAGTCCAGATAAACATGAAGTATACACACCTATTACATCTGCCACCTGTTTTGTGCCAGCTCTTTTAATTCTGTCACTGAGTTGTTTACTGACCTGTGTTTAAGTTCTGGCTTTACCATAAGAGAGAGTCCCCTACGGGCATGAATGCATGTGTGTGTGACTATTCATTGTTCCAGGCATCAGGAGCAGCAGGAGGGGTAAAGAGAGAGAATGAAGACTAATGCTATGAGTCATTCTGTGCTGGAGAGAGACAGAGAGAGGGTGGGTGGGGGTGAGGGAGGGAGGAAGAATACTTGAGTATTTCATATAAAGAGGCAGCAGTGAGGCGCCATATGCCATATGGGCAAAACTGACTTTCCACTCATGGCTGGGCTTGACAAGCCTGTGGATGGGAGCCCCCCTACTCCAGTGTGTGTGTGTGTGTGTGCGTGTTAGGCTGTTCAGAATGGAATATTATTTCAACAGTAAGGTTAAAGTATTTTATAATTCAGACATCAGTATTCCACACTGATCTCATTCCATTTAACGTATATTTCATTGAATTAAGTCTTCTTAGAAATAGACGTCAATCCAATATAAGCCCAATATATGTCTTAAGTGTATTCAAGAATGTTCACACCAAAGCAATAACTATAAAGATAATTCGATTTTAGATTTCGATTGTTCAAGATTTGTATTTTTTGTTTACGCCATTATATATAAAACAACCTGTAGTGAAATGTTAATCTGTTAAGCTGTATCTACAGTGAAACTTACTGCATACCTTTAGTACACATTTTATTCACATATATTAAAATAATTACAAAAAAGTATAATCGTAAAATTGAAAAGTAAAAATGTGTTGTTATAACACATACAACACACCTGACGTTCAAACTGATTTTGATTGGCTGTCAATATTTTTTAAGTCATCGGCTGGAAAAAATTGCCCTGAAAGTATCAACGACCATATTGTTGATCTACATTGAGCGACCATGTTGTTGATCTTCTCTGATTTTATCCTTGGTGTGAATAGTCATTAGAGTAAAATCACTGCTTATATTACGTTTGGTTAATCTAATGCACTGGAAATAGAAAAGTGCATTGCGTTGTGGGATACGATATTCATTGCAGGGTGGTCTGTTGCATATTATGGCGAATGCAGCAGGTCATCTGGGTATTGAAAAGATTAGGTTTCATCCAAAACATTGCTGCAACATTGGGAGCACTATTCTTGTGTGCAGGTGCAGAAACGATGCCGAGAGGGGGAAAAAGACTTTGGGCGGGTGTGAGTGGGCTGGCGTAACTCGGTGATCTAACGCGCCGGACTTTGTCAGGTCCTCCAACAACAGCTGGTGAGTTGGTCATCACAGGAAAGCATGGGGAGCGAAACAAAACCACGTGGGGAAAAAGAACAGCATGCCGGAATGAAAATGGGATTAGAGGCTCTGAAGTCATCTCCATTCATCTCAAAGATGCTCTGCAGGGCCAGAGACGTTCTCCAGGCCAGAACATAAATGTGAATGCTTGGCCGTCACAATCAGGCCCTATGGGAACCTACTGTAATAATTTCATCACTCGTCTGCAAGATAAGACATTATCCACAACTACACTCATAATTCTCTGACCTGAACCGCTAGCATTCGAATTGTGCTTTACATGTGACAACGCCCCAACCTACCCTTACATATCCTCCCGCGTGCTATCACAGGTGCTAAAAGCACAGTCTCGCATGACTGACGGCAGGCAGGAACAGATTACGGCTATTGATTTGTGCCCAGAGATGGATGTGAGCCGGGAGGAGAGAGCGGGGAAGGAAGCAGGCTAACTCCATCGATTCTCAGTCAGCGGGGGAGGCAGCAAAAGATACTGAAGGTCAGCGAATCTCTGCCCCACGTATTAAAGGCCACCGGCCTGCCATTAGAAAGCCCACATGGGCTGAAGCATCTCTCTTGATATTGCCTCGCACAGAGGTGGAGAGAGGGGCTGCCAAAAAGACATTGACTTGAGGCCAAGATGAGGCAGAAGAGTTAAGCCGGCGGCCACCTTGCCAAATCAAAGTAACTGGATAACACCAGGTTGACTGTTGCCCGAGAAATCCCACCACTCCTTACTTGAGGGTCTTGAGGGCATATTTTTTGGCTGCAAATCAACATTAGGCTCATAGTGTTTGTGATGGGAGCTTTGCGACTACCCGCCACATTTGTCAGGTCGTGAACAATATGGATTGTGAGTTATTTGGTGTGAACCGGAGGTCAGAAGGACCGCGTTGGTCACTGTCAAGGTCAAAAGAAGCCCGCCTAACAACTGCCGCCAAAAATAAAAAATATTGCTCCTGGAGTCTGAGAACATAGTTGGTTGGTCAATAAACACAGTGGGGAGTTGAGCTGATGAGGCTGATAACATTCATAAACTCACTGACAAACATAGTCATGTGTGCCGACACTTCATTTTCAAAACAATTATGCAAATAAGGTCAACAACTGAAAATCAGCGGTCGCAGACAATTAAAACCAAGGGGACTCTTGTATCAGACAAATCTTTATCATTGTGTAATACCCCGTTTTGCAAAACTTGGCCTGCATCAAACTCCAGCTGATGAATCAATAATCTTGGATCCTTATTTCATCTTAAGCCCGATGTGAATGGTATCAGCAGGAGATGGGACTGTTCAAACATCTCCCATTAAGCCCTTTGAAAAAACGAAATCCCAGAGACGTGCGTGACAGAGATCCATATTCACCTGCGTACACAAGCGTACGATCTCAGACAATAGAGTGCGGGCACAGGCCAGCGTAGGGCACAGGGGTGGATTGCAGTGCCCCATACCAAGCGCTGGTGGTCATTTCACCAAAACCCATCCAATTAGAGCTGAGTGATGGTTCGGACCGCTGGAGTCCCCTCCATCAGTGCGGCGGGGTCGGAGAGAGACACCTGCTTTTATCAGCCGGCGCAGGGTGCACGAGGACTCTCTTTGAAGAAATATTCAACTAATTACATTGGAGCACCGAGCACAACAAGCGGGAAGATTGCAGGGACCCCAACCCATTGTGAAGCAGAAAACTCCAGCCAAGATTTCATCTCGGCACAAAAAAGACGCCTTTCAGAGCGAGAGGCAAGGTCATTGTTCTGACCGAGAGCAGAGGGAGGAATGGAGTGAAGAGGCTATGTTCATACCGCAGCTTAATATGGAGGACATTAGATTTTTTCCCTTTACATGTGATGTAGACCTGCCTTATGTTAGACCTGTTTATGACAATGTGAACTGGAAAAGCTCAATCTGGGCTTCTTACTTAGTATTTTTGGCCTTTTTCAGTACAAATTCTAAAAAATAAACTAGACTTTTAACCTTGATTTAAGTCATTGCAGGCATTTGTTTAACAAAACAAGACTAAGATCGTTGTATTTTTCATGTCACATCTCAAATATGAAAGTCATTATTTAACACGACATGTTTTTCCGTCTCCTCTGGGTCCGTTTAGGACAACAGTCTGTTAAGCCCTGTGTCTTAAGTGGTCCAAGTTAAAAAGGTCATGTTAACAACCTCAAAACAACTAAAGACGGATTTGACCGGAAAATGTCGCAGAAGAGATGTAATGGAAAGACCAACAGTGAGTGAGCGGGAATGCACGTTTGTGCCGATATGTACAAGTGGCGACTCTAGAGCAGATGCTCTTACGACAGACAGATAAGATGTAGTGGTGTAGAGGCAGCAGTAAAATGCGGATCAATTATTCATAGGGACGGATCAAGTCATTGCAGGAAGCTGTGAAAACGAAATATCCTTAATGGCCGTTCACACCCTATTCACAGGAGACGCATTACATGACCAGTGACGTAATATCGTTTCAAGAACATACACACTTGGTAAAAATGTAAGGCATGATATCTTTTCCACTGCACGCTGGAGGTGTTATACGAGCTTATTACATGACTAAACACTGATTACAAAAATCTTAAAGTGCTTTGCTACAGAGTGCTGCTAGTTGGCCCTTTGCTCTGTTGGATTCTTAACGTTGATTGGTCTAACTGTCTATATCTTATAAAGACACTGTTTTTCTTTTCATTGATGCTGTCGATATACTGTTAATAGCATAATGATGATAATGTGATGATCTCACAATCTTTAAAAGTAAAGGATACAAACTCTGGAAGAGCGGCAATCGAGACTTCACGGCCCTGCTGGCGTTGATGCACGTGGCCCGCACCAAACTTGGCAGCAAAGTTCCTGTCACTATCGCCCCGTCAAACAGAGGACCAAAGAACGGCACCTGATGGATAGAAAACAGAAGAGAGGACACGGTGAGAAAAGCAAAACCGAATCGTTTTTGACTTTCATATCAAAACCCCCTATGAAACCTAGGAAGTCTAATCCCAATGCTGTGTGCAAAAAGCAGGAAAAAAATCAAATAGTTCGAACCAGGACAAACGAATCCAGTTGATAGATAATGCAGCACTTCCATTTGTGGAGGCTTGTGTTTATCGAGTGGATGAAATAAGAGTTATTTGAGAGTAGAAGCAGATAACGGCGGCACAGCCGAGGGAATTTCACTAATTGCGGCTGGTGACAGAGAGCATGAAACGTACATCAGACGCTGTCTGATTATCGCAGGCCGCTCGGCACAAAGCAGCCGAGTTCTGTGGCGGTGACGTGTTTACGAGAAATGACAAATGATGCAAGTTGGGTTTCTCTGGGGATCTAGAGGCTGATGCAGGAGGAGGAAGATGAAAGGCAGCTTGACCGCGATGAGAGCGGCGTGCCGACGGTGCAGTAATGGACTTTGAGCATTAGTGCACTCAGAAACGAGACAGGAAGAGAAACTGTCCCATCCAGCCACAATCCACATCTCCTCCAATCAGAGAAACATCGCACATCCTGATCTTAAGACGCCTCTGGAGAGGAATTTCACGTAAGACGTAAAAACCGGGTGAATTACAGCAGATTGTTGCGGTATTTAATGTAAAGTAATGTCATTATGATCGCGTTAGGGGACATACCTGTGGTTTCTTCATGATCTGAATGAAGAACATGTGGTTTTTCATCGGGTAGATGATGATCAGGACGTCTCCGAAATCGGTGGGGATGATTCCTCGCCTGTAGTCCCGTGAGTGCTCCGACCACACGATGTGCACTTCGTCGTTTCCCAAGTGGCGAAGCTACGGCAAAATGCATCAATAAATCTGACGCTCAACCCATAAAATGTTGCCGACATTAAACATTCATTTCATCTGAGAAAAACAATTGCAGAAATACATTTGTGGAGTGCATACACGTTGAGTAAACAGAAAAAAAGCCTGAAAAATAGAACTCAAATGTTTACAGCTTTCAAAAAAACACATATGCACACATGTTTAAACGCGGAGAGATATTTTCTTAATAGGGAGCAATAATTCCAGAAAAAAGAGCAAAGGCAGAACATCTATTTTAGTCCGTAACAACTCCTGAAATGATTTTGGGAATTTTCAATCTTAAATGAAATGAGCTGGAGAGATTGGGCTCATTATGTTTCAATCATTTAAACAAATTGATTTTACCTAGAAAATTGCTTATATTTTCATTTTACATACAAATATACATACATCTCTGGGAAATGCATTTTTGCAAGCTCATTTTGCCAAAACCGTAGCGACTCGAAATGCAAGAGCTCCGAGAGTAACCAGTAATGTGTTCAGATCATTTATTTCACATGCTTGTAAGAAAATCTTCATAATGGGTGTAGAGATAGGTAGTGTACCAGCATCCCTAAAACCTGTTCAATCTGTCAAGTTCAAGCAGAAGAGTGATTTGTATAGACTAGTTTAGAGTCGGGCAATATACTGGTTACGACAGGTAAACATTTGTAAACCAGAATACATTTCAAGCATCATTCCTAAGTGGGTGTGGCCTTTTTTATGATTCTTTTAAAGTGGCAAGAAAAACTTAAATAACTCAGAAAACATGGTCTAATAAAAACAATGGACATTCTACTGTGAGACGTCTTGAATTTATCTTTGATGCCAAGAATTCAGGCTCTCCTGGTGTGAAGTCCCTTTTCCCTCCTCATAGGGGTTGTGCATTTTTGCCAGACTGCCCATCGCAACATTTTCAGAAGCAACTGTGGAACTGACAGGTGGTCTTGGGCACATTTGAGATCTGCTGCAAGGCAGTTTTTACATAGATGTGGTATTAACATCACTTGTTCAGACATGGGTTTCTGGAGTTATTCTACTGTTGCCCCTGGGTTCTCTGTCATCAGTAATATCTTTCAGGGTCCGGGAGTGACCAGGAGATGGCTTACATCAGAACCAGGATGGTGAAACAATAGTAAACCAACCAAGGCGTCTTTACTTAAAAGACGAGGCACCTGCACAACCCACATCTTCATTCATATTAATCCAAACACATGACTCTTAATATTTCTGGTTTAATACACGACTGTTCGTTATGCGTTATTAATCAGATTGCGTTTCTCTATAATGGACAGTAATCATGCAGAATTCAAAGGGTTTTTGAAGGTAAACCCAACGTTTTCTTGCAACTGCATCTAGAGAGTAGGATGGCGGATTTTCAATATGGATGCTATTGAATTATACATAAGCTGTACATAAATCAAATTCTTCTCAAAGTTTGCAAATAAACACATGCATTATCCATTGAAAAGGACTGCTGCTAATGGGTGGTGTGGCAAGGTTATTGGCCAATATAGCAGTTTTTCGTCAAAATCGATCAAACTAATTTTTTTCCTTTGCGGTGGTGCATAAAAACAGGCAAACCAGTCACTTAAAATATTCACAAAAAAAGAAAAAGAGTTAGTTGGAAAGAACTATATGATGGGCCCAACTAACATGGCACTTTCAAGGATCTCACAGATGTCTATTATTAAGATATCCCGATATACTATGATGTATATGATACCATTAGATTTTTTGCTTATATCATCCACATCCACCGTGTATCGTACACACTGTACATTTGTTTCCTGTGGGATCATGTATGTGCAAAATCGAAACAAAACAAAAACAGGACCGACCATTAAGACTTCATTGTGAACAAATAACAACAATTAAGTGGACTATTACCAAAATGGTAAGATTCAAAGTGACCTGTTTTGAGTTTTGGAAAAAAAATTGGACGCGATGGCGCGACCTCCTCTCAATGGGTTGGCAAACATCTGCCGATGCACCAAAGCCTAATGAGCCATTACAAAAACATGTCCTCTTCACTAAAAAATGCAATTAGCACATTTGCCCATAAGCCCTTAATTATGCTAATGGGCTAAAATTAAACAAATCCACAACAAGCTGATTGAGCTGGCGCATACCTAACCATTTGGAGACGGCAGAAGAATCGGTGGTATGTAAACAGGTTCGGCGGAGACATGAGATGCGTGACATACTGTACGTGTGCACCAGATGTCAATCTCAATGAAAGGGAGCAGGTGTCAAAGAACGCAGACTTCGAAGAAAGCCGGATTTGACTTCATTTAACAATATAGCCGTGCCTGCCCGTGCCAAACTGGCCACTATTATTATTTTCAAGGTTTCGACAGTGGTCGTCAGGGTGTTGCTTTGTGGTTGCTAAGGGTTCTTGAGTGGATTTAGGTGAGGCTTGCATTATCAACTACCGCTTATAAGAGAGTATAACAGTTCAAACGTTGCCTGGAGCACAACATATACGTTGACTATTAACACTGAACAGAACAGAAGAGATGCCCTGAGGCTCAAATGCTGCCTTGTACAAACAGCAGCGTCCATCCCTCTGCAACAAAGAACCGTGTGTGCGTGTGTGATGACCGGCTGCCTCCTGACACTACGGCCTCGCATGGCAACACCCTCCCAGTAACTGCATTACTGGGCCAGCCAGCTGCTCGGCTCCCTTCTGCCCCCAGCACTCAATTGGATTCAGAAATTCTTTCCCTGTGTTTTTCTTGTTGTCGCCCCTCCTTTCTGTCCCCGTCTCTGAAAGTTGCATTTGTAAATTAGAGGAGTTACTTCCTGCCTGTAGCCGTTTCAGCCCTGCCCCCGCCGGTCGCCCTCTCTCGCCCCTAGAGTAATTACGGAGCCAAAATGAATCGAGCGCAGCTCTCGGCACACGAGCCGGAGAGCGTAGTGCAGCTGAGACGGGCTAATATCAGCTCTGACTGAGACCGGGAGGAGACAGTAGCCTGATTAATTTTTCTTCTCCGCAGGCCACGTGATCGAATCGAGCGCTTGAGCTACGCGGGTTCCCACTGGCTCATTTTGCCAACGTTAACCTGCTAACGCACATCAATCGCTATCCTGCCGACACGGGCGGAATTCGATAGCAGGGCCCTGCTGGTATCCGGCAGGCCTTTGGCCCTTGCGGTGTGAGTTAATGTGCTGATCGGGGCCCCGGTCACAGCGCGTGCGAGAGCCCGGAGAGCTAGAGCTGTTACTAAATCTGCACGCGCTCGGCTCCCTCGCTGACAACACGGTGTCAAAGCTAGCAGCGGTCTGACAGAGACATGCAATCGGCGGAACATCTCTGGAGTCACGCTTCAAACACGTGTCACTCGCCTGCTGCTGTGCTTGAGCCACACGCCAGCCATAAAACACCATTTAGGCTAAACTCAACTGTTTAAAAATGATCAGGGTCTGAGTCGGGTGGATGATATAAGCCCAAATAAGATATTCATGTTGTTACAGAAAAAGTCATTTCCACTCTTTTTTAACTACAGTGGTATATTGCCCACGACTAATTGAAACAGTTTAATACACATGAACATGTCTAAGGTGATGTGAATGTGAAGATTTGTGATATACCTTTTTAGTGATGGAATCGTCTGAGTCAGAAGGCATGCGAGTCGACACGTGGAAGATGACTTCCACGTTGGAGGTAGCGTAATATGGCGCTGTGTTTCCCGTGCTGCCGTTCCTCTGTAAACCTCCCATGAACCCACAGTGAGTGGCCAGATGCACCTGAGAGAGAAACAGATTCACGGTCACAGATGAAGACTGCTGAAGTTGGTTTCATTGTATGTGGTCGGTTATGTGAGCCGCACCTCCCATCCGAGTCCAGACACAAAGTCTTCATAAGCCTGAGTGCCTTCAGTGTTGGACAGAATGGAGCGTTTGTCCTCTTGGCCTTCTCCAATGTAGAAGACGGCAATCTTATGGGTCTCTCGACTGAAAAAACAAAACAAACCAAAGTCATTTGGATTAAAAATTATAATTATCGTTTGTTAAGGCTGCAAACGTTTTTAGATAAAAAGAACTCAATTCTGTTCCTGAGGAAGTACAGAAAACATTAGTATTGTAAACGGTCGTCTTGCCACAATACACAACTGTAAGTTTATAATGATTTACAGTATAAGTTCGGGGACGTTATTTGTTTTCAGAACTTGTTAAAGTAAATCCATAATAATCTGTAAATTTATGTTTCAAACTGAGACGGCGATAGAGAGGCAAACATTATAGATTACAAATTTAACATTTAAAATCTTTAAAAAATGAGCCACAAACACATTTTGGATATAGACTGCTTACATTTTTGTTGGTACTTTTTTATGAATACGGATATGGTTAATAGGGAAGTTTTACTTAGTAGGAGCGAGCTGGAATCCAAAAGTTGGTTTGTAAATAATGTCAAATTTTAATTTTCAATATAAGAGTTTTCTTACAACACCTTTGAAATCATAAAAATGAAGAGTTCAAAAGACCAAATGATGTGATGGGGTGTGATAATTTCATAAAGTATTTCCCATTTTAATAGGGACGTTACACATGTTGCAAGAAATAAAGAATATATCAAATAAATATAAAAATAAAGATACTTTCAGTAAATCATTTAGAATTTAATGACGAAATAAATTTTTTCTAAAATTCAACAAATTATGAAATTGTGTAAGAGCAATTGTTGGATCGACAAGGGCGGGCAAAAACAATGGATGCGTTTACACCGGCTACTTGTTGTACTAGGAATTTTATGTTCATTATTCATTCAATCTAGTTAGATACGGTCTAGAAAAGAAACGTACGTGTTCAAACAATCCAGAATTTACGAAGACGTGAATTTGAAAAGACAACTGAAGCGTTGTTGCACCGCGTTTCTGTGTCGCAAATAAACAAACCACTGGTATGCGTGAAAACCTGCGAGCGGCGTCTCTCTCCGAGCGGTGTTGCTAGGGAAGCATCATGCCCTTGCAGCGAGATGTTTGGCATGCTCAGTCAGCGGTTGCTATGTGTGGGGCGGCTCTGAGCGCCAAAGGGAACTGTGGGCCGGTCCTGGGGGTATTCTTTAATAAGCCTCTGTAATTAGGCACTCTGAGCACCCATTGATCGCTGCCGGCGGAGAAGTGAGGAGCTGTGATCAGCCAGACGTGAGCAGGATTAGGCTGTGAGGAGCAGAGGATCTGAAAGTAGTCTTAAGACATGTCTCTTTAATAGTGCTTTTAAAGGATTTAGCCGCTCTCTGTAGACTGGCATCAGGCTGCGTGATTGAGCTCTCCAAATGCACGCTCTTGTTTGCTAAGATTTGTAGCGTTAAGTGCTGTGAAATCTAAAGGAGGGTTAAAATAATGTTTTCCTGTGGTGTTGTGCGTGATTTTCAGCAGGAAACTTTAAGGCACGGACGCTTTCTGAAAAACGAAAAACCTTACCACTGCCTTGAGTCCAAATTCTTCAGTTCTCTCAAGAGCTTGGAGTTCTTCTTTAGAAGATGAAAGCTCTCCCTTTGGAATAAGAAAATGGTGTAGTTAGGAAACCAGACGTTCCACAAATATGCTTACCTTTAAACGGTAAGAGTAACATAAAACATTTGTTACACAGGAAATCATTTCAACTTCACAAGAAAACGATAAGACTTACATTATTTGTATCCTTTTAATCGTTTTATACTTTATTGATTAAATATGAAAATGCTTGAGAATGCGAGTAACTTTTTCTATTGTTAGCGAGCCTTCAACCACTTAGTTAAGTCTAAATGTATGCAACTCGAACTTTGCAGACATGCCTTGTTTAAAGACGGAACTTCTGGCTGAAACGTACACGTAACATTTTTTCCTTAAAGAAATACATTTACCAGACGCTTTTATCCAAAGCGATTTACAAAGAGTTCAGGGGAAAATAAGCCATGTATACTTCACCCAAAAATTCTGTCATAATTTACTCACCTTCGATATGTTTCAAATGGGTATAAATGTTTTTGTTCTGATGAACACGGAGAAATCAATTTGCAATAATGCTTATAACCAAACAGATCTCAACCCCCATTGACCACCATTGTAGTAAAAAAGCAAAGTGTCCCAGAACTGTTTGCTGTCCTACATTCTTCAAAATGTCGTCTTTTGTGTTCAACAAGTAATTTTTCCTACTATGGAAGTCAATGATGGTTGACATCTGTTTGGTAACAAGCATCATTTCAAATAACTAAAGCCGCGAGACATGCTGAACACTGTAAGTGTTTGTCTGAAACTGAGAGAAAACATTCTCCTTGCTTGGTATGTTTTTCGTCATTGAACCAAACTTTAAAAGATGGTTTACCAGACAAGGATTTGCTTAAGTCAGAACAAGGCCTTGGTTAAATAAGGATATTTAAGTCAATTAAAAAAACATCCTTTCTAAAAATCTGCATCGGCTAATGAAAGATCCATATTGGTCGACCTCTAGTTTACACAAAAGTCAAATGTGACTCTCCGTCCTACTTGGAGTTGTACTGACAACTGCATACAACAGAAGTGTCTTTCATTGTCCAGGACTGAATTTTGTGTTTAAGAGAACCACACTTGACATTAGGCTACCTACTGTGTCATTGCCATTCGTCTACAGTAGTTACTATTTGCTGTCAGTCACTAATGTTGGGTTGTCAACTTCTCTTGGGTTACGGAAAAATGGCAGAAAATGGGGCTATTGTGTGGTCTGAGAGCCCGACAAAAGCCCTGTTAAGTGTCCGAGTCACGTGTTCGTAAATACATTTGTAAAGCCCAAATCCTGACTTTGTGGTTGTTGTCTATATGTGTTGAATAGGCTAAAAATAGACAGCACACTTCCTAAAAACGCTCAACATCTGGAGTATAAGAATATGTAATTATGAGCATTCTACCTTTAACTTTCATTGTTCGGTGAAACTCTGAATGCCATTTTGTAACTCTTTCCCTGCCTGAATTTTACATCATTTATCAGCCGCCATTGGGGTCCTTTATGCGACAATGTTTCCTGCATTTTACTGTTGCACAATAGGGGGCACTGTTACACATCTTTTGAAAGAGTACAGCATCTACTGATACAAAAGCAACAAATACTCTGTTTTAATCATCATTCTGAACCTAATCTGCATTAGTTCGCATTAAACGCATTTTCCTCTGTCGCATGTGAATTACCTGCGTTCACGAGAGTTCATGCCGAGGTCATTGAGGAGAAGTCTGCAAAGGTAAAACGGTGATTTGGGTTCCTGGTGCGTGGGCTCCCTCTGACAGGCTGCTCTGATGCTAGAGTCCTCGCTTTGTCTCCGCGCCAGCTCTTCGTCCTCCTGCTGCGTCTGCCTGAGGATGGCATCCATGATAAGCCCTTCCATCTCAGGGTTCATACCCATGGGTGGAGACGGCGGCTGGGTGAGTCTCTGCTCGGGCTGCGGCAGGCACTCCGGGCTACTGTTTCCCATGTCTTCCAGCAGCTGATCCAACACATCCACGCCATCTTCCACCTCTACTTCTGAAGAATGGACGGAGATCTGTTCGGATGCGGCGGCAGGCCGGATGGTCTCGTAACAAGAGCCTTCTTTGCTGTCGGCAGAATTCGAAGCGGCTCCTTCCAACGTCCGGTAAAGAATGCCACCGTCCCACGAGTACTTCCCAGAGATGTCCCGAACGATGACGCGGACCTCTGAGGAATGATCTCGGGGGTTTGAATTAACCGGAGCAGTGCTGGAATTGTCGGAGGGGATCTGAAGGTATGAGACTAGCGTGCTGTCATTGAAGACGAAGAGCTGTAGATTGGGGCTCTTGAAGACTTCGGAGGAGAGTTCAGAGGACTCTACGTAAGGGTTGTCGTGGTTCTCATTCACCAGGCTGTTTAGGATGGCCGGGCCTCCGCTCAGAGGATGGTGTCCTAAATGATTGACCAGGTGTGTCATTACCATGCGAGCAGTTAGAGGAATCAGCTCCAAGCTTCTTCTTTTCTTTTCTGAAATAAAAGACAATATATATCAAATAAAAAATGTAAAGTTAATCACTTTACATTTGAAAAATGACTTACCCTCAAGTCATCGAAGATGTGGCTGACAGTTTGTTTAGCAGAAAAGTAAATAATTGTTTTACTGAGAAAAAGTGTAACCTACATTGTGGATAGCGTGGGTGTGAGAAAATTAAAAGCAAATGCTGAATATGTTTTTTTGTTTTTTACCTTTTGGGGGGTGCGCAGATTTTTGATTTCGTAAATGACGTCTAGGTTAAATGTCCACCTGTTACAGTTATCACGCATTAACAATAACAGTCTTCTTATCTTACAAAAAAAGTAAGATTATAATCATTTATAACGTTGATATTGGAGGAATTGTGCGTTTGGTATCATCTTCATCCAATGTAAAGATAACAACTTAAAGTGGAATTGCTATTTTATGTTTTGAATATAGATGGCGACAGGGAGGCAAAGGTTACGGATTGCAGCTTTAAATCAATATTTTATTAGTCGTAGAATAAGCTGGATAGTGCAATATATCAAATTTGATTCACTTATAACAGAATGACTGTGCATTACCTTGTACATATTGTAATCTGGCTTTTAGCACCATCCAGTCGTCTTAACGGGTGCCCACCAGACACCTTAAAATTATCTATTCAGTCTCTTAACACCCGACTCAAAGAGCTTGCACTATTGAGCATCACACCTTTAGCCACGAGTGAATGGGGCTCGAAAAACAGCGCATGAATTAAAGACCCCCGAAGGCTGAACATCTCTCCAAGTGAGAAATCTAGTGTTGTCATTAGTGGATATTAAGATTAAGATGAGAGACTGAGGAGAGGGGGAAAAAAGCCAAAGTGCTCACATTGTGACAGTGCTATCAATACTATCATCCTCATCAAAGTGCAAAAAGCTCTTTGGAAAGACGAGCAAGTTGCATTAGGGATGCATGGAGCTTTGAAGTGAGCTAATCAATATGAGCTAGGTACTGGAATATTGCTCGCGAGTTGCTCTTTGGCTGGGCTTCTTTGTTTTTTTCCTTCGTTGAGATATAAAAGGCACGTCAATGGACCGAGATGTTTGAGTTGCAAAAGCTAGCATTCTTTCTCTTCCTCTCTGCCGCAGATATAAATGTATTGTCATAAAAGGCAGTTGAAAGAAAGCACTACACCCCCCCAGCCCCCATGCCCACCAAAAACACATGACATTTGATGACATGCCAAGGTAGAGAACACAGAAGAGAAATATTGCCTAATGGATAAAGCAAGGTCGGAGGAGGAAAAACATTTCTTTAATAATTGGCATAAATGGGCTTACTTTGAGTGGATGAGGGAACTAATGCACACCTCTTTAAAATTCTGTTTCATTTCACATTGTGCTACATTTGCTCTAATATGATTCAACAGAGCTCAGTAGAAACTTAAGGGACGGATTAAAAATGTCCCTTTTTTGTTCTTTTCTTTGTTTTTTCTATGGGGATGCAGCAGTTTCGCAATTAAGGATGAAACCCTGAAAGCTGCTGTAATATGTTTTGTAAATATAAATACCCTGAGTACTTTGTCTTGATGTGTGGCAAAAATATTCCAAACAAATAATAATTATATCATGTGACACATAAAAGTGTCTTTTTGTGTGTCTGGGTCAGATTTCACCCCAAAATCAAAGTGCACACACATGATATGTATGTGTTTATAGTGTATGTAAAGATAAATCAGCTTGGCCTGTTAGGAATCGCACTTTGAAATCATTTCAGAACAAAAATTATTGTCTCAATGTTTTGTGATTTTCACCCAAATACTTTAAATATGAACAATTATACAATAATTATACAACAATATGATCACACTGTCGCCTGTCCTTACCTTCAGCCACAGTAAGCAGATTTCCAAAGTCTCCCATGGCATTGTGTACAGGTGTTGCTTCAAAGCTCTTGACTTGGCCTAGAGAAAGGAAAGGCTCGTAATCTGTGGACAGATCGGCGAGACTGAGGAGGTAGTGACTCTGCTGAGTGTGGAGGTTAGACCCTGATACACAAGTGTGGAGCACCTGAGACAGCGGAGAGAGCAGAGAAACCGTAAATTAATATTCTAACGTATAACATATGCTTACAAATTACACAACAACTACGAAGCTGCATAGGGCCTAATACAAAACTCTGAGGAACACCTTCAGAAAAAAGGGGACATCACATGTGAAAAACTATTTATTTAATAATAAACAGCTGTCTTGGACTTGAAAGCCTATTACATGCATCAAACAGTGGACTCCAGCCATAATGAATTATTTTTTGGCAAAACACTGAGATGCATTAAAAACAATCTGTAATACACTGAAACGTTGTCACACCCATACTGTGTGGTTGAGCGCTACAGGGTTGCCATATGGAGATGGGACGATATTTACAATGCTAAGCCAGCAAACCCAGGGAGAGGGGCTTTATGGGCTAATAATCTATTTCTCGTGTGATATGGGAGTGTATCGATGTGCAAAAACAGATGGCCATGACTCGATTGGCTGAAGAAGATAAGACACAGTCCAGCACAGTTTATCATACTGCCTGAACAGGTTTGCTCTGTTTGATTTAATTAAGACTTTATCCCTTGGCTCATTCTCAAACATTGCACACTCGCATCCAAACAACCACCCTGTAAGCTAAATAAACGTGAAATCTATGTAAAAATACCTCAAAATACAATTATCCAACTTTAATTTGCAGCATAATCACCACCCCTGAGCCATATAGTGCCATCTGGTTCAAATGCAAATTGCCGATGTTTTAGAGACATGGGTCATTCAAGGTTGTGATGGATGACCTTTCAATGTAAATCAGTAACCAATGGCACACTACACAACTAATTGTTTTAGTAGATGAATCAAGATTCATTTGTGCTACATTCTTATTGGTAAACTGCTCCAAATGGATGACTTTAGACCACATCTAAACTTCTTCCTTCATGTCAATTCATTTTGACACTATACCAAACGATAATCAAAATATTTGCTACATTTATAATTCGATTTTCAAATTAGTTTATTAATTTATTAAGCAGAGCTTTTTGTTAATTGAACGTTTAATCAGCAATTACATTGATGTTAATTTAAAGTACTCGCTCATTAGTTCAACTGTCATGAATACTGATTTTAAATTGTCTATGAAAAAGTCAATAAATAAAACCACTGCAATTTCACAAATGAATTAAGAGTCCATGACCCTAAAGGACAGATAACACAAATGAATATTTGAGTAGCTGCAGGCCTTGAGACGCACAAGTACTGCCCAGGGTTACATACATGTGCTTTGCATTAGACACCACTCAGCTCTGACAAATGGGAGATTAAAGTAATCCTGCTGAGCGTATAATAACTGGAGGAAAATGATTAACAGTCAAACGAGTGCGGAGGAAAACAAAGGACATTTATTCTTCCCTTCTACCCTTTGCAGCAGGTGCATTTTCTCTCATATGATGATGAACCGAATTCTGCCGTTCGCCATTCATTGGCCAGTTTATCAATCCCACAATGGAGCATTTAAATAATTTGGCAATTTTTTTCCTGGGAGCATGACATCTGCACAAAGGTTCGGGTCTGTCCGCATCTGCACAACAGCCAGGGACTAATATCTCATTTATTCTTTGCCCCTTTATGCCCTCTCATTAGTGTCAGGTGACTAATAATGAGCCGCCTCTCCCTGCGATGAGACAAGTGCATTTTAAACGGAATATCACATGCTTTAACATTTCTATTGCGGTGGACCTGTGGACGTGACCTTTCTCTCTCTCGCTGTACCCACCCTGTAAATGTAGTCAAGCAGAGGGGCTTTCTGCGAGGCGGGGTCGTCCAGCACAGGCATTGTGATGGGCTCCAGGAGGATGGAGAGAGGTACGGCCATGCACCAGTCCAGCAGGCACAGCAGTAGAGACACCATTAACTAGAGCACATAAGGAAATCCTTCATTCAACACACTCATAACTCCACTAGAAAATAATCAATAAACCGGAAAAGAAAGAAAGACAAATGAAGTACGGAGTGTGGCACACAAACAGAGATGGACTCACAGCTTTACCTTTTTATCCGCCTCGACTGTTGAGTGCTCGGCACTGGGCAGAAGAAATGCAATGGTTGCTACAAATATCTAAAAAACAAGATAAGTGTGAGTTTGAGAAGGGATCACTATTTAAGTGTTTTCCAGAAGGCTTCATTCATACCTCTATAATTCTTTTGGGAAGGGATGACTCCAGTCTCTGTAAATGCTGCCAATGAGAGATCAGCAGCTGAAAGATGTCACAGGCCACACTGGCCACCAACTTATTTCCAAACTGAAACACAAAAACGCATCAATTCAGAGCTTAGACGAGGACTGAAACCTCGTATCTCCATACTGTATTTCGCAATATTTTTGCCATAAATCATTATTATATGTCACCCTTTATGTTTGGATTTTGCAAATATCTAACCAATAAAAGTATTAAAAACACAGTGTGCAATCATTGGAAAAGTTTAGTGTTTTTTCCATTTCCTGAAAAACAGCAAATTTGGACATATGAGGTTTCAGAAGGACAGCGATGCAACACAGTCTCAGCCAGAGCAACAGAGTCAATTCAATTATTGTAATTTAACAGACTTATTTTTGGGTATTTTAGTTTGAAAACGATTATCTTTGGCTTTTGGTTAAACAAGTGAATTAATTAAAAGCACCTAAAAAGCTTTGGTAAATCATGATGTTTTCTTTCACCATTTGAAAGAACTACAGTATTTCATGGATAGAATAGCAGACATTTATAGGTATCGATACTATGAGCAAAAATCAGAGACCGCAGAGATTGAGAATCAAGTCTTTAGGAAACGTATTATCGATTAATAAAATGCAATGTAATCAGGCTTATTATAGTTTCATAGTTACCATTAAAAATTTTCTGGTAATTAAAATCAACATAAAATATTATTTTAAAACTTAATTTGAAAGACAAAATTTAATTATCACGAAATGTCACTAAAATTATAAACTGAACATAAAATATAAATTAAAACCTATATAGCAATATTATAATATAACAATAACATTGCTAACAATTTTTAAATAAACCCCTTCACAAAAAATAATAAATAAAAAGCTAATTCAAAATATAAATGTAAAAACAGTGAAAATAGTCTGAAATACTCAAATCTTAATAATATCATACATGAATGACTACTGCTTGAGGGGAGATGGACCTGAGCCCTCATACATCTGTAAATATCTGCTAGCACTGGTGTAACTTCTGTTTCTCAGCCTTTATTTCTGTTCAACAGGTGTTTACTGTAAAAGACAGATGCTTTACCCACAATTTACATTTACGCATTTGGCAGACGCTTTTCTCCAAAGCGATTTAAATTGAATTATCCTATACATTATTATATGTCCTACAATCCTCTCTGCTCTGGTAAACAGAGGTAAACAGCATCTGCGCTTACAGACGGGATCTCGGTGAGCTTTTATTTGGTCTTGACCTGCTGTGTCCACTTGTACAGGACGTTATAACTGTTCCATGAGGAATCGTTTCAAATTGGGAAATGTCATCTGAGAAAGGTTCGAAATGACTGGCTCAACAATGTTTCTTCAGTAATGTTCCTCAGTAATGTACAGTATATGGATTATTTATGAGGAGTGTTTTGGCAAATGTAGAGCATGATGAGACTTTAAAATATTGTTATTGTTATTAAAGCTGAGATGGATAAGTTTTCATTTTTGGATGAACTATTCTTTTAAATAAGGATAATAAATGAAACCTTGCTTAGAAGAATATAAACACGTTATGACAATGCAAATGACTACAAAGTGGTAAACTCACCTTTAAAGTGACACCCAGGACGTTGATGGCGTCTTTCACCTGATGATGAGTTTCGGGTTGTACCAGCTCCTCACACACCCACAGCCCCAGGCTGCAGATAGCTACACACCTGAAGCGCGGTAAAGAAAAAAGAAACATCATCAGACTACAGCATGAGATTCTTCTTCTTAACAAGGTTCATTGAATAAACCATTAATAGATTATTTAAATGAACCAAGGGAATGATGGGTAAAGAATGGTTTGATTCTACCTGGCTCCTTCACACGACTCACTGCGGGCGGTCTTCAAAAGGATGTTCACAAGATAGTCCTAAAGACAGATAGTATCGATAATAAACAACACCTGACAACAACTCTAATACAGAAACAAAGATTAAGCGTGTAAGACCAAGACTAAAGTACACAGCGATCACAATTAGCGTCCACGACAACAGACGCTAACGTTACGAGAACGTTATAAGAACGTTGTTCTATGCTTTCGCACTGCAGTTTCACATTGGTAATACACAAGCCATTTGAAGGAATTCTGATTGGCTTTCATTGTTTCATCATTCATGAGCTGGAAATAAAATCACTCTGAAAGTGATCACAACGATAACTTTTCCCTTTAACGCTCCTGTTATAGTGGAGATGGCAACTCCACTCTTGCCTCAAAATTCAGGTTTGGGTTTGGATTCACTGGGTTACTTCTACAATGATATACCTTCATGTCTTCGTTGCCGACCATGATGTCCTCAGATCCCATAAGAGACTGCAACGAGGGGATCTGGCGATACAGGTTAGGAAAGCACACCAGAGACCCCAAAACCGTCTGAGCCTCGATCCGTGGAGCCTGTTCAGAGAAGACATCAATGTCAGGCCGTGTGCTTCAGTGAGGGGTGAATAACTCTTTAAAGCTAGCTGCACGGTACCTCAAAGGAGTCCGTGTTGAGGACGCGGGCTGCCGCGGTGATGAAGTCTCCCACGAGCATGGTGAAGCCAGGCAGGCCCAGGAAGAAAAAGCGCGGTGAGCACCAACTGATCATTGTGTTTAACACATCCTAAAGAAAATGAGGAAAGGATAAATAAAAGGCGTAGGTAAAAGTGTAAAACATGACGTGACCCTGTCAGCTTCCTACGCCATGTGTACAACCAAACAAACATGGCTGCTCTGTACCCGCAACATCTTTCTTAATTGAATCTTTTGTAAACACCGTCAAAATAAGCCCTGTGCCGTTGGCAATCCAGGCGCACAAAAAGGGTCCTGCTGAGAGGGAGATGTGAAATTGGAGGAAGCGGCGCATCTGCAGGGACATTTTACCCTCATTCTGCCATAACTGACCTTTGCAATGCTTAGCAACCAGTGGTAATTAAGCGCCACCAAACTGCAGCATGATTACCCAAAATGAGCATTTCGGAGGAAGCGGCAATTGCGCAAAGCGGGTCTATTATGCAGCGGTAAATACAGACGTCCCAATCGAAATCTACAGTGTGTGTGTGTGTGTGTGTGTTTAACAGTCTGAATTGTCAAGCAAATTACAAAGTGCAAGACTGTACATGTGGCTCACGCTCTTAGATCTGTGACCCTTACGTCACTCTAAACCCGGCAGAGGTAAAGATAGTGTGTGGATGGTCAGCGTGTATTGAGTAGATGCAGCTGGCATGTCCGACACCTGTTGGCACTGGTCTTATTTGTTGACTTACCTGTTCCTATAGCGCAGCACAAAGAACGGCTTGATCATTAACTACAGACTCTATTTGAACAGGTACGGGTACATTTCATAGCACATGCAAAGGTAAACCAGCACAGAGCGAATACAATAATGTGTAAGTAGATTATAAACTTCTTCAGTGAAACTAAAATACATAATAATATAACAATGAATTCTTGTCTGAATTGACACACTGCAAAAATGTTTTGTGAAACCAATAGTTTTTAATTATCTTTCTTCATAGCAGAAGGACCATTGATGCCTGTGTGTTTTCTTAAAGAAGACACCAGAAACACCCTGCCCAACTCCTCCGCACCTTCTTATTCAACACATTATTTCAAAAGCCACAAACGTTTTTATCGCAGCAGACAAAACTAAAATCCTTTTTGCGATCTGCCGGCAGCGTGTACTGTCCGTTCAGACCCGTCACATAACCCGAGTTAAGCTCAGCTGTACCGACTCCATCAAGCGAAAGCTTAAACGCACAAAAAACATCCAAGCACCTGAAGTGAGTGAGAAATGAAGTGAGCTGTGACACAGACACAACGGGATCATCATCTAGACACTTAAAGCATGCACAATAGTCCCCAAAGCACTTTTACTGTCTCTCCCGTTGCAAAACCTCCAGATTCACATAAATGCTTTAGACGCGGTATAAAACTAGAGCAAGAAACACAAAAGCTGGGAGTGTGACTTCAATACATCCATGCAGACAAAGAGCATAAACACATTTCCTGAGTTCAGTCGGATGAAGATTTCTACAAGCGTTAACACTTTATTCTATTTCAGGAAATGTAGTTCCAATCAACTATTCAGTATTTTAACAGTCACTAAATGTACACACACGCAGTCAAACTTTCTACCTCTGAGTCACAATCACAAAGATTGTTCAAGATTGAAGCATCTCACACAGAACAGACATCAGATGCTTCATCAGATAATACAAATGACTGCGGCACCATCTAGTGGTCGGACACCACACAGAAACAAGACCATTATACCTTAAAAGCATTAAATGACAGGAATATCTAGGCGTGGTATACACTAGGGCTGTCAAAATATCTGATTTTACGTCACAAAGATTGTGGCCGAAATATTTCACAATATAAAAACAACATGTGGGTAGCAGACAGGCTGATATGCGAATTTGTCCTATGATGTGATGGCAAAAATGTAGACAAAAACTAACAATAAAGCTAAATCTCTCATGCTATTTTATAAACAATTTTTATTTTTATTGTGCTGTCACGTCAAAGGACACTGCAGGGCCCATGTACAGAACAAATTGAGGAATTATTGATTTGTTACTCTGGTTGATTGACCAATCAGTGCATCCGAACGAACATCCTGTAAGTGTCAGAACTGAAGACGTCCTTGTTACTGAAAAGACAACTTTAATTGACACCAGGCCCAGCGAACACCAGGTCCTGGACTACACCTATCAATGATAGGTATGATAGATATATCTCCACATGATAGATATCTCCGCAGAAGAATATCAATGAGTCCCACGCACTGGTCCTGTGAATGACTAAAGCCATGTACACATACAGTGGTATGCAAAAGTTTGGGCAGCCCTTAGGAAAATCACTGCATCAGTTTGTCACTTGCTGAGCTTTTGAAGCCGCAACTTCCTTATGGAAACAGAAACATCTCGGCAGGGAAATCATTTTTATGTGCATTTATACAAAAACAGGCATGTGCATTAATTTGGGCACCCCAAAGAAATATTCCCATTAATATTTCGTGGAGCCTCTTTTTGCTGCAATAACAGCCTGAGACGCCTCCTATAGCCACAGACAAGTCCCTGAAGTCCGGCAGGTGGTATTTTGGCCATTGCTTCTGCATGAATTCCTTGGTGGATCTTGAACAGTGCTTAGGATCCTGCTGAAAAATCCAACCCCGGCGTAGCTTCAACCTTGTGACCGACTCTTGAACATTCTTGTCAAGAATCTGCTGATACGGAGAGGCCCTCAACTTAAACAAGGTTTCCAGTACCTGTGCTAGCCATGCAGCCCCATAACAGGATGGACCCTCCACCAAATTTCACAGTAGGCAATAAGTTCTTCTCGTGGAATTCAGTGCCATGTATACCTCCTCTTGATCTGACCAAATAACTCTTATCTTAGTCTCATCTGACCCCAATATCTTTTCCAAAAAGCTTCTTGCTTGTTCAGTTGTTCTTTTGCATACCTCATACGACTCTTCTAGTGATGAACACTCAGGAAAGGCTTTTTGCGCATCACCCTTCCAATGAGCTTTTCCTGGTGGATTGTGGAACGATGAACAACTACACCATCAGCAGCCAGATGTTCTTGTAGTTCTCTGGAGGTGGTCTGTGGCTTGTCTGTGACCATTCTACCCATCCTTCGCCTGTGCCTTTCCAGTATTTTGTTTGGCCTACCACAGCTTTCCTTCACAAGGCCTGTTCCTGTGGCCTTCCATTTCTATACTAATATACTGCAATGTAATGTTATGTGTACTTTTTCTTCTTCATGGAAATAGGGTCGATCACAGTGAAATATAATTCCTGGAGGTGTATTTTCTTTTTTTTGGTTATTGTTCTGAGCACATATTGTTGCCTTTTGTAAAAGACAAAGACGTACATTTTCAAACAAACTTTGTTATTTCTATTTTTTATTGTTAAATGCAGAACAACATTTAAGAGGAATGAGGCACAAGAATGCAAGGAAATTCTACCCCAACGAGATTCAGCGATGAGCTAAATCTAAAATGTTATATGAAAACAAATAAAAGCTAATTGTTCAGGCTTGTTCGGTGCAGATTTACACAGCCTTAATGAAAACATATAACGGAATGCTGCCAAGTAAAAATTAGCATTAACAAAAGCCACAGTAAAAATTTTCACTGATATGATGTACTGTAGAAACATGTGAGTTTCAAAATAAGTTTAGTGTTTTTAAAACAAAGTTTGAGAAAAGTTTTTAGCATTGAGATTTTCCAACCATTTCGGAATAAGATCGAATGAAAAACCTGCTAACAGGGCCAAAAGCATATTGCACGTAATGCTGTTAAAAGCATAAATAAAACATGGGTCGGTATATGATTATGATTGTTTACAATGTTTTTGTTGAGAAAAGCACATAAATGTTTAGAGTTAGTCTGTTTACAGTGTCTGCACAGAAACACACAGGCTTCTCCGCAGCGCAGCAAGAGCACGGCAGGTGCACACAGCACACCGAGTTTTAAAGGTTGGTAAGCGATCAAGTTTATTGAAGCGCTGTGTATTTTCATGTTAATAGTTTTTATAAAAGTCATTTCAAGTTAAATCTGCGTTTATAAGCAGACAACGCTATTCTAACATCTGACCTTAACTTTGGTGAATAGGACTCTTGCATTCATCCATCATTTAGCTAAAGACAAATATTAGGCCTATTTTTTAAGTTTTCACATTCGTAATATTTCAATAACTGCAATAGATCTTATTTTTGATTTAAAATAGGCATGACGACCATCCTTATACGTCATTGACCAATATATATTTCCTTTAATAAGAGGCAATATACAGTCACTGAATTTGAGGCATAATATCCCTTTATTGCATGAAGAACAGTACCTGATCGTCGCTGGTAAAGCCCTTGTGCATGACGTGGTAGAGATGCACCAGGAAGTCACTGTTGGGCAGCACGTCCTGATGTTTGGTCATCATCTCGCAGATGAGTTTATACGCGTGAAGCTTCCCATGCTTGAACTCTGATGGCAGCATTGTAGCCTGAGTGAACACATTACAGTCAACTATCACGTCCTCAACAATTCGATTTAGTAAAAAAACTGTTTTATTTCACATTACCTTAAAGAGCCAGGAGGCCAGCATGCGCAGAGGAGGGATGAACAACGGTATGGCCATTGCTGTCTCTGTGTCCACTCTGATCCCGAGGTTATCTCTGATCTGATACATCAGAAACATTAAGATATGAATCACATGGATTATAAGGTGACCGTATGTAAGGTTCTCCAGGGTCTGATGGTGACCCACCTTGGCAAGCTTGTGCCAGAGCTCATAGAGGTAACTGAAGACCTTGGCGTGGATACGGGCGCAGCGGATGCTGTTAACGTCGCCCAAAATCCCAAGGGTCCGCCTCCAGAGGACGAAGGCGGAGTCGGCGTGCCATCCGGTCAAACTGCCCCCGGCGATAATGCTGATGTCGTCCGCCAGAAACTCGCTGCTGTCTGTAACGAAGAGCACACAGAATATGATGATGCTCACAAAAATTTCCCTTCAGTTTTTGGTTGCTCTGCAGATTTGCTTCTCTGTTGGAAACAAATCACGCTTCAACAAACTACACGTCTGCCCACTAATTCCCTCACTAGAAGGGCAGAAATCTTTCCTCTCGAGAACGATAAGTATGGCTTGAAGAAATCATCTCCGAAGGTCTAGAGGTCACAACAAGAGGAACTCTGGGTTGCGGATGCTTAAACGTCGGGCTTGAGATCTCTTTGAGATTAATTAAGCAGAAGTCAGATGGGTCTGGAAAAACCTCACCGGGTCTCTATTAATCCTTGACCGTGCTGAACATACGTCTGAACCACAACAAATCCCAATAAACCACTGCACTACCGCACTCATTACGTGGAAACGTTGTTTTGTAGAAATGTTGTTTTGTATTGGTCAAAAGGGCATTCTGCCCTCTACAAGTCAGTCAGAAATGCAGAAACCATTTCAGATAGAGCGAGTTCTCATGAAAGGCTTTGAATATAAACGTCAGAAAATCATAAATGGTTTAAAGAGTAAATAGTTTGTGATTCCTACTTTGGTTCATGGAGTGTCCAACAACAAGTTTACGTACAAACAAGGTGCAAAACCACTTTTTTTATAATAGGCAGTTATAATAACCGCACTTCTAGACTCAATCTCAAATGATTCATTCGGCGATTCATCCTTCTAATCCCCTCCTTGCTGTCAGCCCACTGTGATCTGATCGGTCAGGTGGTCTAGTCTGCTGTGATTGATTTACCAATTGGCAGGCATTGAACGGAGTGATGCAAATCTTTGCTATTCATTCTCTCTACAACTTGACAACAATTTAATTAAAAACAAGACACACTATGTTTCTCCGTGAAACGTGAAGGCAGACAGTAACGCATGGCTTGAAGGATGAAGGTAGAATGAGGTAAACATGAGTTTGAGGGAGGAAGAGAGGATGAGTGTTGTACCCAGAAGATGAGGCATGTTCATGGCATCCTCCAAGAGCTGAGGGCCCTCATAGCCACCGTGAGGCAGGAGAAGAGCTGGAGACACTGGGGGACAGTAAGAAGGGGCCGCACAATCTGACCCTACACATAACACAACACAACACAACACGATGATGGATGGGGCGGGGTGGTGAGATCACAAAAATCACAAACACAGTCACCAACAGACACATGATAACCTCAAACGAACAAATCGAATGATTTAAAGGAATGCTCCAGGTTTACACATAACCAATATAATCGACAGCATCTGTCATTTATCTGTGGTAAGTGTCTTAGTGGTGGATGAATAAGAGTCAAATATCTGTTTCGTGGTTATTAAATAAAACAAATACAATTATTTTATTAAATGTAAAAACCATAATTATAATCACACCAGTTTTAAGACATTTAACCAAAAGAGTACTGTCCATAAACCCTGAATATTCCTTTAATGTTTGAGCACATTTGAGTGCTGATGTCATTGACACATCCCACGTGACAGAGGATTGAGTAATATCAAGAAACAAACACATGACTTTACACACAACACAGAGGCTGAGGCACAGGAGGTCATTTGACTTTTGGATCACAGAAGTGACGCGGAGGAGAGGAGCCGGTGATGTGTTTGTGTTGTTTCGGGTACCTGCGAGAGCTTCGGTGTGGCTCAGAAGTAGACTTCTCTGGCTCTCTGTATCCAAGGTAACACTCACGTCATGAGCAGAGGAGGAGTCCGGCGACTCCTCCATCGCATTCCACGACAGCAGACCCGCATCAGCATCGTTCAGAAACCCGTTAGATGTCTCGCTGCTCACGCTCTCACCTGAGACCACACACAGAAAAGTTACACGTGTACAGCTCAAGACAAAAAAGAATTATACAAAAGTCTGTGCTAAAAATAAGATGAAAACTACATTTTACAATTCGGAGAACTTCAAGGAATGGGTCACGTATAGAGGGCTTGGGCGGAGCATCCGTTAACTCCTCCCCTTAACTGTCAGTCTGCTGCCAGTTCCATTTCAAAATGCCATGGCTTTATTATACATCCAATCAAATTGGAAAGAAAGACGGAAGCCATTCGAAATTCACTTTCACATGGAAAGGGGTCAAAATAAGGACGTAAAAACGATCAAAACTTCCGGACCAGGGGGACTTTAAAATGAAAAACATTACATCACACGTGTTTTTTTAGTAAGTACCTTGATTAAAATCAACAATTGATGAATTAAATGAAACCCCACTGAATGTAAGACCTCATTATCAAACAAAGACTTTTATTTAAACTAGGCGTACTTTTCTCCCGCATTTTAGACTTCAGGAACACGTGAGCTCCTTCTGCCGGATAATCCAGATCGACCGGACTGCTGCTCCTCCGGATGAGAATCTGAGGAGAGATGCACATATCACATGATGACATCATTCACAAGAGACCGATGTGTGACCCGGTGATGTCACTGACCGTAGGAGCATCACTCTCTCTCTTCCCTGTAGAGCTGGTCTCTGGCACGGACGCTCTGCCTGTCTGTGGAGACTCCTCTCTTTTCTGACCTGAAGTTCACATAATTCAGCATTCATCATTCATCATGAAACTACTCGTACACAGATTTGAGTGAGCGTGACCGGATACCTGGGAACGTGTCGTTGATCTGCTGTGTGATGTCTGAAGTGCTGCTGCTGCGGGCCAGGGGACTGTCTCCATCTCCTGTCTCACATTCAGAGAGCTGACACTCCTCCACGTCTGCCGGACAGAGAGACAGACCATCAGCACTGCATCGTCTGACACTGAACACTCGCATTTATCACGGCTGAATGGATGGGAGTGTATTTAGAGGCTCGCATGCTAACAGTTACAGATGTTGCTGTGGTTCAGTGACTTCTGAAAGCGCTGGTGGAAATCACTCTTGCCTTGATGGAGCATTGAGTTGTCATTTCTTAAGCTCTGAAAGCTTTCAAACATGTCGCCTGTACAACCTGATGTGTTGTTTACAAAAGCAGCTGCATCGGCAAAGCAACCAAACAGATGGTCTGTCCCGTGTAAACCTGCAGATGCTTCCTGTGCTGCTGTTTGTGATCAATCCGCATCAAATAATAATCTGATCGAATCTTTTCATTATGAATAATTCAATTTATCGGTAGAGTTTATGAAGAACTTATTAAATACGAATGCAAGATGAGTAGATGAGTAAGGAGGGGGCTTCTGAATATAACCAAACATCTCTCTAACGTCCTTCTGAAGCTTTGAAGCTCCATATTTCATGATTTTGTGAATTTCACTGGGTTTTGCAAATATCAAACCAACAAAAAGCATTCAAAACAGCTTGTCAACTTCCAACACCACAGTGCCATGAAAAACATTTCCTGAAAAACTGAGAATTTGGACATCCGATGCAGTGATATATACGTTTTTCAGAATTCTTCATTCTTACTGTATTATTCGGTTCTACATTATGTATTTTCTTGACAAAATCGTATTGACTATCACACATGCTGTTCAGGTTTAACAACATTTTAGTCACATCCTAGTGAAAAAACACATTTAGATAAAAACAACTAAAATAAATGCCATCTGCATTACAGTCGTACCCATTCATTTCCTACAAGTGGCCACTTTTCAGTCATAAAAGAGGAATAGGGAGTTTTTTACTTAAATGTTTGTGTTTTCAGGTGGCAAACTTGGGAAAGGAAGTTGACTTTTATACTGCACAGGTTAAACAAGACTAAAAGACAAACGAATTAGGATTTATGTGAAATGCAGCATTTTATTTTTATACAGAACAATTAAACGGTTGTTCGCAAAGGCTTACAGTAGGAAACCATTTTTCAGCCACATGTGGTGTTTTCTCAACCGAGATCAAAGCTCTTCGGCATAGTATTGTGTTCAGCAACAATGAAACAAGAATGAGCTTTAATACGACTTCAAACGTGCAAGCAAGAGTGTTTTCCCACCAACACTTTCATTCAAATTCAGCTGTGTACAAACAGAATCATTCACACGCTGTTCTCACTCTATATTACAAAACTGTCCGTTTCTTTACAGTGAAGCAGCTGAGATGATAAGATGACAGGACGGAAATGAGGAAACAAAAGAGACAGGAGTTACCTGAGAGTCTGTGAGAGCAGTGAGAGGTGTGAGAGATGCCAGGTAAGAAAGAGCTGACAGTGTGCAGCAGCATGGGCACACTCTTAGTGGCCGGCAAAGCCTCACAAAGATGAACACAGTTGCTGATAGACTGACTTCTCTTAGCTGACCGCAGAACCAGCCAGAGACGAGCGAAAAGATTGAAGGTACAGACAGAGATAGAGAAACAATTACATTCTACAGCTTATGGGCAAAATACATCAACTTGAACTTAAATATACCTCCCCACCCAGCAGAGCAGAAGAATAAAAGCTTTTTGAAGGAGAACAGTGATTGAATAAACATTTAGGGCTCTATTTTCATGACCTAAGCACATGGTTTAAAGCACACGGCGCAGGCGCACTTAAGGGCGTGTCCGAATCCACTTTTACTAGTTAAACAGCAGGAAACCGATCGCCGTGCCTGGGCACGTGGTCTAAACGGGTTGTCCAGATTCTCTTAATGAGTTATGGGTGTTTTATGGGCATAATGTGCGATATAGCAATCAGAGTGTCATCTCCCATTCCCTTTAAGAGCCAGTTGCGTAAATGCATTCGCTATTTAAACAACGCAGCGCAGGACGGGAAAATGAGATCTGCGTCGGGCTGAAACTAACAAAAACTCTTGCGCCGGGTGTACGATAGAAGATCATCGACAAACACATAACACTTAATTTCTTCATTTATTTGACAACAGCAGAAATAAAACCAGATTTCTGCATGTTTACAGGACAGTGTGAGATACGGAATGCTGGGTTCACACCATGCGCGAATTAAGCGATTTACAAGGGATTTAAGCGATTTGATGCGAACTCGCGGTTGGCGATGAGAATGACACGAATCAGGCCAAACGCGTCTTCAGCGCATGTTGAAAAATGTTGACACCTGCTGTTTCCCCATCGCATGATGTTTCTTGCGTCACTCACTCAAAAATAACGAACATTCCCCGTGAGTAATAAAGAGTATTGAACGGGATTGTCTGTGTTTGGTGTGAACACAGCATAATAGTTTCAGTGGTTGGCTATGCAGTTGCTGGGGTGTTGATAACATCATTTTATGCAGTCGCAGAGGGGTTCGGAGTGGTTGATGGCAAATATGTCCTAAATGGTTTACTATGTTCTTAATGGTTGCTATGCAGTTGCTAAAACATTTTGACAGGATGACAGCACATTGCTATGCAGTTGCTAAGATGTTCTGAGTGTTAAACAACATGCTACTATGTGGTTGCTAAGGTGTTCTAAGTTGATGATAACATGTCGGTATGCGGTTGCTAAGGCGTTTGGACTGCCTGACAGCATGTTGGTATGCGGTTGCTAAGGCGTTTGGACTGCCTGACAGCATGTTGGTATGCGGTTGCTAAGGCGTTTGGACTGCCTGACAGCATGTTGGTATGCAGTTGCTAAGGCGTTTGGACTGCCTGACAGCATGTCGGTATGCGGTTGCTAAGGCGTTTGGACTGCCTGACAGCATGTTGGTATGCAGTTGCTAAGGCGTTTGGACTGCCTGACAGCATGTCGGTATGCGGTTGCTAAGGCGTTTGGACTGCCTGACAGCATGTTGGTATGCAGTTGCTAAGGCATTTTGAGTGGTTGACGGCATGTTGCTATACGGTTGCAAATTGTTCTAAGTGGTTGATGGCTTGTTGCTTCACGTTTCTTAAGGTGTTCTGTGTGGTTGATAGTATGTTGCTATGTGGTTGCTAAGGTGTTTAGTGATTGATTGCTAAGGTCTTAATGTTGTTGACAGCGTGTTGCTATGCCGTTGCTAAGGCATTGGACTGGCTCACATCATCTTGCTATGCGGTTATTAAAGTGTTCTGAGTGGCATTGAAATAAAGGGTTTTATAACTGAAACATTTACGCTTTGGCCTGAAGATGTGCCTCAGATTCCTCCTTTATTCACAAGATCGGTTAGAAACGTAATACAACATTCATTCGAGTTACGTGTCATTCAATAATTTGACAAAGTCATTCAATAAAACCGAAACAGTTACATTTGTCTTGGCAAACACTAATAACACCATTCAAAGTAAAATATCATTGATCCTCTCCTACAACACAACACTCAAACGCTCAGCGTTTTTGAACATAAATAAGTCAAACAGAAGACGTTCTTTGAGGAGTTCTCATTTGATACTCAAGAAGGAAATACGAAGAGCATTATTTTTAAGTTTCCTCTGCCAGCTGTGATAAAACGAAATATTAGCGTTGTGTTTTATGGCCACTCCATGTCACGTCTAGAGAAGAGCCATGAAAGACAAGGGCTCTATTATTCCCGCTTTAATTACTGCCTTCTCTTTCCAGATTACATCGCTTTCTCCGACTTACCTATTTATGCATATTAATGAGCATTAATTACGCTCTTAATGAAACTATCAGAAACGAGCAGGCGGTTAGATGAGGCGGCTCTCTGAACGTTTGAAGATTAATATGGGAGAAATCCAATTAGGCGAAAGAAAGGAGGGAATTTAAAGCCACAGCGTTTCATGTGTCTCACGCGACTGCGGGCGTTTGAGGCATCCTTCAGTCTCAACAAACACATATGCTCCAAACTCAACAAGCTCTCCACCATAAAGAGATACAATCATCTCTGAGTCTAGAGAGAGCGAACGGAAAGCTTTGAAAGGACACAAAGAAACAGGGCGAACTTACCCGAGGCTTTCTGTCGGACGATGTTGCGGGCTTTCTCAACGGCCGGAGCTCCGGTGGTTGTGGCGCTGCGGAATCTCATGGGCTCCTGAGCTCCCATCTGATCTCCAGAGTTCCTCAAACCCAAAGAGAGAATGCGACTACTATCCGAAGACTTCTGAGAGTCCTGCATCACTCCTGAAGCACACACAGTCAGAGACAGATTACATTTACATTGGTCTGTTCTATATTTGAGATTATGGCGTTGACATTATAACATTAATTTAATGTAATAAAACATTCAGTATTACATTAATATAATATAAAGTTTCTGCACCAATATTGTGCTTGACAAGTTAAAAAGTGTTTATTTAAATGTTCCAGACGGATAAACCAGGGCAGGCCTAGAATCTCTTAAATATTTGGAATTTTTTCAGAAATAGTGAATTTAAGTTTAAAAATAGATTTTAATAAATTGATTTTATATATGAGATTGCTTTTACAAATATCAGATAACGTTTCATGAAATTTCCATATTCTATCATTTGTTGTTATGATGGTTAATATTAATATATTCTTCAATAAATGTGAATGAACTTTTAACATATATATATATATATATATACACGTTATATAATAAAATAGTTTACATTACATTTCTCGTTATTTATTGAAGAATCAATAAATCATTAATAGTCACTTTATTTTCTACATACATTTACATTTTGTTTTAATTTTTTATATTTATACAACAAATACCCTTTTAACCACTTTCAAGGGAATATGTAAATAGAGATAAATGTGTAAATAATACCATGTTAACAAAAACAGATTTTTGTTTTCATCACCCTCATGCACCGGGCATTTAAACACATACCCCGGCCGCGCTGCTTCTTTTCCTTCTGCTCTGAGAGTTTGTCCAGCGGCAAGTTGTGCAGGTCCAGACCGTAGACGTATCGTGCCAGTACGGCAGTGAGAGAGTCCATGATGCTGGCCCACTCGAACACCAGCTCCTCCCAGTGGCTGAGAGACGACAGCACAGCCAGCAGCTCGTCCCACAGCTCACGGGATATGAACACCGTGAGGTTGGCCCGCACCCATGCCACGAAGATCGTCTGATATCAACAACTCAAAGGTTATGCGCACAGTGAAAACTTATATCCATCTAGAGAACACTATAAATTAAGTGATGGGTGACTCACTTTGAAGAGGATGCTGGCCAGGCTGTGGGCGAACATATCTTTTCTTTGGCCCTCCTGCGGTCTCTTCATCACTGCTTCTGTGATCCTCAGCAACACCTGCAGCAACTGCTCCCTAAACATTACCCACAATGCCTTTTAACAATGCCTCAGTCAATCTCTGAATAAGCAGTAAAGCAGATGTGAGTGTGGAAACGGGACAGACCAGGTCTGTCGGTCCATGTTCTGCTCCATGATGATGTGGCGGTACACGCTGAGCACTCCTTTGCACACCTCCAGCTGGTTCTCCATCAGCTTCGGCACATCCTGACATGGCTCCAATAGGAACACACTAGCAGAGTTGGTCAGGAACACCTGGAAACCAGCACACATGACCTCAAACGACGTATTTACAGATGAACGTGGAAACTCACTGAATTTCTGCTGTTCCGTGTGATGTGAGCTGGGATCATCAGATGTTTGGATTTGATATTATCGGTCCATATAAATGATGTGTGTCTATATGTTTGTCTGTTCACCTGCAGGGTGGGCTGAATGCCGGCCTTCACATTGTGGTTCTGTTCTTCAGTCAGACAGCCTCTGCTGATGGCGCTGCTGAACGAGTAAGTGCGCCCCCAGCTGGACGATCGTTTGTGTCCGTGAGTCTCGATGGCCTGCAGGATTGAAGGAGGACAGCTAAGTTAACACACTTCAGTGTTTAAGAAAGACCAGTCTCTGTGTATAAACATACGTGAATCTGTGCGCTGTCGGTCTCAGAGACGGGGTGTTCTTCCTCGCCGTCTTCCTCCCGGCTGCTTCTCTCGGGCTCATACATGAAAGTGGGCTTCTCCTGCAGAAACCACTTCCTGTACACTCTGATCACCTTACGGGTGGCCGAGGCTTCACATGACGGCAGGAGGAATGCCTGTACAACACACAAACATTCACGCTCAAACAACTGTTCACTTTACATTTGGGCCCTTAGCAGACCCTCTCGTCTAAGAACAGGGGATTTATTATGGTAAGAGGTGGTATATCACTGTAATTATACAACATTATGATATAACTACTAAAGTACACCACATCAAAGTAGGCTATACTACAATATTTCTTCTCCTGTGTTTCAGCCAAAGCATCTTACAAAAATGAGAAAAACAAGTTAACCTCCTTAGCCTGAAGTGATTCAGACAAAGGAAGCAATTCTTTTTTTATCTATGCATAATAATAGCAATAAGTAATCGTAATACGAATACGAATACAAATAATATTATATAATGTGATATGTATAGGATACTATTGTAAATTATAATTAGGATTATTATATAAATAATACTAATATTAAAAATAAACTCACACTGTAATAACACAATATGCCACAGTGTGGCAGCAGATAACAATTTTGTTAGTATAGAAAACATGGCGAAACACACTTAACTTTGTCTTGTGCGTTTAAGCAAAGACGTTTTACAAAAATGAGAAAATCAAATGAAGTGATTCAGGCTAAGGAAGCAATACTTTTTATCTATGCATAATACTAGTTAATATAATAATATTATGCAATGTAATATTTATAGAATACTATAGTAAATTAAAAATATACTTATTTTTATTATTATATAAATACAACAATTATTTATAAATTGTAAACTGTTTAGTAATTCAGAAAAAAGAAATCACACTGTAATAACACAATATGGCCACAGTGTGGCAGCAGAGAACAGAATACATTTGCATTTATGCATTTGGCAGATGCTTTTATCCAAAGTGACTTACATAGCATTACCCTATACATTTATACAGGTATCTGCAATCCCCTGAGATCCAACCCACAACCTTGCCTTGTTAACACAACGATCTTACCACTGAGCTACAGGAAAGCTACAGGATTTGTGTACAGTATAATGTACTGTATATACACACACACATATTTCTCTTCGCATGTTGTAAACACTGGTCCAGCAGCACTTTCCGTTCCAATATTACTATTATTATTATTGTGTTTTTACATGAATAAATCTTCAAGATATTTGTTATACATTTTTATGTGCTGACCTGATGGAAGACCTCATTGACGAAATTAACGTTGTCTCTGGTGGACAGCAGGATGGACTGCACCATGTCGTAGACGGTTCGATGTTCCTCCTCAATGCTACACAGACTGGAGTTACTGCCCCTGCGATCGGACAGCGTGCTGCTGTTTGAGTGACTCTTGTCCTGATCCACAGGACCGTTGGGTTCAGAATCAGAGCCCTTCTCCTGACTGATGCCGCCCGCAGTCACAGTCTGATCACACAACACAGATCAACACTTCCAGGTCATTCTCAGCGATGCATTTACAAGTAATAGGACACCCGTGTAGCTAAACGGGCATCTCTCTGGGTTTCGGAGTTTCAATGTGGTGAAGTTCTACATGATCTTGTTTCCACTCACCTGGATGAGTTTAGGAAGCACCTCTCCTCCATTCTTCGAACTGCTCGTGTTTGAGTTCACATACTTCTTCTCCAGGAAGAAGTTCACGAGCCACGTGATGAAGGTCACACGGGGAGCCAGGTACTGGTCCCTGGTGCAGTACGTGCTCTCGTTGTTACGCGTCACGGGGACGTAAAGAGGCTTTGGTCTGTGTATGGGAAGATCTGAGAGAGACAGAGAACAACATTTAAATGGGCAGGCGCAACAGTGTTAGTCTGCAATCGAATATTCAAGTAAGCCATGGGTCGTCTTCTGCCCCGCTGCTGCGGCTCCCTGAAGTCTTCGTAAGGCTTGAATATGCCTGGTATTAAGATGTGCGATGTGCTTAGGTCGATCGGATCAGAAGTGGACGAAGGCGCACATACCAGTTTACACCTGCTGCTGTAATCCGTCTATTGTGTCCACTTCTGTCCTGATTTCTCATGATATAAACCAAAGTTGGCTAAACTTTGGCTGCCGGTGTTCTAATGTATTAATAAAACACTACTGCATTTGAGACAGAATGTTGGTCACAATGACTGATTTGACAGACTAAATCCAACAGATGGCGCCAGGATGCACTATGCAGTTTCCTGGTGCCTTGACGTGAATTCGAGAAAAATAACAAGAGGTAATAACTGAAAAGTCAATGTGGAAAAAATATTTAAACTCTCAATGTCAAATATTTCACTCGGTAATATTACATCTGTTTTACATATTTGTGAGCACAAAACTAGTCATTTTGGGTCGATTTGTCAGGATATCACTATATTTGGACTACTTTTAGAAAATCTGGAATCTGAAGGTGCAAAAAATAAATAAATATAGATATCTAAATATACCTTGCTATGCAGGGCCGAGGTTTTAAGTATTTGAGCTTTTCTTTTTTCCTTCACTTGGGTTTGAAATGTAATGGTGGCTCCCATGTCGCAAAGTTTGCATTGAAGGAATTAGTATTCATTCATACGTTCTGAATTTACTTGTGAAATGAGTTTTAGGACGCAGGGGTTAAACCCACCTAACTGTGGTTTGTAGAGATTGGTGTGTTTTGTGAAGGCGGGGAACAGGTGAGACAGGTAGTACTTCTTGAAGAGCGAGAACAGAAACCTGAAGCCTGTGTCCTGGTTTTCTTTGCTTTTCCACTCTAAGCTGGAGGCCTGTGGAGAAATCAGACGCTCAAATGTCATGACAATCAGGTTATGAGCAATATGCACATCCACCGTTAAGCTGATGCTGAGAAACAGACCGAACACGGTCTCACCTGCACAACCATGACCTTCAGGACGATCTGGAGGATGGAGCAGATGTGGTCCTCCGTCACTTTCTCTCCAGGAACAGCAGGCACCAGTGGGGTGATCTCTTCTGCTACGATCTTGGCTGCAAGACCACAAACATGAAGTCACACAGGTTGTCTCGAATAAAACACAGACAGTGCTTCTATTCAGTCCTATTCTAAAATGATAAAACTTCACCTTTTAACTATACGTGCACAACATTTTACTTCTTTTTTTTCACAACATTTAGCATAAGACATCAGGCCACCTTTGACGTTCAACATTATTCCCACATTTGTCCCTACGGTTTTTGACATCTCAAAAAGAAGGAAAAACCTTGAGCGTGAATATGTCTTTCACAGACAAAGTATTAAAGCTACTCAGCGCAAACAGAAAGAAAAATTCACCCATTTCAAATAAGCACAAGCTCATTCGACGTGCTTGAAACGAACGTGTCCTTACCAGTTCAAGGGCATCTTTAAAATCTATTCCGAGAGGAAACATCAAGGGAAATGGCTTCCTTTCAGAGTTTAACTGAGTCTGACCTCCATCCCTGAGCACGCCGTCTGTGCGCTGCTATTTGATTATAACGCGCTAATAGTAGACTTAAAGTGTCTTTGTGCCACAAGAGCATTAATGGCCATTAAAAACTGCATACCATGGCAGAAAGATAGTAGATGGGTTATTAAAATGGTGGGGATGAAACGCAAGAAGGGCAAATATGTGAACAGGAAGGAATAAAGAGGTGACTGGGTACTTTAGAGGTAAGCGGCCTATGCTGAACATTATTATTGACTTTAACCTATTTGTCCAGGTGCTTCTGTTGAAGGGGGTGCGAACATTATCTGAACGCGAGTTCATTTCATCTCCAGCGCTCAGAATTAACAGACCCATGGGCCGCTTTAATGGGCCAGCTGATACATGTTGTGCGCCAAAACTCTGTGGTTGTGTGTGTTTTACCGTCAGGCGGGTTGGAGAAGGGGTTGTATATGATGGTGTCCAGTGTGCAGGGTCCTCTGGATGAGGGTACAGCAGGGAATCCTGGGATCAGACAGGCGAAGATGAGGAGCTGCTCTTCGGCACAGTTGTTCTGCAGAGCCTGCAGCCAGAGCAGGAACAGACGCATGCCGTCGCAGCGGATCTGCACACACACACAAATCATCACAACCTTAAAAGCATTGCACCTGGTTACACATATATCAGATTCAGAGCCAAATGCAATTATCATAATGTTTTGGTTTTACATGAACCAGAAAATCATTTATTTCTTTGGTCCTACCTTGAATGAGTTTCCAGTGTGCAAAAGCTTTTTGAGAATTGAACCTGAATGATAAAAACAACAGTGTCTGAGAATACTTTCAGTTAACACACATCAACAGCTTTCTTACACATAAACACATGGACATTTTTTAAATTAAGTTTTAATAATATTAACCAGGGTTAATCATAAACATCATGTAAACAAGACACTATTTTTATAGCTTGCAAATGACATTTTAGAGGAATCATTTGTATATATCCTTTTTAATGCTTTATTTAATTACTGATACATACTCGGATATCATGTAGTGGGTGGCAGGTAATAAAATGCGCTTGATGTGCTGATATGCATCTTTCCATATGACTATTGAGTCATAACAGAGCTGTCCGTCTTGAAAAAACGAAATAACGCAAAGCAAAAGAACAAGACGGCGTGTTTTTGTACTATTTTAAAATCTTATTTAGTTTTGCCAAATTATGCAATAAATTACTTATCTTACAATTCTCCAGTACAGATTGATACAGATCAACTGTATTTCGTTTGCCAATGATAATATGTCATTTTTAGTTTGTGCCATCACATTTAGGAAATTATTTGTGTTTTCGTATGCTTGGCTTTCTTGAGTAAATTGTATTTGTCATGTGTTCAGTCTTCTTTCGTTTAAGTGTGTAAATTGATTTATTATTTTGTTATAGTTTACTTTTATGTTTATATCTAATTTTAATTATTTGTACAAGGGCCCCTCAGAAGTTTGCTTAGGGCCCCAGACATCTACGATCGGCACTAAAACTATTCCTTTTAGATCTATTGCGTACTTCAAAAATGCTGATCCCTACTTGCTTCTCTCGCTCTTAAAAAGCTATTCTATGTTTTTATGCCCGAAGGACTGTATGAGGAGAGCAGAAGAAAATATCTTTGCCCAATATACAAACTACTGGAAATACCCGAAGACACCCAAACTGTTGCATGAATCTCTGACTATATTTCCCAGAGGAATGAATCGAGACAATATGAAAAAAGCGCTCTAATTGAGGTTATTCCCCCCTTTGAGGGTCTTCCAGTACGAGAGACTGAAACCCCCAGACGCATATTTTAATTTAGTCATTTGCATTTCAAATCATGCCTCTCATTTGCATTTCTCATTTATTAACCTCCCGCTCTCACTCTCTGTGTATCATATTATTTTCCATCAAAAAGCGAAGCGTTTAAAACAGGTACACTGACTCGCCGCTGAACCCGAGTCACCAGCAGATGCGCGTGGAACTCACACTCGACGGTTCACAGTAACAAAGAGGCTGTTTCAGTGAATTACTGCGACAGTCTAACAGGTGTTTAGAGTTACTTACCTATACTGTGAAACTGCCATCGACTGTTGATTTTCTCAGGTAGAAGTTGAAGAATTTTCTAGAGGAAAAATAACATAAGTTAACATTGAGAACAACTAGACATAATTCCACACACTGAACATCATAGGGATGAGTAAATCATGGTTTGGATTTATTTTCAGGTGAACTATTAGGGTAATGCATGAAGAGATAAGTAGATAATAGACAAGGTCGTGTCATCAGTCACCGTGCATTATGGGTAATGGCATCATGATACACTCAACCAAACAAGGATGGCCAGGGATCAATTCTGACAATGCAAAGTCCGTCAACACTCCTTTACGCCATCCTTCTAATAACACACTCGAAGAGTGTCGGCCTTGACACGCTACACGTAAACCTGCCTCTCTGTCAACATAATCTCACGTGTTGTGCGACAGCCGTCACTCAAGAAGCGAACTGTCCTGTCTCACGTTGTCATTCTCGACTACTTCTTGTGCTGATGTGATACGTGATGACACATGAGGCTGAGAGCATTCAGGCACGCTTTTATTGATCCGCCGCGTCTAGAGGACGACATCTCTGGATAACAGCCTGTCATTGCGCTGAGGAAGCAGACAAACAACCGTTGGCGAAGTTTCTGTCTGTTTAAGCTCGCACACTCGGGGTCCACGGAGGAAAGCTTAGGTTTTGGTGTCTCTTTACTTCTGCATGTCGCCGTGACGAAAAACACCCCCATGCGGTGCGGCAACACAAGATGGGATGGTGGCTTCGGATGCCAGAGACGGCGGTAATCTGCAGCAGCTCTCCAAGCATTCGGATGAAGCATTACAGCGGATGTTCCTGCATCTGCATTATCCACACTCAACGTGCTTGCCACGTAGCGGGCATGACTGAGAATACACTAGGCGAGGAGTGATGGGCCTGCACGCTGTCCGGGATTTACAGCCGTCACGTGCCACCACATATTCTGAAGCGGCGTGTCTGAGTGGCACCAACAGCCGATGAGGCACTTCAATCTGATATCTGAACGGAGACCTCTACTGGGCAGTTTATTAATAGGAGAGTGAATAGTGAAGCTCAATAATGTGTTCTTAATTGTTTTTAGAATAATAACAATTGGTGCTATACTAACAGTCAAAAGTTTAGGATTACTTCATTCATTTTTTACTCAAACATCCTCTGTTTGATGATCTTCAGTGTAGTCAGTCTTTGTGTAGAATTTGCAGAAATCATTTGATCAAAGCAGCTTCTTAAAGTCTCACCTTGAGATGCTATTTAAACAGCGGTTGACATGCATTCTGACTACGGCTCCAACTAATAAATATTTTTCACATTTATTATTTTTTATTACTCTGTGGATCTAATCATTTTTTATTTAAACAACTGATTATTGACAAGACTGTTAATTAAGACTACGCCAAGAGAAGTAGATCAATATTGACAAAATAGACTAATATTTAGGGATGCACCGAAATGAAAATTCTTGGCCGAAGCTGAATACAAATGAAACACTTTTTTTATGAGAAACAGTTCAGTCAAGTGACAATTTGGACCGGCAGTGTATATTTCTATATCTGTCATTTGAAAGCATGTGACAAAACAAATCCTGTGCGAGTATAGAGACGTTACACAATGTAACAATGATAAGATTACGTAAGATTTAGGCCGAGATTTACTAAAAGCTTGCACCAGCGCCAACACCTCTTTTCACATAAAAAAATCACCATTAAGCGATAAAATGTCCTCCCCTAAAGCAAAACTGTACAAAACTTCAAGCACCTTTACTGTAACAATAATGTACAACTTCAAGACAATGACAGTTTGGGTAATAAAAGGTAACACGCTTTTTTGCCAGCAGCCAGTCGACAAAATAAACCCAAAAGGGTCAGAGTACAAAGGCTGTAGGCATAAGGCTTAATGTTTTGTTATTCCTCAAAGAACAGCATATGAAACAGTATGGCCACTGCAAGTGTGTCACTGTAATACTGCAAATAGAAAAAGGCCCTAATGGTGTGAGGAGAAGAGGACATCTATAGAAACTCTATTTACACCACACACACACCGGAGGCCAATAAAATGACTTCGACTGCTTTTAAGTCCAGCTTATATAACCCTCACTACACATATGGACAGCAGGTGATCTCGCACAAAAGTCAGGACACTGTAATCTCGAATTTAAAATGGGGAAATATATATTTTGCATTATGATAAAAATTACTTTAAGTCCATTTTCGCATTTCTTTTTGCACAAATGTGTACAAAAACTGAAATCCTTATCAGACACAGAATAAACACACTAAAACAACTTAACAGGATTTTAGGAATTTGTTGATCCAAGTATTTTAACAAATATATTGGGAAAGGAAAGAAGAAAATTATTTGTCATTTGACCTTCTTTGATCTTTAAGAGTTAAAAAATAAAATATGAAATCATTGACATGTCATACCATTATTCATGAATCATAATACTGAGTACCGTCAAGCAACGGTTTTATTTAAAATGACCCATTTCAGAATACTCTAACTTCATTAGAAATGACACTGCAATACTGGGATGACCCAGAAGGGGGAAGCAAGACAATGCCGATCACTCCAATAAATCAAATAAAGAGACAGAACTATAAACACAAAGTTTCACACATTTGGTAAATTAGGAGAGATGAATGGCATCTGGATCTATACCCAAATTATATCTTATACAGTTCATACTTCCAAATTTAATCGCTTGTTTTTTTAATAGTCTACAATTTCTAGAAAAGAGAACAAGAGAAAGAAACACTGAGGGAGTGGATACAGTCAGAGGAATAAAGGAACAGGATGTGCCAGTATTTCCAGATCACTAACTGAAATAAATCTACTTTTATTAAAGACTATTCAGGGTGTATTTAAGGGTGTATACTGAGGGTTCGGATTTTATAAAACAGTGAATAAATAGACAATACTTTTCTCCAACCTCCGATAAACTTATTTACAATAAGTAAAATTCAAGTCCAACACTTACGTCAAACATTTTTATACAATTTCATGTTTAACTCTTACAAACATTGAGCATAATGTGTTATAAGTCATGTTGACTTGATAACAGATCTTAACAGTGAGTCAATACCGTTTCAGTCTCTTCACTGAATGACACTTGATAATTATTTTTTAATTCTTAATTTTGTGTTTTTAATATTTGCTATTTACTAACAGAAATCAAACAAACAAGATGATAATCAAACAAATAATAAGGACAAACAATGCCATGCCTATATTCGCAATAAAACACATCCTCTCGTTCACCTATTACTACTGTAAAAAAAGGGAGGAGAGAGAAGAATAGCGTCAGGTAGATCAGGTGGGTATATTTCACAAGAATCAGATGGTTACATGTAGCCGTTGGCACTGATGACAAAAGAGGAAGTGAGCGATGAAAGAGAGAGAGAGAGAGAGAGAGAGAGAGAGAGAGAGAGACTGGTAGAAGACTGTTCTTCAAGCTCCTTATTCATGACCTTCTCAGGCCATTTACATACTGAAACATTCTAACAGGCCTAAATAGACATCGCTGATGGCCAATGAGTTACTAATGTATTACAAATCCTTTTCCATTTTGTAGAGAAGTTGGTATCATATTAACACATGATCACGGGGTTATGTTCTCATCAGATTAGGAGAGTGCTGACACTATTGTGATTCTTTTTCTCAAAATGCTTCATTGATCAGGGACATGTTGTATAGACGGTTTCAAAGCATCAACATAAACAAACGTTAATGCGCACTGCCCTTAACCCCGTGTACGCATCCACGAACAATCGAGTGCCGGTATATCATTCCTGATAGCAAGCAAAAGAAACCAAAGGGAACGTTACTCGGCTAAACTTGTCTATCCAATATTTGCGATACCAAGCTCAACCACTAGATGTCAATGCGTCATTTTGCTGCAGATACTGTGACACACCAAATCTTGAAAGCTTGACAGCAAAAATAGAGCATTGAACAAAACACGCTGATGTTCCACTGCAGTAAGCATCACTCTTGAACGTCCAGGTTACTGCGAATCTGTTTCATTGAGTACATTTACAGAATGTGCATGAGAAATAAGGACAATTAAAGGCACAACATGTAATCTTTGCCACCAGAGGTTGCAAAACAGTAACAAAGGCATAGCTAAACATTGTGAATGAGTGTAGATAGACTTTGCGAGTGGTTTTGGGTGTTTTAATGCAAAACATCTTACACACTGTTCCTTTAAAACATTTACATGATGTAGCCTTGCCTAATGTGCATGTTGTGAACACAGCTGTAGTTAGATTTACATGTTTCAATTCACTTTGACTGCATGAATCTGAAGGAAATCTCATAGTGTTGCTCCACGACCTAAATGTGAAGTCATTCCTACAAATAAACAAACCGAATATATAAGAAATATGATATAATAATCATAATCAGAGTAAAACTATGTTAAAAGCAACATTGCGCCATTAAAATGACCATATCCTAACGCATATCCTTAAGCATCCTTGGCCTTAAGTAGCTTTAGATGCTTGAGTTGATATTAAGTCTTCAGAAAGTCTGATATCCACATTCATAGTGAACAACAAACATGTAAACATGTCCAAATTTCTCTACTAAGTAAAGATGGCAAAAAAGTCTACTGGACAGTGCTGACCCAGGGTCAAGTCCAGTCACATGAAATGAGATTAAAGATGCAGGGATCAGAGGTCTGATGGTGACTGACAGAAGGGCCTGAGACCACAGGGGTAAGAAACCGGTTCAGGGTTGTTTCTCACAGAATCAAACATTCTCCTGTAAAACCAGCAGTCATATTTCGTGGAAGCTGATCCTCGTCCTAAAACATGAGCACTTACATATTAATCTCACAAGTATTTAAATAGAAGACATCAATGACATCAAATGTTATTTCATTGATGTTGAACCTAGAGCGGTACTTGGAGATGGAACACCAGCCGAATGTGTGTCTTGTTTTTGCCAACTGCCTCTCTCTCTTTGCCATAAGAGACTCTTTGTGTTTGTGTCGAGTGTGTGTGTGTGTGTGGCACCTGTGAGTGTGAGACAGGGCTTTGGGCAGCAGAGAGGAAGCCGCTATTATGTGCCCATCTGGATGCCAAAGACGCTGTCTTAAACTCTTAATGACTGTAGAGGGTGATAACAGTGCTCTCATTCATCATCTGAGAGGTTTCCTGACCAGCCGTGATCAGATGAGTGTTTGAGACAAAAGGGCGTTCAAGATGACTCTAGAGTCTGCGTGAAAAGACACAGTGAAGATAGTTGATCTTCAACTTTGCACCGCTGCAATGCATGATAAAGCCCGATCGAACGCCTGACCTCACTTCATGACTAACACTGTTTACAGCATGAAGCCATTGTCTGTGTATCCGATGCTTTCAGAACACACAAGCTTACGAGTGCTAGTCGCCGCATGGCTATGCATTTGCATAAAACTTTAACACACGTTGTCGATGGTGTCCCCCATTAAAACGACAATGAAACTGGATCATTTCTGATGATTTCTGCATTGCAAATAACAATTGCTGTAATGCAGGGCGATGGGATAATGTGAACACTGCTTCATCACATGTCAGATTGGTCAGGATTTCATATCCACAGAAAAACATACATTTGAAGCATGTGTTCCATTACACACATCGAAACGCAGGCAAAATCCACGGTGGATGGTGCCAGACACAAAGAGAGAAGCTCAAGAAGGAGGAGGAGGTGTTGAACAATACCGGCCCCCCACCGGCACCCCCCTCTCGACGGCAGCTTGAGCGATCATCTCTCCTCTGCCGACCCATAAAAAAAGGGGTCAAACACCCACCACACTGCAGTTTGCTGTCGTCTCCTCCAGCACCATCATAACACACAACAGCAACCGTGCAAGGATGAGGGAGGAATGAGGATGCTGCTGATGCTCGTGTAAGATGGTGGCTGTGGTTCTTTCATGCTGCATTAACAGTGTGACGCTGGCACAGCGTGAAACCAACCGTGGCACATCTCTTGCTGTTACCCTAGGCTGGAGCTCCACTAGCTGCCGTATATTCATGAGGACACAAGATGCTTATCAGAAGTTTGGAAACTAATGAGGCGTGAAGAAAAGAGCAAAGTACACTATTGAGTCTTATAAAAAAACACGCTTTGTTTTGTTCATTAAATGTGTCCATGTAAAATAAGTATCTGCCTTATTTTAGCCGACACAGATTGAACTTTGTATCAATAGGTTACCACTAAAGCTGTAGACACACGCGCAGAGAAGTGGCTTGCATTCGAAAGCAACGTAAAAAAGAAATAGCTACACATAGTGTGTAGATGCTGCACATGCACAGATAGATTTTCTGTATACTCTGTGCACTAATGCTGTGAAAGAACTGCTGTTCAACAGGTTATCAGTTGAGATAAAGGTCCAGTGTGTCATTTTTTGGAGGATCTTTTGACAGAAATGCAATATAATATACAAATAAGGGAAAAATTATTTTATCCCCTGCTGATTTTTTAAGTTTGTCTGCTTACAAATAAATGAAGGGTCTATCATTTTTATGGTAGGTTTATTTTAACTGATAGAGACAGAATATCAACAAAAAAATCATGAGACATTTTTTATATAAAGGTTATGAATTGATTTGCGTTTCAGTCAGTGAAATAAGTCATTTATCCCTTACCAACCAGCAAGAATTCTTGCTCCACAGATTGGTTATGTGCCTATATGGACCACAGATTAGTCCTGTTACTTTAAGAAAGTACTCCTAAGTCAGAGTGTATGTATATAAAAGATCCCTGCCAACAGAATCTGTATCTTCCATTTCAACATCTCCACCGCCATGGTCAAGACCAAATAGGTTTCAAAGGATACCTGCACAAACCTTGAATAGGCTACAGACAGAAGCTTTGTGAGAAGGGGACAACTGTTGGACCGATTATTCATAATTATTTGGAAATAGAAGAAATAAACCATTGGTTACACGCTATGCCACAATAGATTGAAATCCTGAAGCACCCGCAAGGTCCTCCTGCTCAAGAAGGCCGGCCTGGCTCGTCTGAAGCTTGACATGAACCTCAAAATGATTCAGTAAAGGCTTTGGAGAAAGTGCTGTGGTCAAACAGGAAGTAAAATTGACTCCTGTTTTTGGAGGGAGAGAAATGTTGACTATGACCCTTAAGAACACCGTCCCTACAGATAAGCTCAGTGTTGGAAACATTCTGCTTTAGGTCTTTCTCTCTGCTCGGGTACAGGATGACTTCACCGCATCGAGGGGCTGAGGGACGGGCCCATGTACCATCAAATATTGGGCAAGAACCTCCTCCACTTATCTAGATCACTGAAGACGGGTCGTGGATGTGACTTTAACATGACAACAAGACCCAAAACATATTGCCAAGACAACCAAAGAGTGACTTAAGGAGAAGCACATTAAATGTCCTACCCAGTGTCTCTAGACCCGAGTCCTTTAGAACATCTGTGAATACTCTGAATACTGTGGCTAATACTCCAATTTGCTGAGCGACAGCCAATAATAAACCTTAAAGATTCACTGAGGAGTGGACTCAAATGTATCCGGACACATGTGCAAACCTGGTGACCAACTATCAGAAATGTCTGACCTCTGTTTTAGCCAACAAGGGTTTCTCCAGTAAGTACTAAGTTATGTTTTGCTCGGGGATCAAATACTTATTTCACAGACTGAAATGCAGATCAATTTATAAACTTTATATAAAAAATGTCCCCCTGAATTTTTAAATATTTTGTCTCTATCAGTTAAAATAAACCTACCACAAATTTATAGAAAATTATAGACCCTTTATTTCTCTGTAAGCAGGCAAACTCAGCAGGGGATCAAATAATTATTCCCCCACTGTACATAACTATGTGTTCATAGGTGTATTAAGACCTTACATAATGAAGCATTATTTTTCTACATACGCATACATCTATCTACATACACCTCAGGCACATTCGCCATGTCGATTTAACAGTAGCCCATAACCAGTGGTTCTCAACCTTTTTGACTCCAGAACCCCCGTTGAATTCAATAATATTCAAAGGACTCCCTTCCAATTTCTACCCAATAAAATATTTTAGTGCTTAATGTTACCAGGAAATACTTTAAACTATAAAAAGACCAAATAATATGAAATGTCTTGTTTTTTCATGTATTTCGATGCAAATTTTGTCAAATTTTTTAATATTTGTCATCTTGAGGGCCCGGCCACCCTGTTTGAGAACCACTGCCCTAAACGGACAAACTGCTCTACAGTGCGTGTTTCGTAAATACGTTATCTCCTTTAGCAAAGAAACGAACCGTAGTGCTAAAAAAGGCAGGAAGAAGGGGTGGAGTGTGCCATTGGTTGCAATTCGCAACCTCACCACTAGATGACGCAAAAAAACTATGATAGCCTGAGCACGAAGTGCTGAATAGTACTACTGCTTGATGTTATAAAGTCCTAACTAGAAAACATTAAATTGTTATTTATACGATTCATTTAAATATGCAAAAAATAGTCTGGCTCTTATCTGATCTTTTGAACATAACTGGTAAACATAATAAGCACCTTCGATGGACTACAAGATGTATTCAAAATAGGCCTGTTGCTTGTTGCTATGCCAAAGTTTGCCAAATGTAAAACATTGTTTCAGAAGAGATCCCAGTGTCCTTTTCCATAATCTGATAACAGTAAACATCCCCATCCTACAATCCATGAACCCAATGTTAATTCGGACATCCTTCTCATGTACTAATGCACTTACGGTTCATCTTTTGCAAAAACAAGTGCTACTGCATTCATACACTTAATAGTGACCATAGCGAGTGAATGTTAGCTGCGTGGCGTTAATTCAGGAAAACTCAATGAAAACCAAAAGCTACTTGTTTCCACAAAAAGCCAAACTCATGAAAAGCATTTCTCCAGTCTGACTGTTTAAATCAACTTTCGGTTATGTAACGCAAACTCTCCTCTCACACCCAGACTCGATTTTTCCTGAAAGAGACACGCCGCTCGCCTCCCCAAGCGAATGAAACCAGAGAGTGCCCGACTGCCTATTTGTATTGCAAACTAGAATCTAGTTTTCAGCCAGGTGGGAAAAGCAAAGGGAGGATGGCACCTCCAGGACAGAGTGGAAAAACCTGCTCCGCTCAAAGACAAACAAACAAACACTTCACAACCCGAATGCACGAATGCAAAACCAGCAGGATAAGCGAACGTCAACAGAGATAAAGGCAGAATATAGCATCTTCTACAAGACTATACACAAAGTGTGTGTGGAGGCAGCTTACTTCAAAAATAAAGAGGATGGAGTCCAGCTCCTCCCGTTGAGATTTATTCCCTGAAAAAAGCGACAACAAGTAGGTTATGAAGTGAATTTCTGATTCACTATGTGGTAGCAAAGACATTCATTTAAATTACGGTGTTGAATTGTGTTACAAATACGTCTACGAGAGAATAGCATTTCCAATAGAGTTATGTTAGCATGTAAGCTAATAACACTGTACACTAACAAGCAGATCGACAACCCACACGAATAAATCAGTCCATTTATATGAACCGTTTTTTTAAATCAGCACTGAATGAAAAACAAGAAAAATCAACATTTTATAAAAAATCTGCACTGAAATGACATTGTTATATAATGTTATAACATTGGAGGCCATGTTGTTATCTAGTATCTAATAGACTACTCAGTCTACCCTGTGTCAAGTCTGTAATCTTATAAACCACACTGCAGTCAATAGAATTTATCTCAAAAGAAATGTAGCACTTAAACACATTACATTCATTGCTTTACTGTCACCATCAGCGTTTAGATTGAAACCGATGTACTTTAATGCCGATATAGTTCATCCATTTCAACCCTCAGAGAGCAGCCAATAAGAGATTAAAGACGTGTGTCTTACCTTTTTGTTTTAAGTTACTTTCCAGTGCAATGAAATTTTCATAGAAGATAAAATAAACCTGTGAGCAGTTGGTTTCAAAAAATGCCTTCAGTTCACTCCTCTCAGTATTATCTGTGGAGAAAAAGGACAAAGAAAGAGAAATATCGTGAAAATTGTGAAATAAAGAATGTGACGTAGAAAGAGTGTAATCCTATGTTCGACAGCTAATCCAATTTACAGCATAGCTCAGAGGTTGCGCTAAATCAAAATTCTCCGTCATTGACGGTATTTATATACCAGTGACGGAAAAGTCTGAAGGCCGTACATCATTACAATGAGGGCATTTCGTAATTCCCCTTTTTGTCGAGTTTGTAACATTCAATCATTTCCTTTCATCAGAACGTGATCTGAAGCGACCAGAGTTATTTATGTATGGTGCTTTGTCTTTTTTAACCTTAACCAAAAACAACACAATTAACATTTAGTCGTCTTTCTTGATCTAAACTTAACCCAAGTTAAATATGTGCAACATCTATTACTATCACACATAACTCATGGACCTTCCTTTTAATATGTTTAAAGCCCTATTCGGATGGTAATTGTTTCTCATAGGGACAATTACAATATTTTAGGGACGTACAATATTTTCACCATTAACTGAAGGGTAAATTGTGATTTTTATTCTCACCACAATACAGAATGTCAATGTTTTTCTCCCACCACCTGTGGAAAAATCCCTACTGTTTTTTGACAAGCACCAAAGTCGTGCGGTAATATAATTGCTTATAACAGGTTTATAACAGGTGTTAAATTCAAAATATGCTTTGTAAATCCGTTCTGACCACTTGAGTGTTGCACTTTAGGAGGTTCAGGGATTATAGTGTCTGATGCAATTGAAAATATCGTAAATGGAGAGACACAGCTCACAGGCGGCAGAAAGGGCATCCCTTTGGCTTCCTTTATTTTACAAAAGTACAATGTTTTGTGGTTATCGTGGATCTGCATAAATAAATGTAAACCCTTTAAAGCTTTGAATGATGTCAAATATGTCTGTTTGATCACCAGATGATACAGAGTTATCGCCTAGATGCATCACGCGTGCAAACACAAAATACACACACACAAGTTCACATACATTCTAGCTAACTTGACCGATAGATTAGAATCACTGCACAGATAAGGAGATAGCAAGAACAGAAAGAAAAGAAAAAAATAAGATATTGGCATTTTAAAATATATTTTATTCATTATATATAGGGGGTTATTTAGATAGATGGAGTGACTCTCAAGCCCAAAGTATACTTCACTCGCCCGTTTGTCCTCCCGTCTCGCAGAGAACACGTGTGAGATTACATTCCTAAACAAAAGGTTCACAAAGTGGAGGACAGATTGGAGAGTAGAATACACGAATGCTAATGTCTGACTTCACATTTCATCCGTCGTGTATCATTATTGTGGCATAAACATCATCTCTTCTTTCCAAAACAAAGCCATCAAAGCACCAAAAGCTATAGCGCTCTCCAAAACGGGTCCACCGAGTGGCTCCAGGGGAACGCTGGCATTTGCAACCCATTTGCAGCAGTGTGGCCTGATTTTTAATAGCAGCGGGGAGAGATGATGGATGATGACGAGGCATGGATTTGATGGCTAAAATAATATTTCGTCTGGAGCCAGACCGGGAGGGCCATTCGATGAATGTGCATGAAGTCACTGGGCCAGCAGTGCTCAAGATGGGACGCAGTGTATTTTAGGTAATTGGCCTATGAATATGATCAATTTCTGAGTAATGGATTAGAACATCTAAATGTAAATGACATGTTACCGCCAAAAAAAGCCTTGAAACCTAAAAATGTATTTTGATGGGTGAGCTACCCATGTGAAAACCATCTGACGTAAAAAGATGAGTTGCATCATCATTACTTTAACTAGCACAACGGAGGAGCTACAGGTCAAAAAAGAAATGACTTAACAAAGATTTTATGCCTTGGAAGCAAAGGTTGGATTCATAACTTTAGCTGTCTCAAATCATTGCCTCATGGAGACTTTGACGGAGTCTAGTCGGAGGTTGCGCTAGACATTTTAATCGTTTGTCATTTTGACAGACAGGCTCATAAAAAAATCTGTCATAATCTAATTTTACCAGTCACTATGGTGCTAGGTTACATTACGTGCTAATTAGCATGTTTGTGACATCATAGCTATGTACATGCATTTACCCTCTGAACTTACTGTGTTTTAATACAACTAAATACAATGTTAATGTTCATATAAAGAAGGCCAGTGACATGTTTCATTTTATTTACAGGTATAATTTTTTTTTATTTGGCTCGCAAGTGTTAAAGCGCAAATATGAAGCAGTCTATAGGCGACTTTTATTTTTGGCAGAATACAATGTAAAAATAAAGTTATAAAGTGGCATATGACAAAGTGAAATATAGTTTTTTGTACTGCATGCATGACACTCCTGTTTACAGCGTCTCACTATATGGGTATGCGAGCGAACACATCTCCAGAGCTGCTCTAAGAGTCCACTTTATGAGCATTTCACTTCTTCATTTGAGTAAAGCTACCGTCCAACATGCACTAAGAAGGTCTTTGCAAACAATCCATTAAAATAACAGTCTGGTTAACTGAAATGGGCCAGTGAGCTTTTGCGACGCCAGAGTCTGCGGACTAATTTCCGGTTGTATAACACTATCAAGTTATAATACTATCAAGCTTAACAAAGTGCTCAGCTTTGTAAAGAGGATCTGTCATATCTCTTATATATTACTTTCTTCTTTTTTATCTAAAAAACACCCATATTTGCCAGCCAAAGATCCTCCTTTTCCAATACAGTGTTATATGACCAGAAATTACTCCAACAGCTCACCGGAGCCAGCAAATTATCTATGACACACCCACATGAATAAACTAAAGAATATTATATTATTAACTTAAATAAAGTAAATGTACAATAAAAAAATATTAAATTAAAGTGTGTAAAAAACAGGAGAGATGATGGTCTATATTAACATGTGTATTACGCCATATATAGGTTCAAAAACTCTGTAGTATATAGGTGTATTACTATAGTTAAACAGTATTTATGGGCAAAAATATATATATATATAAATTACTATTGTATCGTAAAAAAACTAAAAACACAGAATCCAGCAAACTTAAATGGAAAAAAAATTATTTGGGAAAGAATTAAATGAGTTTGGAAAAAGATATAATGGATATCTAGGATCCTAATAATACTAGCAGTATATATCCTTATATTGAAATCCTGTTATTAATATAATTTCTTAATCTTGTAGAAAGTTAGATTTAGTGAACCTTGAACTCTATTTTGAATCGAAAGCCTTGTCAGGTGACATTGCTGACATGCAGAATATATTAGCTCTCAGTGTGTTTCCCTTTAAGTGTGCAAAGTTCACTAACAAACAAATCAAATATATCTGTATTACACCGCATGCAACACAGAAAAGAGCACAAGATCAGCAGTAACGGCACAGGCGTGTCTCTTATCACAGAGTCTCACATGCTCTACATTTCAACCCTCATTGTGTCGAACGTCTTCCTGCTACCCAGAAACATCCTCACACAACCAGGAAACCTGAGTTTTATATGAACGTGTGCAAATAGAGATGGGTGACATCTGACATGCTGTCCGAGGCGTGTCAACACAAACACACACGTATGTTGTACTTTCAGATGTGAATGTGATGTGTAATGTTCAATAAGGCAAAAAGACACTAATGTTAAACCTAAAAAAACACATTCCCCATTTCTTGTGTTCAGTCATTCACCCTAACAACGCTGAACTGTCAAATCTGAGCTCATTTCATGAAGTTTCTCATATGCATGACCTGCCCACTTGGTTGGTTGTTCTGTCCATCAAGCAGAAAGAGATCGTCTGGCTAACATGTATAATGAACAACTACAGTTTGTTTTCTTGCATTTAGAGGCTGCTATAGATCACAAATAAACAACTTCACAATAACAGACCTGTGAGGACAAAGTCAAATAATGATGCAAGCAGTCCAGTCTGCAAAGAGCTAAGAAATAATAGTGAGTACTAAATTAATTAGGGGCGGGGCATTAGTGGGGGGGGGGGGGGGGCGGTGCGTGTACGTCATGGGGATAATGAAAAGATTTTACTTCAAATACTGAACATCTATGTAGATAAAACTATGACAAGATCCAGCAAAATAATGAAACCAACACTGTTAGATTATCAAAAATTCACCATCAATGTTCTTCAAAATACAGTAAACATTTCAAAGAAATATCAGCGTGAGGTGAAGCTTCATCTCCTCTGCCCTGTCACATTTCTGTCTGTCAGTGTCTGACGGTAAAATCTCTTATAGTTGTCTGACTTGTCTGTCTGGGAGTGGTCTCTGCTGTGCAAGCGCCATGCAAGCTCAACTTCCATGGGAATGGATTGAAAACACTCGCCCTGCTCCGCAAATAAAAGAATAGGACAATAGCAAGCAGAAATTCTTTCCCCATTGGATCATTATATTCATTTAAATTAAGGCCCGGAATACATATATGACAGTGTTTTTATGTCTCGGCACAGTTAATCATGCAATAACAACATTGCCGTCGGGATATACAAGGTTCTAGGTTCAATTTAAATGTAACTTTTGTCTGTCTGAGTTTTATAAAACAAAATCTGATATTTTTAAATAAATTGGATTTAAGCAACGTATTTGGGGTAAGAACAGAATATGTAGAACTGGCACATATTGAACATTAACAATACAATGATTCAGGTGGCAAATAAAAAAGGATCAATATTATGATCAAACTAAAATCCTCAAGTGTTCTGAAGGTAAACAATAAACCAATGTAAACCGAATCTGCAAAATAAATTTAGGACCGGATTTTTTTTTAATTGAAAACACACCACAAATGTACATGTTGCTCATATTATATCATAAACTTTTATTAACAAGCAGTCTCGTGTTTTTGCCTCCCCATCATCACTCTCGCTGAACTGTGCTGTAAACTGTAACTAAAACAGTAAACAAATACAAACAAGACTAATAGCCCGTAAGCTTGCGCTGTAGAAAAGACACTTCTGACTTAACTACCTACTGGTCAGCCATTTCTTTTAATTCCTACTCTTCATCGGTTTACCGTTTGAACCGGTAATTCTCCCAGCACTAACTGAAATGTAATTTATTAATGATTAGTAAATGAATAATTAATAATAATACTCATTCTTTAGCACACAACAGTGTACAGCTCAAATAAAATAAGAAGTGGAGAACAACAGTGTTATTGGAGATTCGACTGATAACCTCAAAAAGTAATCGTGGTTAGTGCGCTGACATACAGCGCTAGTATGCTCACGGTCACCCGAGTTCGATTGCAGTCTCGTGCGGTCAAGATGCACCGAATGTTCGGCAACCAAACACAAATAAGAGAAATGGCCGAATACATTTTACTGAACAAGACATGTGATATGATCAAGCAGCAACCAGCGGAGAGAGAGAGAGACGCATGCGCCCTTTTCTAATGCAGCAAACATGTCGGCAGTGTCGTTTGTTGAGCATTTTAAAGTGTCAGAGAAAGACACCACGGAACTTGCCACCGTTACCGGTCGGTAACTCGTGTACTTCAGACTGGAGCGGGCGGCGTGACAGTAGCTTGTCAAAGTATGTTCTGTGCATCCCGGCCACGAGTGCACCTACTGAGAGAACATTCAGCTTTTGAGGGCGGAGCTTGGAGGAGAGGTGTGACTTGAACTATCATGGATGCATGGATGTTTTTTTCCATAAACCTTTTTGCAGTGTAGCCTATAATAATCAAACATTTTGGTTTCTTCATATTTTTAGCTTATAATGTTGAATAAGACATTTGAATGAAGTGTTTTGTTGTAGGGGCACAGAGTACAGTACATTCTTTCAGCAGTCAGTTAAATCCCTAATATATGCTATTCAAGAAGAGAGAGGGCCAACCTTTTTTTTATTTACTTGTTTTGCTCAATTGTATTTTAAGTTCTATTGTATTATATAAAATGCACATTTTGACCATTCAGTTTATGCAATAGTAAAAAAATTGGCTAAATAAATAGAAGAAATGCAAAAACCACATTCAGTGTTTGGTCTTCGGTGCATCCCTATCCACCATCTTATCAAAATAAAGGCAAAGAGCCCATAACTATAACAACAACAAAAAAGAAATCTTCATGGGCAAAGCATTCAGGTCCTTTCAGGACACAAATTAATCAACAACCAAAGAAACAAAAATTTGAATACAGTCAAAAAGGGATGTAAACAGAAGCGAGTGGCCTCAACTGTGTTGCTCCAGAAGCTCGAATGTACAAACCCATCAGAACCTGACATGTCCCTTCTGCGAAAGCTCGACCCGTCAAGCCCGACAGTACAAGACCACAGAAGAAGCAAGAGATAGGTATCCTGTCCACATGTCAGAAATATAAAACTGTGGAGAGAATTTTCATGCATTTGGAATGGAAATCAAGAACCAGCTCAAGTTTTCTTTTCAGTAAATCTCGTCTTAGTCTCACTTGATATTCGCCTCTGGGTTTGACTGTTTCTTTACACACTATGTCCATGTAATGACAGAGGACATCTGACACTTAAATTCTGGCTCTCGCATCAGGCCTCAGGGTTCAACGGCCATCAGCTTCATACAGGACAATGTTCTGGGAAAGGTAGCTACATTTCCTGATATATTAGAGGAATGTGTTTTCTTGCAGTCACTCTTGACATCATCCCTGCATTTGACCAACATGAATCAAGCTTTGAAACTTTTGAAGTCCAAGCCTACTTATGCATTTTCTTCATGCAGGTGTAAAGCAAACAAAGTTTCATAAAATAAACTCTGTAATAACAAAACTGGTTGTAACACTACATCTAACTGATCACCAAGCTTAACTACACCTTACAACAACAAGATTTATCTTAAAGAGACATACACATTTATCTTAACAAGCAAATGCTTTGTCATTAGATGACGCCAAAACTCAGTTTTCTCAGGATTTAGACCGAAAAGCTTTAATTACAGCTTTCTTGTCATTGACTTGATCCACAATACCAAATCACTAAAAATTGACTTTATACAGGCCAGATAGCTGCTGCGAAACGTTCAAAATTTGAGTTAACCATTGAAGTTATTTCTGATGATACTGTAGTGAATGCAAATAGACTTTACATCTTCTAATAGGATCCAATAAAAATCCTTGTAGCATCCTGAGAAACTGAACTTTAAGTATCCTCGATGACATTGACCAAAACTGTCAACATTTAACATTTCCTAATGTACACCAGAAAGAAGAATGTGAAACAATCACAAAAAAATAAGTTAAAGATGCAGTGTAGAGATGTTAGCATCATCTGGTCGTGAATTCCCTTTCAAAGCACTGCGGCAACTGACACAAGACAAACATGTTGGCACGTATTCGCTTTGCTGATGGCGATAACGTATTTATGAAATATGCTCTGTAAAGCAGTTTGTCCGTTTAAGGCTGCTGTAGAAACAACATGCAAGGGGACCCGTGGTGTGTGTAGATATAAATGGCTCATTCTAAAATAATCAAAACATAACGCTTCATTATGTAAGGTTTTATACACCTCTGAACACAGAGTTATGTATATTATATTGAATTTCTGTCAATAGAGCCTCCAAAAGTCTACACGCTGGACCTTTACCAACTGACAAAATATATATCACTTTGTAATGAAATACTGCAAAGCTTTTTGATTTAAAGCCTTTAAAAGAAACAGAGTTCTTCAACCCCAAACCAATTTTTCCTTAAGTGAACAACTCTATTGTTTGACACCTCTTGCTTTTCAAAATAAATCTTATCGGTTTTACAAAACACCGCCATGCAGAACGATTTTAAAGAGACTGGAGAGCCACAGAATGAGTTATGAGTTGTTTCCTAATGGGCTGCTTGTTTCAGTCCGCCTGTTTCCTGAGGCCATGAACACAGGCCCAGCAGCATCTGTTAAGTTATCACGTGGGAACGGAAAGTGAGAAAAATACAACCTACAGCAAGAGCTGATGGGCACATGAAATATTCAGAGCGGGCGTTCAGGGAGAAAATAACAGCTATTTAAGGCAGGGAGAATTCTCTATGTGATCAGACATATTCAAAACAAAAGAGAAATCATAGGCTGGAAATCACAGACTACAGCTAGACTTCTCTGGGAAACTCATGGATAAACAGATGCTTTTAGCATGCCAATTTCAAAGCATTAAACACGTGGACCTAACCGCCTTCTGTAACAATAAATAAACCGCAGATAATAAATAAACTAGTACACACTTTGGACTGTCGTGACTGAATGCAAGAGAAAAAATTCTAAAGTCACATGGAAAGGAGATCTGGTTCATTGATTATCTGTATTCAATTTGCAAAGCATCTGGCACAATTGACTAGATTATCCAAAATGAGAATTTCAATATATAAGAGATAATGTACATCTAGAAGTTTGTTATCGCAAAATAAATCATGAGCAGGAAATTGCATTTCCAACAAATGCAAACCCCTTGGTTTTCTGTCAGTTTAGCGGTTGTTATTTGGGAATACTTTCCACGGATGTTGCAACCAGGCATGGGCCGAATAGCGGTTTCAAGGCAGGGCTCCAGACTGCGACTAAATGGCATTTTGCGACCAGTTTTTGAGACGGCGCAAGCGTTTTTTACAAGTTCTCGCGCATGTGCGACCTGCCAATTAGATTTTTTTTCTAGTTGTTATATCTCATGTGGAAAGACGAGTCTATCGCAAGCCCACCAGTGTAGGCCTGTGTGTGAGAAGGGGAGACAGAGCTACACGTACCTGCGTGGCTTGGTGACTGATGTTTCTCGCTGTCGTCACATCGGTCTCAGCTCATCATTGACAAGTTTACAGACACAACGTGAGCGCATTACTACGATTCGCTGTGACAGATTTTTTGACCCTGAGGATGAAGGATTTTATATTTGAGACGTATATCAGAATACGCCATTTATCTGTTGATTACTTCAGACAGCACTAAATCATTTCCAATCCATTCACAACAAGAATGAATGACAGGAGAATGCTCTTGTTATGTGTATGTGACGTTATCTTTACATTGTGTTGTGAACAAGATGAAAAGTGTCCTTAATAACCATCATAAGAACGTGTTAAGAAGAGCCTGCTTTGTGTTAAAGCACAACGAATCAAAGACGGAACGTGTAGGAATCAAGTTCTGTACTGTATTTTTTGTTTATGCTTACTACTGTTCCAAATATTAAGTGTATCTTAAAAATAAAATATATCGTGTTCAATGTTTTTTATCCAGACATTTAAAACAACATATTTTAGGGATGTAATTGTCATCATATCCTGAAACTGTAATGATTTGGCTTAAGGTTATCATAACGTCAAATCCTAAGCAAGCAACTGACCAATCAGAATGAATTCATCCTTTTTTATCACTTAGGGTTCTCAATGGGAATTTAACTTGACTTGTGACAGGGTCCCGACAGGCCTTTTGTGACAATACAAAAAAGGTTAATTTCCATGTATGTCAATACACCAGCAGCGAATTACATTATGTGAGCTGAAACATGTGCACTTTCATGTGGACATCAGGAGCTAGCGTGTATCTGCAACAGCCTATTAAGTTAATTGAGAAAATGATAGAGGCCGCAGCTTCTGACCACATTGTGACAGGGGTTAATAACAAATCCATGGCTTTCAGCTGGAGCTCAACCCATATGAACGCAGAGGGCAGTAAAGATATGGCCTTTATAGCGCTCTACACTGAACGCTGATAGATTCTTGGAACGGCCTCAACAGTCGAGCCGCAGATAATCAATTCATCAACCTCAGCGGGACAGACAGCTTTCATCACAATGCCAAACAGAGGCAATTCCTCAAACTCCCGCATGACCCATGGAGATGCTGAAAGCATCAGAAAACATGTTGAGCTGCGAGTTTCTGTCATAAAGCTTCACCTGCAGGACACCATGAGGTGAAGAAAGGAGCTCTGCCACATCAATAAGCTCAATAACAAAAGCCTGTTAGCACGCTGCCGTAAAAGCAATAACTGCTCAATATCACATGCCTGTTTGTTTGCTGCGATGTGCATTCGCGAGACAACTACATGCGGTAGATAATACAGAATTTCCTTGATGAGAAAAGTTATTTATTTTGCGGTCTCTCTGACCTTGTCGGGAGACAGTAACATTGGACATTAAAGCTTTTGTCTTGTTTATCAGAATAAATAAACTTTCCTTTTCATCTGTCAGAGTTGGTGCAGTTATTCGTGCAATTAAAACAAACCAAAGTAAAAACACACGAGGGTTGTGATTTATTCAGCCCAGGTAGACTGCTGTTTACACCATTTGAACCTTCTGGGATTCTCAAAAATTGTCTACCTTATCCATAGCATGTAGGCTATATGTATCGGCTTTACCAGAAGCCTGAAATGTCTTGCAGGTTTGTTTGTTTTTATTGCACCAATGATTATGACCAAAACGGAACACAATTTAAGAGGAAATTGTGCAGAATTGAACAGAACAAACCAAAAAAAGAGTACATGAAACAAATGTTTGTTATTCTAGACAGCACTTTCCGTAACAACAATTAATTTGATGTTGTCCTGATTTTTTTGCACAATAATAACCCCCTTCATAGCAAACAGGGAAGTGAAAATAATGTCTCCAACAAAGCTTGGGTCATCTCAATTTCAACTATGGAACTTGTTTACAAAGTTACTGCTAGAGTCACTTTTAGAAGCAACCAAGAGCCATTGTTCCTGTCAAAGTGAACCTTAATGCTAGTTGACATTTAATCTTTCTTGCATTGAAGCCTCACAGCTGACAATAGTCTCTATTATATGAGTAAAGGCACCTGAGCAGCATGCCTGTGTGGAATAATGTCCAGGAGTGGCACTATAGCCTGCTGAGCAGGAACAGGAGGGGCACTCCACTCCCTCTGTTCCTCCTGCATAGCAATCCCTAAAAATACCTTATTATGACATTAAAATTATTACAACTGTCATGAAAGTGGGAACAGCAGATGGGTGGCACTCCTAAGTCTTCTGAATGTCACCAAACCAGTACAACGTTCCCTTTCTCAATGGACCTGTCAATGTTCACCTTATCATCTTCAAAATCACAACACCAACTTTAAAAGAATTATCTGAAATAGCAACAGATTTGGTGCTTTCTATTCTAAGTTATAGTATTGTGGTATTGTTTTATCTAATTTAGACGTATCTGTCCCTAAACAGCATGAAAGCTAAGTGAAATGTAGTTAGGCACTTTACATATTGGCAGGGCCGTACTGTATGCTTTTTTGCACATAGCAACGTTGCTACAGAGGCTAAACATTTTGTAATAGTTGTAGCACAAGTATAAAAAGTGCATTACATAAATAAGCAGGTAAATGACAAAGGACATTAATGTTGAAAAGTGTTTACTGCAAGTTAATATTTTTTTCATCTGGTTCAAATTAACCCGACTTTTATTTTGGCGGGTCGTCGCAAAGACGCTTGAGGTTCAGTGTGTTTGACAGTGGCTTCACTCAAACATTGAAACGCTTGTAAAAAAAACTCAGAAAAGTTCACGTGGTCATGTCCTTGTACAGTGAGATACAGACAAATCCACGAGTGTCACGCTTGTAACATGTTAAAGTTTGCAACCCATTCACTCATACACACACAGAATAAACAGAGGACGTATTTAAATAGTAGAATTACGCTTTCATGATTCCTTCCACGTTTTCGCACGTCACGCAAATCAGGGATCTAGATAAATTTACTCAATGCAGCCGGAAAACAGGTTTTAATTGCAAAAACTCGATATAAAGGAAAATAAATAGTGGTGCACCATTAGTTAACCTTCCACACGAACAAACACAATGACAAACGCACTTCACACAAACAAGTTCTGTCTAATGCAGCTGCCAGACTGTATCACAGGCGTGCTACACTATTAAATGTATTCTTAGCACAGAGCGATTATTTCGTAGCACGTGCGAACTGTACAGCCCTGCATATTGGTCCTGTCCTAGTTGGCGATTCTTTACCAACACAACCTGCAAATCATTAATGTCGGCATTTTAGCTAAACATTTCACAAACATTTATCAGAGCTTCAATGGTAAATGTTTGCAAAGGATATTTGAATTCTTGAGACTGATGGCTGGACTCCTGTACAGCTCTGTTCCTAACCAAACAGCTTAAGGTTCAAAAGTGACCTCTGACGGGACAAGTCCAGATGATGATTTGCCTCATTCAAACCCACATGCAAATACAGGACTCATGTAAATAGGTTTCATTTAGCTTCCTGGTAATCTGATGTCAGGATAAAGTTCTTATATCTATAGAAAACAAAATATTTTCATCCTCATCAGTTCGGCAAGGCCACATACACACTGCAAAGCTTGGGAGTGCCAACTGCATTTAAATGAGGGAGTGAATTCACCAAACAATCGTTCCATGTTTGTACGGAGCAGGAGTAACTCCCGCATTTTGCGAGTTGAAACTATAGCAACGCGTTGACCACAGCAGTAAGGAAACTTGAATCCCAAAAGTTTATCCTGTTTGGTTATGTTCCACATCTTGAGCTAAAGTACTGCTAAGAGAGACGCTGTGTTTTGTTTCAGAGTGCTCTCAGTGTTGCCATGTTCTCTAATGATAAACGTTTCGTGTTTGGTCATCGAAGCTGTAGGTAGATACTTAATGGAGTAAACAAATCTGACAGCTGGCCGTAGCGCTCTTTTGTTGGGTACTATCAAATATAAAATATGTAGATTTGTTTGGATTATTTTGGCCTAATCCCTGTTTTGGGCTAGGTATCGATTCTGATGTCCCGATTGAATTCAGATTCACATGCTCTCGATTCGATTCTCGATTTGAGTCAATGATTATAGCTTTAATACGAATCCCATAGATATTTAAAAAAAAGATCAGTAAATGTCATATTACAATTAGGGCTGTGCAAAATTATCGATACAGCTAACTATTGCAATAATTTTTTTTACGATAAGTGTATCGATAGTCCAACCTATAGTATCGATACCTTAAATAAGTCATGTTTTGAACGGATTTAAAATGACGTTTCATCACATAACCATTTTTTCCGTTCCTGTTGATGTCGCTGTAATTCGCTGTCATACGGTCAATGTTTCAAAAGTAAGCGGGAGCGAGAAAGCAAATGGCGTAAAGTAGATTCATTCATAAAATAATCACCAACAAGCTTCTGTATATCTTAGCTCATGCAAAGAAAATAACAGAGTCGGTGGTGTATTTTATTTGTAAGGATTTGCGACAGTGAAAACCCCAGCTTCGGGCATATGGTGAACACAATGGAGCCGTGTTATGTGATTCCGACTCGCAGGCACATAACGGACGTAGAAGTATCCAGAATTTACGAAGAGGTAAAAACAAGGGTAAAAAAAGTCCCTTAGCTCGGCAGAGCGAGTGGCCCTGACTTGCAACGCGTGGACCTCTCGAGTTACTGAGTCGTATGTTAGGATAACATCACAACCACAGACATGCATGATAGCATAAACATTGCGGAGTTACTGAACACTGCACTGGTGGAGTGGGACATAAAAGAGAGGCATACTGACAATTTCAGTTTTATGAATGAATTTTAATGTACTTTGTTTTTTATTAACAACATACTGAAAAAAATATTTTTTTTGTGGCATTTGCATTTAAATGTTTAATGACTAAATATGCACTTTAAACATTATATGTTCGCTGTTCAGTAACACTGTGTAAGCAAGATGACAAATACCTCTTATAAATAGCTTTGTTAATAAAATTGAATGGAATCTTTTGTGTCTGAAGAGTTATCACTATAATGTGATGAACATACCAGAATACCATAGATTGTACACACCAACATGTATTTTTAGCTCACTCTTAATTTGTATTTATTTAAAACAAATTATTGCAATATATCGAATGTTTGTATCGTATCGAATGTATTGTGATATATTGTATCGGGACTAGGGATGCTCCGATCCACCTTTTTTGCTTCCGATACCGATTCCGATACCTGAGATTCAGTATCGGCCGATACCGAGTACCGATCCGATACTAAGGTTAAAATTTTAAAGTGCACAATTACTTAATAAACTATGTGCATTGCTGTGCAAGACATCAGGCTCGACTTAACATAAATTTCCTGACCCCGTAAAACAAAATAACAAACTAATGATTCACAAATTTAGTAAATAGTTTATTAAACCAGCACCGGTGCAAAACAAATGAAAAATAAAACAAAAGTGTTCACTATCTTTGGACAAAAGACATTCAAAATTAAAGTGCAAATTAAGCAGCTGAATATAACAACAGCTTCACTAGCTTGATAAACGGGTATAAATAAATGGAAACAAAATCTCTTAATAATTTTTAAGAAAGTGCAAAAATAATTAAAAAATCAATTCGCAAAAAAGCTGCTGAAATTGAGCAAAAAAGTAATAGCTTTACTGCTTTAGATATTCAAAATAACATGAATCAGATCTTTTTAATGCTTTAGTCACTAAAGCAAAGTCCACTTAACTAAACTAAAGTTTAGTGAAAATAAAATTTAACATCCAACACAGAAACAGATAAATAAAACACTAGCTTCCCTAGCTGAGTAAAACTGCACATGTTTGTTGCATTTAACGTGGCATTTTGTGGCACAAAATTCTCATCCAACCAGTGTGCGGTTAAACTTAAAAGCGACACGGGGGACACGTCGCAGCTCCAGATATCTGTTGTAAAACTCACCGCATTGACATCTTTAATTTTTTCGGATATGTGTTTGCTTTTTGACTTTTCGGTACAGTTCAAGGTAGAGTTAAATATTTATGCTTCGGCGTGTCGTACTGCGGCTCCAGGTGGTTTATAAGGAGTCTGAAGCCATTATTCGCAACGACGGACAGCGGTTGCCCATCCATAACAATGAAAGCGGTGGAACTTATTGGCGTAGCTGTTGTAAAATAACTCCAAATGACAGATATTTTGGCTCGCTCCATGCTGTTCGCTGCTATATGTTCACTTGTTCACGTGCACTGCGTACAGAGCACGTTGCTAGCGTATGATGTCGCACGTTGCTAGCGTATGATGTCACACGTTGCTAGCGTATGGTGTCACACGTTGCGCAAAGCACAGCCGCCCACGAGAGAGTTTAAGCGCCGGTGTCTCCATGAACTTTTACATAGTCTAGCACAAATTTGATGTCAGATCGGGTATCGGTGACAAATTGCACCGATACCCGATCTAGAATTTTATTACGTATCGACGCCGATACCCGATACGAATATCAGATCGGAGCATCCCTAATCGGGACCCATCTATCTTGATATGTATCGTATCGTGAGGCCCTTGCCAATACACAGCCCTAATTAGAATAGTGAATCAAAAACAGTCAGAAGTAAAAAAATAACTGCACTGTATCCCACTGCTTCTTGGGGCTTATTGCATTATTATTGACTTTATTTTAGGAATCCCTCTTCACGTCGTGTCTCAACGCCGTTGGCTGTTATAAAATGCACTGTATCCCACTGCTTCTTGGGGCTTATTGCTTTATTATTGACTTTATTTTAGGAATCCCGCTTCACGTCGTGTCTCAACGCCGTTGGCTGTTATAAAATGCACTGTATCCCACTGCTTCTTGGGGCTTATTGCTTTATTATCGACTTTATTTTAGGAATCCCTCTTCAAGTCGTGTCTCAACGCCGTTGGCTGTTATAAAATGCTCTGTATCCCACTGCTTCTTGGGGCTTATTGCTTTATTATTGACTTTATTTTAGGAATCCCGCTTCACGTCGTGTCTCAACGCCGTTGGCTGTTATAAAATGCACTGTATCCCACTGCTTCTTGGGGCTTATTGCTTTATTATTGACTTTATTTTAGGAATCCCGCTTCACGTCGTGTCTCAACGCCGTTGGCTGTTATAAAATGCACTGTATCCCACTGCTTCTTGGGGCTTATTGCTTTATTATTGACTTTATTTTAGGAATCCCGCTTCACGTCGTGTCTCAACGCCGTTGGCTGTTATAAAATGCACTGTATCCCACTGCTTCTTGGGGCTTATTGCTTTATTATTGACTTTATTTTAGGAATCCCTCTTCACGTCGTGTCTCAACGCCGTTGGCTGTTATAAAATGCACTGTATCCCACTGCTTCTTGGGGCTTATTGCTTTATTATCGACTTTATTTTAGGAATCCCTCTTCAAGTCGTGTCTCAACGCCGTTGGCTGTTATAAAATGCACTGTATCCCACTGCTTCTTGGGGCTTATTGCTTTATTATCGACTTTATTTTAGGAATTCCTCTTCAAGTCGTGTCTCAACGCCGTTGGCTGTTATAAAATGCACTGTATCCCACTGCTTCTTGGGGCTTATTGCTTTATTATTGACTTTATTTTAGGAATCCCGCTTCACGTCGTGTCTCAACGCCGTTGGCTGTTATAAAATGCTCTGTATCCCACTGCTTCTTGGGGCTTATTGCATTATTATTGACTTTATTTTAGGAATCCCGCTTCACGTCGTGTCTCAACGCCGTTGGCTGTTATAAAATGCACTGTATCCCACTGCTTCTTGGGGCTTATTGCTTTATTATTGACTTTATTTTAGGAATCCCGCTTCACGTCGTGTCTCAACGCCGTTGGCTGTTATAAAATGCACTGTATCCCACTGCTTCTTGGGGCTTATTGCATTATTATTGACTTTATTTTAGGAATCCCGCTTCACGTCGTGTCTCAACGCCGTTGGCTGTTATAAAATGCACTGTATCCCACTGCTTCTTGGGGCTTATTGCTTTATTATTGACTTTATTTTAGGAATCCCGCTTCACGTCGTGTCTCAACGCCGTTGGCTGTTATAAAATGCTGTGTATCCCACTGCTTCTTGGGGCTTATTGCTTTATTATTGACTTTATTTTAGGAATCCCTCTTCACGTCGTGTCTCAACGCCGTTGGCTGTTATAAAATGCTGTGTATCCCACTGCTTCTTGGGGCTTATTGCTTTATTATTGACTTTATTTTAGGAATCCCGCTTCACGTCGTGTCTCAACGCCGTTGGCTGTTATAAAATGCACTGTATCCCACTGCTTCTTGGGGTTTATTGCATTATTATTGACTTTATTTTAGGAATCCCTCTTCACGTCGTGTCTCAACGCCGTTGGCTGTTATAAAATGCACTGTATCCAACTGCTTCTTGGGGCTTATTGCTTTATTATTGACTTTATTTTAGGAATCCCGCTTCACGTCGTGTCTCAACGCCGTTGGCTGTTATAAAATGCACTGTATCCAACTGCTTCTTGGGGCTTATTGCTTTATTATTGACTTTATTTTAGGAATCCCGCTTCACGTCGTGTCTCAACGCCGTTGGCTGTTATAAAATGCACTGTATCCCACTGCTTCTTGGGGCTTATTGCTTTATTATTGACTTTATTTTAGGAATCCCGCTTCACGTCGTGTCTCAACGCCGTTGGCTGTTATAAAATGCACTGTATCCCACTGCTTCTTGGGGCTTATTGCTTTATTATTGACTTTATTTTAGGAATCCCGCTTCACGTCGTGTCTCAACGCCGTTGGCTGTTATAAAATGCACTGTATCCAACTGCTTCTTGGGGCTTATTGCTTTATTATTGACTTTATTTTAGGAATCCCGCTTCACGTCGTGTCTCAACGCCGTTGGCTGTTATAAAATGCTCTGTATCCCACTGCTTCTTGGGGCTTATTGCATTATTATTGACTTTATTTTAGGAATCCCGCTTCACGTCGTGTCTCAACGCCGTTGGCTGTTATAAAATGCACTGTATCCCACTGCTTCTTGGGGCTTATTGCATTATTATTGACTTTATTTTGAGGAATCCCGCTTCACGTCGTGTCTCACGCCGTTGGCTGTTATAAAATGCAATGTAAGACACTGCTTCTTGGGGCTTATTGCTTTATTTCTAAACCACCGATATAGAATCATATTCAAAATCACAAGCAATTTTGACCTGGTACAGCACAAAGATATTAAAGTAAATCTGTGAAAAATCAATTAAAATTATTATCTAGTGTCCTTTCTATTTAGTGTCCATCACTCATCCCCACTTCCTGTCCACACAGGAAGCAGCCAGTAAGAGGAAATCCTTCTTTCCTTTCAAGAAAACACTGCACCATGTCACATTGCAGCCGGGTGAGAGTACATGGAGATCCTAACTACAGCTGATTGCAAAACAGACCGGTTTTATCTAGCTCCAAACGTACAGACTAGTAAAAACACCAGGAAGTTCCAGACAGGTCCCTCTGTGACCTGTGACCTCTGCTCACTTGTCTTGACATTGAACCAGAAATGAGTCAGCATGAAAAGTACCACTCACACAAAGTCTGAACTCTGCCAGACTCCTTTGAATGTCATTGAGATATGCCTTACAATAAAAGAGTAGAATAAATACAGTACAGTTTCAAGGGTAAAACAAACTAAACAAACAAACATTTTGTGCATCATGGCAGCTTGTGATGTGCAAGACGCTGGCGGAATTTGTTTTCAACACAACCACGGCCGGATTAATTTTAGGGCAATTAATGAAATAAGTACAATTGTTAAAACCATCACACAAACATGCAATAACTAACTACAACCCACGATAACATTCATGGGTTTGAGGCAGAGATCCACGCACCTAAACAACACTACAATACATTATGTGAATAAACACACGCAATGTCAAGTCTAATATTTTTTTTTAATAAATTAACACATCATTCAGTGTTCTTACTTACTCACACGTGTCAGTTTGTTGTAATATTATATGTATATGCACATATATTAGCCTGTTTGCTGCTATGAACAATAACTTAAGTAAGGTCTATTGCTAGATGAATAATTATAATAAGTGTAATGTTTATTCTATATTTGCTACAGTTTGTCAGTCATGCTATACTCTGCATATCAGTCTGTTGATATATATTGTGTGTTACGTTATATTCACACATATATATTAGTCTGTCAGTTCTGCTTTTATATATTCTGTGTATATTTACACATACACACCAGTCTGTCTGTCAGGTGTGTTGTTATATATTATGTGTACATTCACTCATTTTAGTGTCTCGGATCTGTTGTTTTAATTTTATTAAACATTCACACATTCGCCAATGCGATCATATTATATCTACACATAAATGAGTGTGTCAGGGCTGCTGTTGTTATGTATTTTGGATTTATTCGCACACATACACAACAGTCTGTCAGGTAAATTGCATGCATACATTCACAAATATATCAGTCTGTTGTTATATATTCTGTCAATATATTTACACGTCCACACATACATCAGTCTGTCAGTCTGTTGTTGATGTAGCCCGATAAGCTAGCTAACGCTAATAATTCAATGTATACATTATCGATCACAAATAACGCCAGCACATATCACAGGCCGTCGTCTGGACAGCACGTGAACGACATTTCAGTCCCAGACAGGGATGATTTTATCAGGACGAACCCGCGATGAAGGGAACGTGTTTCTGATCGTCCTGTCAGGAGACCCACTCACCTAACAGCGACCGCAGATGCTTCAAGCGCGTGAAAACATCCTTCTTTGGGTCCAGAACTTTCTGTGTAGATTTCTTGACGTCTCCATAACCCCTTCGAGTGAACATTCCGCTGTAAAAGGCGATTTTGTGGCCGGGTTTTACCTTCCTTTCACCATTCAGACCCGTGTGTCTCTGTGTGTGTGTGTGTGTGTGTGTGTGTGAATGAAGAATAGCAGCTGCCTCACCGACTGACCGACCGACCGACCGGGGCGCCAGATGCTCGCGAAATAATCCCCTCAGTCATCAAAGGTAACCTCACGCGTTTAGTTTTGAACAATCACATCAACTATCGCATTATTAGGATGATATTGTTGTTGACATAAAATCTCACTTACAAAATAATCAACTTTAACGTGACAAAAAGCGACTGAATAACTAAAAGCAGGTTTGGTTTCGGACTGCACCGAATTGAAATGTCTTCAGCGAAGGATAATGTGTATCATGGAAAACGTATTATAATTAAAATGTATTATGTGTGTAATTATATTCTGTCTAACATATTTAAATATTGACAACAGTTTGCTGCAGAAACACATAAAGGGTTATTGCACAAATATGGCAACACATGTTTAGCGTTTGTGGGTGTGTAAACACGGAAGCAACCGTGAAAGATTCAGATGTTGATGATGATGATAAAAATGACGATGATGATTATCACTAATATTAATATCAATATTTTTATTTCATGCACATTTGTACACATTATCCAGTGGATATCTTTAAATATATAGTCTATGTTTTATCATTTATTTTGTATTTTTATTTACGTTTCACATTTTCTAGTCGTACTGTGCCATGATATAACGCTGCAATTCTATTTTCATAATAAAAGTAAGCCGTGATTACGTCAAGGCGTTTGCTTTAACGCTCTCAAATGACATTTAGCAGGTGTGGTGTTATGTAGATTGTACTACAGCGCCACCCGATGTTGCATTATTGCGTTGCGTTAATCCACATTTACTTACACTATACGCTCCAGGTCTAATAATACATTTATGATTACGTTAAAAAGTTTAGGGTATTTCACTCGTTTATTCGTTCTTTGTAATTTTTCATACATTTCTGGATTAGCAAATTCATCAAATCTATGTTGTTTGTCAGTGGAGCAAATCTTTGAATGATTGGCAGAAATGTCCTTTTGTCATTTTATCTTGAGATGCTTTTAAACGGTGTTGAAGGAGTCCATGTGTTTTTTGGGCTCTTAGTGGCAGCTTTTGTTCATTATTCAGTCCAAGACATCCATTCAAACACATTTCCATCTAATAAAATTGTAGTTTTCTAATTAAATAAACGGTTATATTTGTGTCCACAAAACTTATTTCAGACATTCAAGCATAATTAAGCATTCTGTTCTGATCAAAAGCTTTGTGAGAAATGTTTCACTGAAGAGATGTTTTATTTTTAAAAAGTAACGTAAGAAAAATGCATTTCCACGAAGGGTGTCAAACACAGGATCCTGTGTAGCAGGGAAAAAAATAAGACACCAGTCCAAAAATTATTTTCAGTTTTTCTGAAATGATTATTTCTATGTTTAAAATGATAGTTTGGCCAAAAATGAAAATTCTGCTATCATTGACTCAACCTCTTGTCATTTCAAACCTGTAAGACTTTTTCATATGCAGAACAACAAATGAAATAAAATATTTTTTCTCATTTTTGGGTGAACTTTAGTGAATTTATCACTTTTGTTTCATTCTGTGAACAACATTTCTTTTTAATTCCAATTGAAAATATAGTTTTTTATTTGCATTTATTAGCCAACTGCTCAAAATAGGAAAATAAATCCGCAAAGGAAGCAAGTACGTATGTGTAATGTATGCTGGGGTAAGCCTGATTTTTTTCACAACTTTCATGCGTCTTAATATTATCTCAGTATTTCACATTGCTGTTTGTTCATTCCAGAAATTCTAAAGACACCGGACTGGAATTACCACAATACATCCAGCAAAACTGGTGCTCTCTAAAAAATGTTCCCACTGCTGTCTGACATACTGTATGGTCAGCTGGTCAATAATGCAAATGGCAGGCCTTGAAAGATTGATCAGATGACCTAATGGGTTTATTTTGCAACAATGAATGGCTCTAATAAATAAAACATAACATTTTAGTTTAAGTTGTTTCAATCGTGGGAAAATTGCAATGAAAAGACACGAAACCAGTACAATTACTGTATTAATCGAACTCAAAGAACAGTTAGACATAAATAAAATGGCATGCTTGTGAAAATCTAAACCAAATGTTTCCAATATTCATGTAATAAATATAACAATCTCTCTTTTTTGAACACCCATGCAGACGAATCAGTACATGGACAGAAGCTGAAAGTTGGTCTCTGTGTGTGTTGTGTTTGTTACTGGCTTGTGTCTGAGTCCCTCTGTGCTCACAGCGGGATGCTGCGCAGTTGAAGGGCATCGGGTCATTGGCACACACGACCAGCCGTCAATCATGTCAGCTGCGTACAGAAACACATCCTGTGGTGTCAGTGGACTAAAGCTTGTCATGGTCGCCTTATTAGCCCGGCAGCAAATTAACATTGTGTGCAACACGAGCATGATCTGTTTATCTTTACCTCTTTATCTAGAACTAGAATAAATAAATTGTTTACTAAACATCTAAATTAATAAAAGGGTCATTGCGTGAAACCTGTGAAAATATATTTGATATAAAATATAATATGTTGTCAGATTATGTGACAGTAGGCTATCTACCACGTGTTGGCAAAATGGAGAGCAGATCTAATTATAACGTCCAGTTTAACATACTGTACTGCAGTACATCAATGGCCACCTTTTGTATTTAACTACATTTACTGATGTTCATTTCTATATGGGTAATAAGACGAAAAGTGTATACATTTACCATTACAATCGTATGCAATTCATTGGAATTTAAATGCAAAAGTAAAGCTATTATTAATAACGCAGTAGGTGGCATTTGTAAGTGAAGGATAACACAGACAGCAGGTGGCGTCGTTGAGCAAAAAGGTCTTAATGATCAAAAACGGATTAAATGAGTATTATAAAGGTTCAAAATGATGGTTAGAAATATTTTTTAACCAATTTGAATTGATAATGAATGATACAATAGAATAATGATCTCTCCATCGCTGCTATAATAGAATTTCATCTTTATGTGTTTTAAGTGTTAACAAATGATTTCGATAAGTGATAGAAGTGATTTGTGTCTACGGTTTATTACCGGGATGAATAATTCTGGAGGCCACAGGGTGGCGAGATGACTCCATGAATAAATCTACTGCTTCAGCTTCACTGAACACATCGATGAAAGGCTTGAAGCACTTGCCTTTACTAAAATCACATGGAGAGCTTGGAAATACTTGACTTTTCTCTTTGTGTGGTTATGTTTTCTCCTTCATATACGTTGAAGTGTCATTCAAACTTTAAACACATGCGGCGAAGATTATTTATTCATAAAACAACACTTCTTAAACACAATATCACCTCCATTAATGTGAACTTCTGACTGTATTATTGTGCAAATCGATACTGATTTCCTACACATTTTCAATGACCACGAAGCTTTTATTAAAATGACTTCCAGTGGCCTGCATTACCTTGAGATTTACCTTGAGAGAGACAGCTTTATATAGACGTGATGATGCATTATAAATGATAAACGAATGATAAATATAAAAAACAATGTTCTAAAGAAAAATGTGCATTTGTTAATAAGAAATATCTCGAAATGCTTCCCTTTTCGCATTTCTTTTCTTCTCCCCACGGTGTAAAGAAGACGAGCTTGGCCTCCAGGGGGCGTTTTCAAGTTCATCCGTCAAAGAGAAATTTCTTAATTCACTAATACAGTCGCTTTTATAGATCTGCCATGTGACTGTTTTGATTGAATTGTTTTATTGTTAAAGATACAGGCAAACGTGCATTTTGTGATATACAAAAAAAGATGAATGTAAAAAATCGATTAAATAAGACGTTATATTCACATAGAATGTAATTGATTCATAAATATAATCATAGTTAAACAAAACAAATATAATTGGATGAATGGAATATAGTATTTAAACACAATTACAGTTGGCTAGCCTATTCCAGCAATGGTGAATTATGCCTACTTAGAAACCCATGCACACACTCAATTAAAAACCACAGACCCCCCAAAAAAACAAGATGTATCTGAGCAGATAATCTAGTGTGAAATGACTGAGCATTAGAGAGGGGAATTCTTATAATGGAGTGAAGGTGTTTTGGAGCGTATACATGGCAGGGGTCTCCGTGTTGAACGTGTAATAAAAGCAGCACAGCAAACAGATCTTCAGTTTCTCTTCCTCTATAATCTGATTCCAATTAAACTTGTCATCAGACACTTAGGGAGTGAGATAGTAGATGTGTAATCCAAACATCTCCTTCTTAATTGAGTTCATTTCAATGTAACATTAAATGCCTTATCGGCACTTATCTTTTAACGTCGCGGTCGGACACGATTTGAACAGTACATCAGTTAAGGCAGGAAATGACGTGTGCGTTCATTATTCATCTTTTACACAAATAAACTTGCACGTAAACTTAAGCAGCCTCGAATTCCAGGAGCAACATTCATCTGACAAACAGATGCCACGGTAGTGTCCTTCAGTTGTGTAGTTATCAGATTGTTCTCATGCTTTCCTTCTCTGTATTTGAACAAAACGTTGTTTTAAATACAGAAAAGGTGTTTGTTGTTCTTATAGATAAGCTTCATTTGGAGAAATGCTCAGACGATGCAAGTCAATGTTGTCAAAATATCTGGAAGAAAATACGTATACCGCACACATGCGCGTGGGTGAGTAAATGATGAAAGGATCTCTGCAAATGTCTATTTTTATGTCATCACTATCATTAAATAATGTTAGTAAACATTACAAGAATGTGTCACCCAACAAGCAACATAAATGCACCAGTACAATTTAATAATAAACTTTAATATAGATACAGAAATCAGCAGTCGGTTTGATAAGGAAACGTAACCTCCGAGGTAATTCCACCTTGTTTCATCATCACACAATCACATCCCTTCATACCCCCACCTTTAAAAAGCATTTTCCACACCGTCTCTCCAACACTGATTGATGCTCTGGCAGTTTGAATACTAATACATGCTGTGTCCGTCCAACCCATGCACACAATCCCCAACAGCAGCTGAACATTAAAAGCATGTTTGAGAGAAAATGTTCATAGGGATTTCTTTTACAGGACGAGCATAACATATTGTGATTCAATCTGATTGATTCTACTGAATATGTTGATGATGTGTAAGGGTAAACGGCAATACCTGTGAAGCATCTGAACCCAACCATTAACCAAGATGTAGACCACAATCCAAAAGATCACCCGATTTCTGGCTTTAATTTGATTCTTTTTGTGTCACTAGACATAACACCATTCGGCTATCCAATACAGCCTTCCATATTTTCCTGCTCCCGGTCCACAAAACAGACACATTTAAGTGGCTCTTTAGGGACCTATTTAGATGACCAAGAGCAACTGTCTTTTCAGCCTCAGATTAACCCTGTTAGCCCAGCAAGTTTCATTGCTAGTTTTTAAGGGATTGTTTTCAAACTTGTAGCCGCAGGGGTGTGAAATAACAAGCACCGGAGGGATTTCAGGCCGGTCGCCGTCACACCAACACAGTCCTATGAAAGTCCGGCGTGGACACTGTTTTGAAACGCATTCACCATCTCTCAGTCACGTCAGTGAGAATGCCAGAGAGCCCAGCATCATCATTATCTCCCCCCCCCCCGTCTACGGGCGAGCTCGGCGATCCATCCTCCTTTCTAAGGTTTGTTTTATTAGTATCTTCCCATCGCGGTTTATCGGGTACCAAGTGTGGACCAAAAGCCTCGTGTTGACAGAAAATCGATAGCTGCTTTCCAACGAGCGGCTAATTATCGAAACACTTGTGTCACGTCAGGTCCACAGGTAGTGGCTTTGTGTCAGTAGATCGTATCAGTTCACTGAACTACAGATTAAAGTGTCAAGAGGTGAGAAGTAAACACGCGTATTTATTTTCTCCGCTTAAGATTTGACTGGAATGTTCTGTGGATGTAGATACAGTGAAAAAAAATAGAGAGAAACGTTCGAAACGGCCAATCCGGAAAACACCCGACCAGAAGTGACACTTGCGAATTTCCAGTGCGGACAAGGTGGCGGTACAAACGCTTGATAGATGGCAAGGAATAAAAGGGCTTCTCCTGACAATCTTTCAGCAAATGTCAGCCTTTCATGGTGTTGAGAAGGCCCATTTCATATCTATTACAGCAGGCTTTCCACGCCCGATATTGCCGATTTTAGCGCTCGCCGCGCCACAAATCCTCTGCCAATCTTCCTCGCAAGAATCTCTGCCAACCTCCCTGACGCATTCTTCCCCTCTGTACCTCCCTCGCTCGCACCTTTGATGTGACAGAACAAACCGCGACCTATTAGGATTAAGGCTTTGAAAAGATCTTTGATGCTGCTCAAGGTTCCTTTAAACTGACAATATGAGCTGTGTGGAGGCAGCCTTTGAATGAGGAGATTGGTCGTCCTCGTCGAGGTCCCCGACCTTCCCTCGCAGCCCCGGACGACACCCCTGAACCTTGCGAGAGAATTCTGGTCCGGCCCAGTGCAAGACACCTATGAATGTGTTGTGCCTTGGGTTTTCTATTAAACTGCCGCCGTCATCTCTTGTGGCAGACACGGTTCGGAGCCCTTATCGTATCTGAACTGTTGCCCGGGAATCGGAGCGAAACAATAGCTCGTTTTACCCCCACCTCCCCTCTATTTATTTCTAAGGACAAGTAAGCAACGTCTAAAGAATCTGCCGACTGCAGAGCGGAGGATGTGAAGGACGGGAATAAATGCTGTGCCACGTTATTCAAAAGAAGCGAGCGATGGAAAAACCTTTTAAAGGTAGAGTCAGCGTTCGCAGAATTGAATTCCAATCGCACCCACGAGCGTTCCTTAATATCCGCTGTTTTGATGGCTGTCGACCTTGGTGGGGATATTCGGGGTACAGGTGTGCGACTCCTCGCAGCCGATGCGGAGAATGCGTAAACTGTGACTGAATCGACGGCGGGAGTGAATAGCTAACTAGCGTTATTATATTGCACTGCGGTTCAATACTGTTCATTTTCAATTTCAACATCATCTACGGCTACGCAGCAATAAATTCAATCAATAGATGTCATAGAAAGATCTGAGTTGAATGGAGACAAAAAGCGAATGAAGAAACAGCGTTACAGAGCAGATCTCTTCTGTCATGCCGCTGTAGTTTTAGTTGCGACCTTACTTTCATAACCTTATTGACCTCGTCTCTGTAGCTCTGCATTTCAATGCTCAATACTCTGAAAGCCTCTTGGGTCTAGAAGAGGGGTGGCTGATCTTTATAAAGAAGCGCTTCGGGTTTCCTCTCTGATTTGGAGATTGCCTTTTTTCATGAAAACAACAGCGAGAAGTGATAAAAAGGAGAGAAACATCTGGTCTAAAGCGTGTGAAGTTCTCAGAAATGTGGTCTTTTTATTGACGTCGGATTCGTGCAGTACATTTCTGAAAACCGTTTATACCACTTTGGGCGGAAATTTGGATTTATGACTATGATGAAAATGTCAAGTGGTGTAACATTAAAAAAATCCACACTAAAAATGCTGGGCTGTTTTCAACCCATGGCTGGGAAAGATATGGACAGAACCAACCGCTGGGTTATAATTGAACCTGTGCTGGGTTGTTTAGACTAGTGGTTCTTAAACTGGTGGCCAATATTGATCCAGGGGACCACGGATTTGCTCATTTTATAAATATAGAAATGTATCAAATGTTTTTGCGATCAAACATCAGAAAAGTAAGACCACCAACCAAAATAATGGATGTTCCAGCATTGTATAACCGAATATGTTATGCAATATGTTTAGAATTCAAATTTAAGAGTAAATGTTATAATCTAAAATTAAGATTATAAATCCTTATTTGGGGGCCACAGGTTTAGACCCCTCACAACCCAGCATGTCAAGTCAAAGTCAAAAATAAAACCCAAATATCCCTTCAAGGCATAATCAAGACATTTTGTATATTTATTCAAGACATTATTTATTTATAAATGTGTTTATTTATTTAATCAAATTAGATGTATTTATTTATTCAAGCAATTCATTTTTTTATTTGTTCATTTGTTCAAGCCATTGTTTATTTGTAAAGTCATGCAGTTATTTATAAATTCCATTTTTATTTTTTTATTCGAGCCATTTATAAATGATTTACTTATTTGTTTGTTCAGGTCATTTAATTATTTATTTAAGCCATTTTGTTTTTTGATTGATTTAGGTCATTATTTGTTTATTTATTAAAGCCATGTTATTTATCATTATTGTTCTTTAAGAAATGAATCCATTTATTTGTTTTGTCAACATCCCTCCAAAAAACAATATAGATGGCACTCTGGCACTCTTGTACTATATCAGATTTGTGATACACGACACGTTTCACCGGCGTATGTTTCGTTCACTGCTTTCCTTTTTGGTACGAACCAACAAAGCGAGGCTTAGTCATCTGTTTGGTCAGCAAACGGTGAACACAGAACAACAGTTTCCAAACTGAACAATGCACCATACTGTTGCTTTCATTCTCTTCATAGATTCACTGCAAGGAGAAGCGACAGGGCTTGACTGGACATATTGTTTCTGTGTAGTGGTGCCGCCAGACGCCTGTTTGTGTTTAGGCCCACTTTAAAAGACCCAATGATGCATTTTGCTTGTCCCACACAAACAGCAGCCAAGGGTTTGAGTAGCGCCGTCGGCCGCGGATGACTTTAGTGTATCGTTCCATTAAAAATCCCCGGGTGTGAATCCATAATCCATACTCACAGTCCAAATTCCGTCTTAATTTTCAGCTGCTTTTAACATGAGATGTCCGGCATAGAGTGGGTTCTTATGATAGACAGAACAAGGTAGGGAATCAAGAAAATATTGAATCAATTTGCCAAAGTTAGCACGTTCAGTTGAAAGGAACATTCATTTGTACCATTATCTGTCTGAAATCCCATTAAAACTGGGTTAATGTGCTACCACTGTGAGATGACTTCTATATCGATATCCTACCGACATGTGTCGAAGGTGTCATATCTATTATATTTATTTGATTTTATTTGGGGTTACAGAATGTGAATCAGATTTTTGCTGATGATATCACATAACAATCCTCAAGAAATTAATGAGCTATTGTGCATTTACTTTTAATGTCACGTGTGTGTCTGGATTAAGAACATTATTACAGAAGACCACTAAAGTGGCCAACACACTGCATTCCACGAATGTCTACTGTATGTACACTTCAATCGATCCAGTCGTGATTCTTCTGTGCGGGCAGCAAATAATGCTCTTCTGAATGCTCATATTCATAATGATCGCAGATGACAAGAATGTGCTTTTAAATGGGCTTGTGTTACCATGAATATCAGTAAACTTGCAACGCCAGTCGTATTGCGGACGGCAAAATAAAGTGTGTCGCCGGATACTTGAAATCAAACATAGCTTTTCATAAACATTAAAGTCAAGAGTTTTCGAGAGTAAAAGAACAAAACAGCGAGCTTGACTCGTGGCCCTCAAAGGCGACAGATAACTTGTGTTGCGCGGATGCTGAAATGTAGTTTACAATTCAAGTCAAACACAAGTAAATGGAGAAGCATCAATTCTGCGTTCTCCGGGTCTTCTTTCATTGTTGTGAGGAATCAAGGACTCTTCACCATTATCATACCCAAAGTGTGCTGAAGACGCCTCATCTGCACCTCACCTTCTCAGTATGTTTGTAATCAAAGTTACGAATTGACATTCGATATTGTGTTGGGTTTTGTTGTATTCAAATGAATTTTGAATAACCCTTGGAAAGCTTACGATCTCAGAGATAATATGAGATACTCATATTAGATCAAATATTGGCCGTCAGGCATTCACATACTCAGGCAGACGGCTGTACAGTATATATTAATATGGTGGCTTGGTAGTTCTGCCTTTTAAAACCTAGATCTATGAAGCTAAAAGATTGCCGAGCGCTTGTAGAATTGAGGCTGAAAAATAGTTCAATACATGTAATACCGCTCTACACTTAAAGCAACAATCCATAAGTTTGGCCTATTTGTCGCCATCTCTTTTTGATACATAAAATTGCAAAATGACTTTATGTACTTATTCGTGTGCTCAAGTCAAATAATCGTACACGAGCTCCAATCATTATTATAAGCTCACTGATCAATCATAGAAAAGAGACAGATTTGATTACTGGTTTTTATTTCAAAGTGTGGACAAACTGGCACCCATAACGTGAAAGAAAGTGAAGCTGCTGACTGAAGCTGTGCAGTCTTAAATAACACGGTTTAATCTGCAGATATTTGTCATCTCTCCGCATCAGTTCTACTCACAATCAGGTTTTCTCTTTTTCAGACAAAGGCTTTTGTCATAACCTTTGTGAAAATGACGGCATATCTAAAAGCCATTCTCTTTTTGCCGTGTAATCGTTTGAGCTTAAAGATGGCTTGAATTCTGTGTTTTGTGAGACGTGAAAGTAGAAAACTCATTGTTCATGCATGGATCTATTTCACAGCCATATTTGTTAAAGTAAATGAAAGTGCCTTCTTTCTAAAAGGCATTGTGCTATAGTCTGCCCATACACGTATTCACTTCGATAGAATCGTTTATAACGTCTCGCAAAAGTTACAAAAAGATGCCTTCCATCTTGCCAAGTAAACTTCGATTCAGCACCCCAGGACTAGCCTGATCCTTCCGATCAATATACAGTAGGCTGATAAAAACTATCAAAAGAATGTTAATTCAACGTCATTACATTATCGGGGCAGATAAACAGTAAACAAATGTTACAAAAAGTGTAGTTAAATATTAGTTGTTTTATTTCTAGATCATTGATAAACATATTTCCATCATTAACGATTTTTGCAATTGGTCAATTTTCAGACAGAGATCAATGTTTTTGTGTCACATCTTGCTGCTTGTCTCACTTCAGAAGTGTGATTCCGTGGACACTTAACGACGATATTACCCACAACTCACCGCAAGAGGGCGGAGTCTAGTGACTCGACACTGCATTAATAAAATGACGTAAAAAATGTTTCACTTAATTAATAAATGTTCGTCATGACAGTTCATCATCACAGTGTCGTCTAGGAAACAACATCTGTTTATAAATCCATTTTTATTGAGTTATTGTCTCATTTTGTCAGAGAAAACATGTTTACAAAAAACTTTGAAGGAATTAAAAGGATAGTAGACCTAAAAATGAAGACTGTCAAAGTTCCTTTCTTGACCACTTTCTTCCACTGACTTCCATCGTATGAACACAAAACCAGTTCTGTTCTGCAGAAGAGTCATACACAGGTTTACAGCCACATGAACGTGAGTGAACGCTGGCAGAATTGTAGTATTTGGATAAACTATCCCTTAAAGAATTGAAAGAAAAGCGAGGTGTGTCCTCACCTCCGGGGTTGGCTCATTTGCTCAGTCATCTCTGAAACGGTTAGTGTTTGACTTCCTCCCTGTAGGAGTGGGTAATTCAGCCGCACCGTGTGAGCTTGTTAGATCACCGAGGCCCACGGCGGTACCATTCTTTGCAGACCCTTGACAGCAAATATGTAGTAATGATATTGTCTCCAGCTGAGTAATAACACACAATTCAGGCGGCCGCACGCCGCACCGCTGCAGAAATAGAGGGGAGAGAAGAATTGCGCTGAAGTACTGCAGGAAAATCACAGTGGAAATGTCTCACGCCTGTGAAGTGGGGCATTGAGAAACGTTCTCCTGGACCCTCGATAGCTGTTTGAGCTCTCAACAAAACAAAAACGATGCTTGTATAGATATAGAATAAACAAACGCAAGGGCTCATATAGAGACATTATCGTTGACTTTATGAAATCGAAATGTGTATTTTCAAGTTTTCTTTATGGTTTGAGGTTGCGTATATGGTGGTGTACTTGTGAAACGTTCAGCAGAAATATGCACAAAACTAACCTAAGGCCGCACATCCCTCCCCGACTTTCTCTGTCAATGGAAGATATATCAACCAATGAATGAAAACAGTGCTCGTTGAGGCCAATATTGAGAATCGATTGACATTGATGGATGGCACTGGCATAAAAGCAGTAAAAGTTTACTCGGCTCACCCCTGCTGTAGTGTGAAATGGTGGCACATGATCTGTAATGAGTGTGAAGTGTAGACAGGGTCTTGACATAATACCTCAGGGGCCTCACTGGAACAGTCTATTAGCTTCCCGCTGGGCTTTGGCTCACACGCAGAGTTAACTGCTATAGATTTGCTCTAATGTCCCTTCATGGATGCCTCTAGGCTGTAAGCTCTACTTCTGCCGTCAATCACGCCAGTTAAAAGACTGGCAAGTCAACAACACGGCTGAACTGTTTGCTTTACTTTTTAGTAGTGCTTGCTACAGGCACCCTAGCGACTGCATAGCAACACCTCAGCAGACCTCTTTGCTAGATGTCAACCCTGGTCCAGGAGCACTTCCGGTGTCCATTTTATTTTTTTAATCTTAAAGATATACGTTTAAAAATGTCATTAGGTTCTTAATGTTCCGTTGGTTGTATTTTGTTCAAACGTTTGTGTAGTTTTATAAAGAACTGAAACAGTTGCCGTCGGATCAGTGCTGCTTCCGAAATGGTCTTAAACTCAAAATTTATTTTAAAAAAAATATATTTATATTATTGTTATTTTCTTTATATTTTCTTTTGATCATTTATGACTAAATAAATAGCGAGTGTTGATACATTGCAACAAAAAAAAAAAACGTTTTCCCCAATTATCTAAACACCCATAAACAAAATGCTACAACATATTATGTCTTGTGGGTTTTTTTGTGCTTAAATCAAGAAAAAGCTGTTTGTCATTTTTTAAGTCTGTTAAATCACAAATTCGTACCAATTTTACGAGCAGGCTAATTTGTATGAATTCATATAATGTGAATCGCACAATATAAGGAAAAGGCAATAATCAAGCTCCGCCCCTAAACCAACTAGCGCGAAAGCAGATCGTACAAATTCATGCAAATTCTTTTTATGTATAAGCTTCACAAAATTCTGTGAGTTTTCTCTAATGTTAGGACATAAATGCATTGTGTGGTAGTTTGTGATCTTTCCTTTAATTGCCTTATAACATTCGGCTACTTGCCTTGAAAAAGCTGCTCTAAATGTGCTTTTATTATGATAATAATAACAATGTTATTGTTATTATTAGTCATAGTAACTACAAAAGAGAACACAAGACACAAATGTAATTGTGTGTAGATAAATTGTCTTAAATGAATGTAAATTAAAAGTTAAATAAGACGAAACGAAACATTATACACACATAAGTCTATACATAAAGTGTACGTGTGCAAACGCCACTATTCTAATTGTCAATGTTTTTCCTTATGAAGTCAGTAAGAATGTCATTTACATATAAATATATATACATTGTTAAACAAAGGGAATGAGTTGCAGTACAGGCTTGTATATATTTAGCTGTAACTGGAAGGCTTCCATTGATATTAAAAGTGTCTGGTAGTGGCCTCAAACACGGAGGGAGTCCACCCCCACTCCTACCCTTCCACGCGCTCGCAGATGGATTGTTCACGAGGGGTTGTGTATGGAGAGCTGTCCTCGGGCAGGAGAGAATATTTTAATCTGAATGGCCGATCGTGGCTCTGAATCGTCTCTCTGTCACCCCGCTCAGCTTGTGGCCCTGAACTCCGTCTCCCGTCTGAGCGGCGAGCGAGCGATTGGATGATAGAGAGAGAAAGAGAAAAGAGCTTCCTGCTCCTCTCCATTATTCCCTCCCTCTGATGCTGATATTTCATAATGTGAAAATAAATTAGAATGCCATGTAAAACATAGCCTTGATACACCCCGGCAAAGAGAAAAGGAGGCACATTAAAATAGACTAATTCATCGCGTTCTTGGGCTTGAGCTTCTGCATTGAATGCGTCTGAAAGTGGCATGCGTACACAGCATACATTTCATCCCCTGTGACCTCTAATGATTAAATGAATGCCGCTTAAGAGACTTAAATGATGAATCCGAGCCATACAACTTGTTTCTCCTATTGAAATAATAAAGAATTGATTTCTTTCGCTGACATTTAGCTTTAGCTCTTTTGAAGTGCTTCATCCACGTCTTTGCATTGGCCGCTCGACATCTAAACCCGTGAACGACATACAGGAGCCACATAAAGTAATTCTGACACTGAAGCCACGCTAAAAATGTATATGAATGTCTTTGCATTATATGGCAAACCAAGTGCCATTTATTCAAAAAATTTACATTAAAAAAAACCATGTGGAAACTTTCGAGTTGTTCATGGTGAAGGTGATAAACTTCACCCTGTGCAATAGTGTACACAAAAACATTTGTATACAGTCCTTAGCTTTAAATTCACACTTTTTTAAAACAGAAAAGTCTTCAATGATCATGCAATTGTCAGTTGGTTGGTATTTGATATGTGATAAAGTGAATGTTTATTTGTCTTTTAAGTTTTTTCGTTGGCGATTAATCGCATCCAGAATAAAGGTTTGTGTTTACCCAATATACAAACTCCAATTCCAATGAAATTTGTTGGTTGTGTAAAATGTTAACAAAAGCAGAATAAAGTGACTTTCAAATTCTTTTTGAGCCATATTTAATTGAATACACCACAAAGACAAGATATTTAATATTCAAACCGATAAACTTTATTGTTTTTTGCAAATATTCACTCATTTTGATGCCTGCAACACGTTCCCAACATTTTTTACCTTTTACCTTTAGAGTGAAGTTTTCACGGGTATTCCTAGCAATATATGTAGTGACTTAAATCTGCGGCGGTTCGCGACTCGGACTGACGACTCGTTTGCGTGATTCAGAGTCGACTCCCATTTTTCCAAGCCAATAACTTTGGAAGCTTACTTTCAAACACGGCAACATTACACACTACATGAAATGAAGTTGTCATGGTGTCATGTTATGTACTCTTTAATAAGCATTTGGGAACTGATGACACTAATTGTTGAAGCTTTGTAGGTGGAATTCTTTCCCATTCTTGGTTGATGTACGACTTCAGTTGCTCAACAGTTGTCTTATTTAGCCCTACATAATGCGTCACACATTTTCAATGGGAGACAGGTCTGGACTAGAGGACCCGAGTTGATTCAAATTCAACACCATTTGTGTTTTGTAACTTTAGGTAAAATTAGGTGAAAAAACCCACGAGCGAGCTCAGTCAGGCCGGCAGCTAACGCACATGTGCACGTCATGTTTCTATGGCAACCGGAGCTCAATTGACGATTGGCTCTTTTATTTATAAGATGGGACATATTCCACCATTGCGCGCATTGCAACATATCCCATTCCTTGTTTCTATTGATATAAATTAAGCGTCTTGTTATTTTTTTAATTGTTGTTCAGACTCGGCTCAGAACACATAGATAATAACAAAGTAATGCTGCTCGTTCAATTGGCAAGAAAGGAATAATATGGATACCACACTGGCAATGAATTGCATCACAATCCGGTACGAGGGAGTAATGTAGTATCTAAGACAAAAACGTACATTTTTTAAACTTGTTTACTGACTTAACAGCAATTTGCTCTGGAATTTGTGCTGATCGGGTCCAGGGTCTGTCTTTCTGGCCGGGTTCAGGTCTAACTTTTAAATAATAGTTGGTCCGCGTCGGTCCGGGTGGTACATTTATGGCATTTCTCGGGTCTCTTCGGGTTCCGGTCCACATTTTCGACTATTATTTGAAAGTTAGACCCGAACCCGGCTGGAAATACAGTCCCTGGACCGGATCAGCACAAATTCCAAAGCAAATTGCTGTTAAGTCAGTAAACAAGTTTCAAAAATAAAAGTTTTTGTCTTGCATACTAACTAGTGATGCAATAGTCGAGTTTGAGGGGTCGAAGGTCACAGGCATTCAGTGTGGGTTTACGGCCTTGTCGCTTAAAGCAAGATATTTTTCCAGAATCTTTAGCTGATTTTATGGACTGCAGATGATGTACACTGTATAAAAATTCCTTGCAATAGCATGTTAAGTTACGATGTCTATGTACTGTGCATGTTAATTTAGTTTTCATAAAGAATACACATACATGCCTATATTTAAGAAAAGTTTTGAATATAAAAATGAATTAACATTTAGATGTGAATTCAATTATTGAAAAATATAAAGAGATAAATATAAATATTTCCTAAATATACTGTATATTCATGTATGTGTATGTTTATGTGTGTATAAATACAAAATTAATATGTACACAGTACACAACATTTATTCTGGATGCGATTAATCGTTGGACAGCCATACTTTATATTTATGTCAACTTAGAAAACTAAGGGACAATCTTTGTTCATTATAGAAAAATAAGGGGGACTCCAAATATGAGTACTGAACAGCAGTAGGTGGATTTCCATCAAAACATGAAACCTTTTCAAAGTTAAAACATTTAATTACGTTTACGTGTCCATCAAGCTGAAATTGGTAATCTAGCAAACCATAAGTAAATAAAACATGGAAAGACCGGAAAGACACCATCAGCAGAAACCAACACATTCTCACTCCCAAGTCTTCGCATATTGACGCTCGGTCAGCCCTGGTAGAAATGTAACGTTCCCAGTACGTTCCCGCTGGTGTTAAAGACGTTGCCTAGTAACATTCCCAGAACATTCTGAGAAGGTTATGATGTGGAGTTCTTTAAAGGTTAGGGGGACGTTATTTGGGGACCTTTAAAGAACATTCTTGGAACGTTTAGGGGACCATACTTTATTAGGAAATGTAACGTTCCCAGAACGTTCCCCCTGGTGTTAAGGACGCTAGCGCGCGTCGGCATCACTTGTTAACGCGAATGAGACCCCTTTGGCATCGTTTTCCATCCTTTGGCACGCAAATCGCTTCATTTCGTTGGCTTTGAACATGAAACGGTATTGACTCCCGCGATTGACAGGTTTCTAGCTAATGTTTCGGTTTATTTTTGGAATGGAATGGGAGCCAACTGTATGTATTCACGGACAAGTCATCTTCATTTAAAGTTGTAAAACCATAAATAATTATGAAAGGGGTGCTGACCGAGCGTTAATAATGGTTTGCAGAAACAGATGTCAAGTGGGTTTTTGGCTTTGTCAGAATAAATTTGGGTAGATTGGGTAAACGTACACTAACCCTCTTCTCTCAACAGGTAGTGGTCTAGCTTTTATTGAAACTAGTAACTTTTTATTGGCACCTATTGTACTATTGCTCTTTGTATGACATATCGCTTATTGCTCCCCAAATTCTTTGTAATTCGCTTTGGATAAAAGCGCCTGCTAAATGACTAAATGTAAATGCAGATGCGTCTCCCATTCATTATTTACTGGTAAAAAACCATAAAAGCATAAAAAACATAAGTTGTGATACTTATTTCAAAATGTGCATTATGCAAATAACACACTGTTACATGTTCCATGTTCTTGTTAGGTGGACTTTAAGTTTGTAATTTGCTATTTCCTGTTTCCTTTGTAGTTCTTTTGTTCATTGGTTCCCCTTGATTGGTTTCCCAGGTGCGTCTCTCCTTGTTAGAGCGCTAATCCGTTCTGTACATTTAAACCCCAGGGTTACAACTGTCCTAATATCAGATGTATGTTATGCTCTTGTGGTTCTTCGGGTATTTTAGGCTTTTTAAATCACACTGTGGACTTTAGTAAAGGATATTTCACTTCATTTTGATCCTTTTCCTGCCCGCCCAAACGGACCTAACACAGTGAGATGGAAAAATAGCTGGTGTTGTAGTTAACTATGTTAAAAAATATATAGCTGAATTAAATGCTTAAATGAATCTCACACATAAACACTTGTTTTGCTCAAACTATTTGTGTTCCATTACTGAAAAGAAGCAAAATGTACTACTACAGAATTTGGAGAAACCGATTCTATTATTTTTAAAATACTTTTTAAGCTGAGTTTGCAGCTAGTCTGTATTTTTTGCACGTTTTTTTGCATTTGATGTTGACACGTTTTGTCTTACGTACTTAAGAACGGTGCACACAAAAGTGCAAAAAAATCTACCTATCAAAGGGCAACAGTGAGCCACTCTTGCTGTAAAGTTAAGCCCCCCCACTGTCAGCTGATCTCAAGGTAACATAGCAACACCCATTGACGGACGCCTCCTCACACATACACCTCGTTTTTTCCGAGGAAACGCATCTGCCAATACCTTTCAAATGTTTAACAGGTTGACAGATTACTTTATATTCTTCCAGTTAAAAACTTAATATTGTGTAAACTGTGTACAGGACTTTTTCATTCTCCTTTCCGATACAGGTCATTTTCCACATAAAAAAGTACGTCTTACATTAAAATATAAACCATTAATGTCTTCTGTATAATTAATAAAAACTTGCTTTGTCATTTCCATGGCAGAAGCCATGATGCCTGTTTTAAAGGCTCACGGTAATAACATTTGTTAATCAAAATTGTGTTAAACTGTCAGTAAAAGTTTTGAAATTGATGTTCTTAAACATGTCATACCTTGTTTTGAATGGTATATTTGGTGATCTTGAAACCAAGATTTTGTGAGAATCACTCATATGCCTCCTAATGTTGCGTTCACGGAAGTTTCATGTGCGTTTATAACGAAACAAATAATACAACACATTTCTAACTCGATTTTGTTAGTGTAAACTCACTGCGTTGAAAAATACACACAGCTAAATAGTTCCCACACAAACCTGTGTCGCCATTGAAACTTACACGTCAGAACACGGTATAGCTTCTTCTTCATACCTGTCATTTTCAGCCCCTATATTATTTCCAGGCCCAATATCATAACGGCGGTGTTTAACAGCGTAATACACTCCTCAACTTCAGTCAATCTACTGCCTACATGTGCTGGCAAATGGACAGTGACTGGTGTTATGAGCCGGCGGTCTGCGTGATTGTTATATTATCTCAGAGTGAGGAAACTTCAATGCTTCTCCATCGCTCCCTTCCCAAGAACGGCGGTGACCGCGCTTCAGAAAGAGCGCACTGCAGGTGGGGAAAAAGCAATTTCATGGTTCATTCAGCCTGTAATGTGCGGCTGTAATCTTCAGATAGAGCCCGGCTTTTTGTTTAAGTTTCTCAGAGGACGGAGCCGAGGCCGGCCCAATTAATCCTTCTGCTAAAGTGAACAGCGATGGCGGGGGAACCAGAGCCTCTGTTGCTTATGCATGTGCAAAAAAAGGTTTCGTCTAAGATCGTTCCACATGCGTGTACGATTTCACGGGTTCGTGTGAGACCCGAGTACATGAATATGTCACGGTGTGGATTTGGTTATCCTCGCTCTCTCTTTCTCTCGCCATCTCCGGCTTTTGTTTTCGTCTCAGAGCGGCAGAGGAAAATCACAGCATGAGGGTCATTTTCTGCAAGAGCTCACCTCGGCTTCCCCTCTTGGCCAGCAGGAGCACTAAATTATCACTTCACTTCAGTCCGCTGAACCTTGCCGCTGATGAGCTCTAACTAGGGTGGGAGGAGGAGGAGGGTGGGAAAACAAACAGTCTGTTTCCGCTTCGTTTGGTCCGCCAAAAGAAAGATACTCACCTGGAAAGGCAGGGACTGATGACAGGAGCTTACTTCTGGGCTAAGCTAACCCTGATAGGAAGGTCGCTAGGGCCGTCTGTTTCTGTGTTTTTGTGAGTGAGTGAGATTAGCGAGACGATCATGAGAACAGGCTAACCCATCCTGCTGAATACTATATGAGGGGCTTGTACGCTAGCTGCAGCCGCCACGCTAATGACTAGCACGATGCGGTGTCACAGCCCGGAGCCCATCGGTTCTCTTACACCTGTTGGGCTTCATCTAATTACTCAACCAGATTGTATGCAACCCGTCTGGACTGCTGTGAAATTGGAAGATGGCGACGCCGGCGGAGCGTGAAATATGGAGCAGATCATGTGTGGCCGACATGATGGGAAAGTGAGGTTGTTGTGTTTCCGCGAGTGTTACAGAGAGGGACCTTGTGCATTTGTTTTCACACTCTATGTGCTCAGAAAACAAAAACATTGTGTAAACCAATGCTTGACATCCTTCGCGCGACTAGTTTCGTTGCATAATTGTGGTGAAGAGACTTTCCATACGTAAATCTGGCGGAATGTCGGAGGTGACGGTAATTTAAGGGGTGGCGTGAGCATTCGTCATTTTATACCTTCAGTCAACATTGCTTTATTAGTTTTTTCAGTTCTCTTTGTTGTTCTGAGTGTTTATTTGCGTGCATAAGGGGGATTTGATGCTTTGTATCCGAGCAAGCGCAAAAGTGCTTGAGAGTGGAATTAATTAGCGTGCTTTTAAACACGAGCGCCCGGTGAGTGTTTGTGTTTGTAGGGTGAGGCCAAGCAGCGGTGCAGTAAGGGGGTGCATCGCAGCCAGGTTAAAATGACTTGTTATGCTGGAGATCATCATGATAGGATTCCAATTGGTCAACGCTGGACAATCAACATGGCACATCGGCGGAAACGCTTAATTCCTGGTATGGCCGCTTGAATGCAGATGGATGCGAGTGGTCACGCATGTGAATGAGGAAAGGAAAAGCAAATCGGGAGTTCAGCTCTACGTGAAACACAAAATCGTTAAAACAAAATCATACAGCAAAATTGGGTAAAATATGGACATTTTGAAACAATCTACAGTAGCATTTTTAGAATGAAAGGCCAATAATAATTCAACAAGTAAGGCAATAGTTATTGTGGACGAAGTTTTTGAGATCTCAATGTCAAGCAAATATTGTGGGTCTGCAGTTTAAGTATAACAGACACGATCAATAAAAAAAGTGACATCAATAACAGAAGTGGTTTGTCTGTAGTGAAATGGAGAATCAAATGTCTGTTTTGGGTCTGATAAGATCCAGGCGAAGCATGATGTTCCTTCATTGCTTAACATCTCTATTTCTGAAGTGTGTAAAGAGAGAGATGTTATCACAGATTAACAAGTCGATAGAGCTCCGATCTCAAACGTACAACCTTTGACTGGAAAAACACAGTTGTCAGCTTTTTACCACATAAATGAAGAGACAAATAAGTTTTGAGGATCTTGGGTTCAAACATTTAGAAGGCTGTGTCATTTTAAGAGGCTTTTGTAGGATTGACTTATTTTTCCATTATTCTTTCACACACACACACACACACACACACGTAGATGATCCATTCTTCAATATTATCCTCTTTTGGCCCCATAGATTTATAAATAAACCGTACAGAGCGATCTTATTTTAAATATACACTTCAGATCCTTGTTTCTAATGCTGTGATCATTCAGAAGAAGATGAAGAGCAACAGGTGCTACACAGCCTGGTACAGTCCGAGACACATCTCACACTTGTTGTCAGTTCTTCTAGTGTTCTGGCATATAGTATCAATTTGTCTAGCAGGATGAGTTTTTGAGTAAGCATGGGTGTTCGTGTGTTGAAGCATTCATCGATCTCAAGTCAGAAAGTTGTACAAGTTGGATAAAGTTCTGAAGTTAAAATATTACAGCTCTTTCAACCACAGTGTAAATGCAAAGGAATGTTCTATACTTCCTTTTTTCAAATGCCCATTAGAGGAAAGGACAGCGAGACAAAATGGTGGCGAGGACAGGGAACATAACTTTAGGCACGCCCGCTCGTTTTCAGTGGTGCTGCTAAGCTCTCAGACCCTGAAGTGGAGGCACTTGAACATTGAGAGTGACAGAAACTTAACATAAGCTAGAAGGACTCTGTCAACGGTCTCCGTCCTACTTTCTCTCCCAAATACGCCTTACCCCGGGGTCACCCCACTGTTCTCCCGGGTCACAGGCCGCCCTGCGTGGGAGCGCACGGCTACAGTCACAGGTAGAGATTAGATAGGCGATAGTCCATGATCCCTTGCCTTAAAAGCAAAAGGATAAAAGAATAAAAGGTGGGATTCGCGGGGGGCTCTCGTCCTCTCTGCGGCGAGCCGTAATTGTTCCGCTCGGTTCCCAGTCACAGGTGCCACCCAGCAGTACCACAACCATGTAATCCCCCCAAATCCAGCCTCTTCCGACGAACGCTAACCAGGAATGTTCTAGCGGGGTCAATGGATTAGATGGAATTCGCCGTCACGGCTCGGCTCGAGAGGCCGAATTAGAGGAAGGAGCGACGGACGCGGAGGGAAAGAAAGGCGTTATATTAAAATGAGCTTTCCAGGTGGTCCCCCGAAAAGTGGACACAGTGTGTCGAGTAATCTGAAAAGCTCCCAGCTTCACTCGCCGCTCATTGGCTCCTGCTTGAAAAAGCGAGAAAATAAGGGAGCCAGAGAGGGGGCGGAGGTGGGCCCTGGAGGTCGCACCCATGTGCGCTATTGAGGTCTCAGTGAAATGTCTGTCAGGCTTGGTTTACCACAATCACAGCAGTGATTAGACTTCTTTTGATGATAGGTTTAGTTTTCTGGCCATTCTGGAGAAAGAGGAGAAGAGCAAAGGCTGGGGGAGGTGCGGTCGGGATGCGCACAAGGAACGGGGAGGGCTACAGGGACAGCATATTAATGTCCCACACCAGGAGGGACCTCCTACGTAATTTCCCAGCGGGTCGAAGGGGTCAGGTTTGTATTTAGTTAGTGGTAATGATCTCGTTAGGGATCTGAATGGACCACCGTCTAAGCCTTTTCAGGCCAGCGAGCGTGCCTGTCCTCTCCCCCTCCCCCCGCCGCCGCTGTGTGGGCTTCCGCAGCCCCTGAACTGTGATTAATAGACTTCCAGGGCTTAATAACTTGCAAAACAGCATTAAACAAGAGACGGCCTGGGACAATCGGCCCGGGGGAGCCCGGGAAGGCTGCTGAGGGGTGGGCCGTAAAACAGGGATGGCAACAATCGCCAATGCCTGGAATTAACTAAGACGGCAGCGGAGAGCACAATGCTACAGCTGGCCGCTGGCGAGGTGCCGGGGTGGGGGCCAACGTGCAAACTCTGTTGCAGCTTCCAGGTGGCCTGAGCCCAGCCCAGACTGAATCTTTTCAGTTTTGTAAGTGTTAAAAGATAGAGAAGGAGGGCGACGGGGGCGGGTGGGCGAGGGGCTGGGTGGGTGTGCTGGGGACGGACAGTGAGAGGAAGCCATTGAGCAGGGACAAGAAAGAGTGTAAAGAGCAGAGAGAGTGATAAGCAGATAATAGGCAGCACATTCAATGGAACAAGTAATCCTTGACATGTCAAAGCCCGAATATGAGCGTGCTTTGTTTTTGCAATTCGCTTCGCCCACAACACTAAAGTGGGAAAAATGGACATGGTGACCCATACATACACAAACACACGTAAACAACTCGGTCGCTGCCCCGCCTCCCTCCGCTGGCCCGCATATCTTCCAGCCCCTGCACTCTCTGTTCCCACCCTTGTGCTCCCTTGTCTAAATACAAATGTGCTCAGCATGGCGGCTTGTTCAGTCCGTCCTCTCTTCATGTAATGTAGCGGTTCTTTTCTTTCGCTCGTGGGTGTGCATTTTATGCCAATATATCAGTGCTTTATCATATAGTCGCGGTGGACCTGGAAAGAAGTGCTTTTGATGAAGAAAGGATACGTGGCCTCTTGTTGCAGGCTCGATGAATGAATGTAGTTTGTTTAAGTGTTTGCGTAATTTAAATACTGCATGTCACAGTTTTGTAGAAACAAAACTGATGAAATCGTTCTTATCGCCGCTTAACCTAGCGAGTCCATAAATCGAACACGTCTTCTACGTATGCATCCAAACATTCACCTATAGAAGACATGTTTGTATAGGTTTGATGGATGAGTCTCTTTGTATAAAGGCACCGATTGTGCTCCATACGGAGAACATGTGGCCTCTGTGAGCAGGGAAAGTGATGGGTAGCAATGCAACATTCATCTCACAGAAAAGCTTATAATCAGAGCATCAATTTAACAGGACCGCTAAATGGCCGTTGGCAGGAATCACGTAAATCGTGCAGCATGTGCTCAATTATTACCAATCATAAGACAATTTCAGACAGGTATATGCTTAGAATAAGAACATATTGCTTTTCCTCTACGATGTTCTGCTATAACGTGGATTGAGCGCATGATGCTAAATTAGGGTTGTACCAAATACTTAATACATTTTGGAATCTATGTAAATTATGATGATCATAAAAAATATTTTTCGGACTTTTGAACCCAACTGTTGTTTTTAAAGAGGAGGAGTTTATTGCATAATCATGTTGTAATTATATGCAAATTAAGTCACGTGATCAGTTCAGATGCAGCAGGTCACTTGTCCTTCTCCAGACACCTGTTAAATACGAAGCTATAATGTAATTTAAACTAACCAATGTGCATTTCTATCACTTCTGTTGTACAAATATTAATGTGAACTATTGTGTTTATGTTGTATCGTCTGCAGAACTAAGACAAGGTTCAAAAGTGTCTTTGTAGTTCACATTTTTTGCGTCAGTTCGCTCCTCCTCGTCCCCTCTCCTTTTCCCAACACGAAAAACCCTTTTTTGTGTCTGCTTTGTCTCTCTCCCTCTCTTTTTTGACCTCTCTGTTCCCTCTTCCCACCCTTTCTCCCTGCTTCTCCCAGCTGTCGCTGGCTCGGCCTCTATCGTAGCGTGGGGGTCTGGGAGGGCCGGTACGGGTGGGCTTCTCTGCAGTGCTAAGCCCCTGACTCCATGCTTAGCCCTGCCATGAATAATGGATTGAGAAAATACATTTATCTTTTAATAGCCATGGCCTCCCCCCACGCCCCCCTCCGGCTACTCCCACTCTGGTTGGCTGACACTGGAGGCAAAGGTTCACACTTGTCAATTGTCTCCTGTCTGTTTGAAGCAGTCGCTTCTTAGTGTCCTAGAGAAGTTTAATCAGGCATGATTTGATCTGTCAGCGATATTTCGCTTTTTAGTTTGGGGGATCAATATCAAGCATCTTTAGGGAAGATATTAATCATACATTCTTCACTGAGCGTTTTAATTTTATTTAGCTTTTGCATCTATGCATCTATAGTATTGCTCTTGCATCTATAGTAGGCCTATACATCAATTGCAAAACGTTCTAAGAGATGGAAAGAAGCATCACACACAGAGAGAGAAAGAGAGAGAGAGAGATAGGGAAAGAGAGTATTTGTGCAGGCAAATGAAGAGTATTTGCAACAGAAATAAGGAGCACTCCTTCAGCAGCTCATTCGCTCTCACTCTTAATAAAGTGCCTTTGAGTTTCATCTCAACCAGCCTCTCAGGCCCTCGGTCTAATACACCAATAACCCAAATGAAAGAACACACGTTCTCATCTCTACATGTAAGCCAGTGAGATGCAGGATTGCCCGAAAGTCCAACACTGCACCCTAAAACAATGTTTTATGTAATGAACATACGAGAGAACACGTTTCAAACTAACTCATCTAGAATGCTTTGAATGCTGTTACTTGTGACAAGTTTGACCAAATTTTACCATTTATAATGATCCTATTTTGAATATGAAACAATTAGCACAGTGTGATGCAAAAATACCCAGTGTGCATGAAAATTATTGTTTACAATGGTTGTTTTTGTTTTACGTCGTTTCTCTAAATTCATTTGATTTGTTTCTTAGACTGATCTAAAGTAATTAAAATCACAACAGGATCAGGAGAGGATCCCAAAAAACATGTCCGGCTTTCGTCCACCTGGGTCTACTATGATATATGAAGTTATTTTCATCTATTCTTAAATGGATAGTTCACCCAAAATGAAAATTCTGCCATCATTCAATCACCCTCAGATTGTTACAAACCAGTATAAATGTCTTCGGTCTGCTAAACACAAAGGAAGATATTTGTTAGAATGTCAGTAACCAAACAGATCTCATTTTCCCTTGAGATACTATCGCCCTTCACCGGACGACCATCTTCACTTCCACGCTGCAGTTTACCTCAAATAGACCCCACTCGTTCGCCCGTCCCCGCAGCGGGAGCCGTACGCCAGCCAGCGCCGCCTCAGCACTGCTTTCTGGGTTGGAAGAGCAAAAAGAGACACAGAGAGGAGACTGAAAGCCTCATTTATCATCACTTGTGTGGGCAGTGTTGCCAAGGCAACGCTCAGGCTGGCAAATGCCACCGCGTTGAATACTAATAAGGCACTTGGCAGGGCTGCGTGGAGGACACGGCTGTCGCTCCGCTCCAGAAACCCTCAGAGCCGAGGTAAACAGTCAAAAGGGAAATCAATTAAGGGCCTTCCACAGGGCTTTGGCAAGGGTGTTAATCTGCAAAGCCACGTTTAAAATAATGCTCCAATCTGCCCGCGGTACCCTCCAACTTTTGGCTTTTTTAAACTAGAGGAAAAAACTAACAAAAACACAAAACAGCAGAGCAAGGAAGTTTAACTTGAGTGGCATATCGCTTTTTATTATGCTACATACGAGAACGGCAGCATTTGTGCTTTGGGCGACAAAATGTTAGAAATGTAATTATAACATAATTATTTCAAATACATAACATTTTGGGCATTTTCCATGTGTTTAAATGTCTGAATATTTTAGTATTTATAAATACGTATATGTACACATACATTAAATAATTTTTTGCAAAAACTTATTTACCAATCATTTACTATTTGTTTAGATGTTTGCTAATGTAAAGCTACAGTGCTAGCATAACACATTTATTCAGGATTATTCCAATTCACTAATAAATGTATAGTAAAAAAAGCAAACACACAGTAGCATCATAAACGTTAAAGCCTTGATAAAGCCTTTAAATACTTCACATCAGTGTTTCTTGCGAACCTGACCCACGATGCCTCCCCGAAGGCAAATTTACATAAATCCTATAGCCAACAGCTCTGCGTTAACAAGACCACCAATTTCCACCTGACAGATCGGTGTGCCTTCTCTCCTTTTCTCAGGTAATGGTGCCGGGGATAAATTAAGCAGGAGCATGTCTTCTCCCCGCTCCCTGCGCTCCTTTATTGATTCAGGCACTTTGATCGAGCAGGTCCTAATCAATTCTTCAGCGCCGAGACGTGGGCAAAATCATTTCCCCGACAAACCCCTTCAAATGACTTGTCATTAATTTGCCTCTTTACTGGCACTTGTTTGCTCAGAAAACGAGATGCGTTTGGCTTTCTCTGTCTATTAGCAGGGGTTGTGCTCTTTGGGGGATTGTCATGGGCTTCTAAGCGTCAGGGAGGGCACACGGAAGGATTGGATACACCATGTTTGCTCATCCTTACCGAGTCACTTATTAGCGCTAATTGGGTGGGACAGTTCAAACAAGCGCGGCAGAGTGGGGTGTCATGCGAGCGTGACACGGGTGCAAACAGGCAGGCGGCGGTCGTGACGCCGCGGTATGACGTGGGGGTTACGCCGTCCACGCATCCGGCCAACCTGGCACGTTCTCAACAGGACCCCTCGAACCCCAGGCCTGATAGCACCCACGTTCATCCTCCTTATTCACACCCTTGTCATTTGAGGTCAGATGAGTCGTGAGCCCAGACCAACAACACCCAGAATTTCTTGCTCCATTTCTGAATTGCATAAATACACACCCAGCACACGGCAGCCGTGCGCCGTTACACGCGGCCCCTGGGAACCTTATGCTAATCCAAAATCACCCCATCTCACTGTCAACACCGAGACCCTGTTCCCCCCGCCGCCCTGTTTAGGATGTGTTTTGGCTAAAAGATGCTAATTTTCAGGGATTATTTACCTCCATAATAGCTGCAATTATATTCCATGCTAACCGATTTAAAGTATAAGCACCAATTAGTAACTGGTCATTATCTTGAGCATTTGAAACTCACAGTGAAGTAATAGGCTGACATTTTCTAGCCTGTGCAGTGGAATCGCTGTAGTGCCTCTATAATTAGAGCCTGTTTACCTTCAGTCTGCAGAAGATGCTAGAAATTCACAGCTCTACTCTTCTTTGTCATGCCCAGAGCAAAACTTCACTGAAATCATGAAGCACACATCATATCCGACTCAACAATGCAAGGCAAAATCCTTTTATAGATTTGTGGCATTCTCTTGTTTTCAGCAGGGAAACGATTGTAATTTTGTTACTAATAAATAAAAACAAATGTAACGTTTCCTGTATGATAAAACTTCATGGACTTTATACTTAAAGTGGTCAAGAGTGTCGATATACTCAAATTATTCTTGCAACAAATCTAAATTAAGCAAACACAATTAAAATTAAAATATCGGTGAAAAAGTACTGTTCCAAATTACTTTTATATTTTTATAAATATTGATTTAATACTGTAAAAACGATGTATGCACATTTAATACCATAGGGTTGTGCACATAGCCTATTTATGGGAAGTCATAAATTATAATCCCAAACTGCACACAGGAAAGGGGGCACGCAAAAAATGGCTATTAAAATTGCGTACGTAATTTTGCATGCACATATCACGATTTAAAAAAATAAACAGCGTAAATATCAGAACACCCTTTACGGACGCTTTTGACTATGTAATACTATTTTAGGCTGACAAACAATGAAATCATGATTAATCTAGAATATTTTATTTATTTTAGTATTTATAAACACGTATATGTACACATATATTAAATATTATTTTGCAAACATTTACATGAATTTGTTTATATTTACCAATAATTTTAAATTATATAGAAATTGGTATTATTCTTGGTATTATTTCTTAAATTTATGCATGCATGTGTTTATCAATACAAAATTAAAATGTGCAGTAAACAAACATATATTATGTAAACACAAACTTCTGGATGCGATTCATCTTTTTACACTCTTATTCTCTCTCTCTCTCTCTCTCTCTCTCTCTCTCTATATATATATATATAAATATATAGGTATATTGTTTATATAGGTAAACGTTAAAAATAAATCACCTTCATTTGCATTTTTCAGTGTTAGGTGTGAGCGTAAGGGTTGTCTCGATTTTCACAAATGTGAATTTACAATCCCAGTCAATGCAAACAAAGTCTGTTTAAAAAAAAGCCTTAAATGTCGCAAACAGTCGTAAATGCTGTCGAGCGGTAACTAAGAGCTCCTGTGTGTTGTGGTTTTACTGCCGTCCACAGCGTCCCCTGAAACAGAGGGGCGGAGAGCCTCCATCTCCCAATAAATCAAGACAATACATTGGGTCTGGCTAATGGATGTTTAACAAAACCCCCTCATTTCAAACAGTTTGACCCCACGTCCCAAAACACAATGTGAAAACTCCCCCTGGATTACCACTGACCCCGGGGGCAGGCAGGCCACACAGGCTCTATTAGAAGCTACTGTTGCCATCTCCGAGCACCGGCCCAGGCAGGACGCGTGAAGAGAAATGGGACGGCGTATGCGTCGGGGACATTTGTATGCATGTGTGTGTGTTAGAGCGTTACATGACAGTGGGTTGGAACAGGTCACCGTTGAGACTTCTTAATGGACGGTCACTGACACCCACTAAAGCTGCGTTGCGTCAGGGTGCTTTTTAATTAGGCTTTGTGCTTCCAGTACGTGCTCAGGACCGCACTCCTCTTCCACGTATTCGGAATAGCTATCCTTCTTAACGCACAATGCTCAACCCCGAGAATCATATTCATATTCCAAAATAAAAACAATAATGTTTCTTAAAAACAAGCCGATTCTGTCAGAAGTGGCCCGTTGAGAATGTGAATGCACCCATCAGAGGAGCACCTAATTTTCATGAGCAGAAATGTGACATTGAGGTGGGAGCAGTCTTATTTTCTTAGTAACTGACCTTGATCTGACAATCAGACGGGTCAAAGACTCTCCGGTCATCATTGTAGGACCCGACAGAATGATAATGAATTGCCGCGCCGCATATTAAAACGCTGTCTAAACTGATTCAGCGCGTCGAGTATCTCTGGCTGAAAGATGAGAGAGATCTGGCCGTAAAACCTGGTACAACAACGGTGAGGGAAGAAATGGGCTTGGAGCCATTCCACTCTATTCCAGCAGGGTGGGTATTTTCCTCCTTATTCTCTCTCTCTCCCCGCCATGACGTTGATGCGAATGAAAGAGGTGGTAAATTAAAATTTCTCTCCAATGAGGACTGCGTGACATTGTGCTGTTTTGGGGAGCACAATGGGTCCTTTCAGGGCCGGGCAGGAGCCAAGCCGTTTCCGCTGGCCCGGACGTGTTTCAGTATTTATCTGTGGTTTTGTTTGGTGGACAGCTGCAGGCCTTGTTTGTCTTGGCCTGTTTTTGATCGCTTAGCACGCTTGAAGAGGCCACGAGTCACAATTGTTTCAAAACAGAGTCTGGCATTGTAAGTGCCGGGACTGTTGTAGTGCTCGCTGGCTCCAAAATCCAAACAGAACGTATACAGAAAGAAAGATTATTCTGGAAGGAGGGATAGGAAAAATGTTTACACAGAATTTACCAGAATTTTTTAATAAATATTGTGTTATACAGTAAAGACTATATGAAGAGTTAATGAGAAAATCCTGTTTTTTTATTGTGCATTCCAATTGATATCAACCAAATATTGCATTTGATTTGTTTTGATTTAAGCCATAATAACAAAAAATACAGCTAACTAACACAATAAAAACATGGTGACAATAAAAAACCCGATTTCATTCTGGAATCAATATATTTATATATATATACTGAATCTACTCTAGTAAAAAATACATTCATAAAAATAACATTTAGCCCATATTTGTAGACTACAGTGATGTACTGTAGCAATTATAACAGCTAATTTAGATTTTTTCAGGCGATTTCATTTATTGATGTTATTTTGTATGATATATTGTGATACAAAAAGATTACAGTATAGATTACAATACATTGTTTTTACAATACGACTATTTAATATGACTATTTAACACTTTAAATGCTTTCAGACACGCGCACTTACATTCAAGTTTTCCTAATTCCTTTATTAATTTACATTTTATGTTAAAACTTTGTTCCATTTGTCAGTGACAGACCTTTTCCATTTTTATGTCTTTGGATACAATAGGTTTATTGAAACCATAAATCCTGTAATCTTCATAACATGCTCAAAATAGTAGCAAATAAAGGTGTGCAACAAAAACAAACAATGTGAAAAACGTGGAAAATGTTATTAAATAAAAATGTAACTGTCTGTTTTTAAATGTAGTAATGCTATTTTATTGTGAAAATATCGTGTTTCTTATGAAATCATATGCTGAGTGTTTTGTTACGCCCAAACAAATGAAATATATCATATGTTATATATACATTAAATATGTTATTTTGTTAAATCTCATTAAAATTTTAATGAGTGCTAATTCTCTCAAAATATCACTGTAATGTAATAATAATAATAATAGTAGAGCAATAATATTTCTTCATTTAACAATGCTTAATATTCGTACTATTATATTTATTAGTCATTAATGTGTAATTAATTTTGTCCTCGATAAAACTTTATGTTTATTATACATCAATAATTCATTGAATCATATTTTGTATTAAGAAAAAAAGCATTTCCAAAATCATTTAAAAGTGTGTGTTTTGCAGCATTAATGAAGAAATGCAAACAGATTAGCTCTCTGACACACACACACACAAACACATACGCGGGATGACGTCTGCCTCCACCCTTCACATTGAGATATGTGTGCGGAGACATCCGGAGGGGGGCTGCTGTTTTTAACACCTCTCCTGTAAGAGTGCTTCACACAGAAAGCTCTGATGATATATCAGAGAGAGAGAGAGCCGGAGAGACAGAAAGCTGTCTTGCTTGTTGAACTCTAAAAACCTAGCACTAGCATCTTAGCACAGCGCTCTCCTTCCTCGTGGTTTCCACGGGGTCGCAGCTGGGATGAGCGTAGAGAAATATATCAGCGGGCAACATCTGCAGATGGTGATTAGCATTAGGAAATTGCCTCCTTGAATGAAATTGGAATGTCGACTGTCAATTTCCTTTCACGCTCGCGACTGCTGTTCTGGAAAGCTAGAGGCTACAGCTTTGTCCTTAATTGGTTACAATTTAGATAAAGAAAACACACATGTGCACGCACAAACAGACATGATGTATTATTAGAACACAGAAAGGACGGTATTAATTGTATTGTTCACGAAGGCCTTTATTCTGTGATTTGTGGATCTTCTCTCCGCGGTGTTATGTTTTTATTGCGATGTTATCAAGATGTTTGTGGGTAATTTTACAGCGAGTGAAAAGCGGCAGTAATATCTTCAGACTTCAGCTGATGAGGCACAGTTTAATTGGGCCTGTGCTTTAAAGTGTGTAGGGCTCTCCACGGCACACAGAGACGCATTCATCCTTTGCCCATTTACCTCGAGTGTGTGATATATTTTTTACGTTTAGAATAGAAATCAAAAGCTACACAACACAGAGTCATTTCATTTGATTATTACGATCTCAGAGAATGCTTAATTCAGTATCAACACCCTGACTATTATTAAAAAAATAAGAAATTGTTATTTTGATTATTAAATAGAATTTTAACTTGTTATTATTGTTATTATTATTTTAACTATCATTATTATTATTATTATAATACTAAACAAAGACCTTATATAAATTAGTAAATAATTAAATAAACATTTAAAATAGGGTACACCTGCTGTTATGATACAGATTTATTTCATTGAATACTTGCAACAAATTCAATATGTAGAGAAAGTATTTATGAATAGTGTTCACCGTTTGTGTGTTTGTTAAACTGATTGGTTTTGAAATTATGTCCCATGATTAAAATAAAAGTCATTATTGTTTTTATATACAACATGAAGTCTTTTTACATTCAACAACACTATTGTGAAATTTAACATCAAGCTATTAGTCAGGTCATTGAACGAGGAAGGTTCCTCTCCTGCTGAGATATTTGCACAGCTCTTAAGACGTCCCGAGCGCTGACTACGACAACAACAGCAGCAGCTCTCCTTTCTCTCTTTCTGGTAGGCTACAGTCAGGATTTACACAGAGTCCAGATGTGCCACAATAAGTTTTTAACGCTGGAGCTGTAGATAAGGCTAGAGGCTTCTGTAAACACGTCGTACGCACAGCAAAATACTCTGGCAATTAGCACAGCCGTTAAACCCTAGTGCGGCCATTAACCAGGGAAAGATGACGTGTGCGAGACAGCTGAGAGTCTGTTTCTGCTTCCCAAACTCTTCAAGTATATTTGGCTTTCTTTTTATGGCCATATGCGCACTGATATGGAGAGCCTCCGACTGCACAGTTAGCGTAGCACTGCCGGTGAGGTGAGGACGGCTCTTCCGCTGCTCTCATTAGCCGTCGCGGCGATGCGACGCTTCGCGGAGGCACCAACGAGGGAGCTATCAGCCTCCGCCTCAACGCTCGGCCTTATCTCATTAGGTTCCACATCAAAGTTAATCTTAGATGGGCATGGTAATTGGTGGAGGAGACAATGGCACGAATCGGTGAGGGGTGGGGCTCCTCCGCAACGCGTGTCATCTTGAAACATTGGCAGGGCTGGCAACAGAAGATAGGCAGCGGCACAAGATGGAGAATGGGGGGGGCAGGGTGGTTGGAGGATAGAAAGCCGTCGGCAGAGGCATAACAAGCAAGCTGCTCAGAATTAATGAGCTTAGCCAATAAGAAAAGAATAACCAATCAGCGTGTGTTGGGAAAATATAATTTAGGAATAATTGCTTGATTGCTTTTCTATCGTGGGCTGATTTGACCACACACAAGAACCGAGAATTAAGATGTCAAGACAAGAATTAATTTGGCATGCGAGGGCACGTAAATTCTTTCTCTCCTCTTTTGCGCACAGCGTTAGCCGAGTCGTCTCCCGCTAATGATGAAAACACAGAGGTAGATTGCGCATTCATTTCCTGACTCCATTATCCGTAAGGAGTCGCATCCCTAATGCCACAGATGCCCCGATATCATGGAAAAGAGTGTGTATGCTAACACATTTAATTGCTGTTTTTGCGTATTCCACTCCAGTCTTGATAGCAAGCCCCGGCTGATTGTGCGGTTTGTTTCTGTATTGATTTCAGATTCTTTTTTTGTTCCCAGGCACGCAGACTGTAATTGCGATGTCTGACAGGCCCCTCCCCTCCCGAAACAGTGCTCAATTTTCAAGCTCTCACGTTTCTCGCTGGATTACTAATGTACGCCAGTTTAAGAGGGGACTTTTTATTACTCGCTACCTGCTTTGAGAAATGAGCTGCAACCTCTCTTGACAGTCGCCTTGGAGAGGCTTGTCAGAAGCGTTTTGTCTTTTCGGGAAGAGGCCGCGGTCACGATAGCGGTCCGAGACTGCGACGCTAATTTACTGACCAATGTAACAAATGTTTCATTTCATGGGTAGTAGGAAAAAGGCCGGAATGTAGTTACTTATTAAATAAGAAGGGAGTCTGTAATAACGGCTATATCTAATGCAAGACTGGGTTTGACATTAGCCTGATCAGTCGGATTGAGTTTGAGCAGCCCCAGTTCAATTTATATTTAAATAGATGCCGTGTCCAAATAGGGGAACGTGCATATGAATATAGCCGTATATTTGCTCCCACATGCGTCTGCTACTTAGTTCCAATTAGGCTGGAAACATTGCCACTGTGGCAGAGTCCGCTCACAGCGCCCGACTTATCGCTGCTCTGCAGGTTGCACAGCTATGTGTTTATTCATTTCATGCGCGTTGACAGCAGCGGCGGGTCGAGTAAAAGGGAATAAACAAGGAGGCAAGGTTTGTCAGGTGGGTATGACAACTGGCCTCGGTGCCCCTGCAGCTTCAGCCGGGACGGTCATGTCCTGCACACCATTCGCTAGGTGCCTCCTCTCTGAACTGCGTGAGGCCTAATTGAGTCACAGGCGATGACTCTATCTCTTCACATCAAGGAATTTGGCTGTGTTCGATTATTTCACCAGGGGATTAAACCTCATTTTCGGGTGTTCCGCATTAACCTATTAGGAAGGCTCATCTGCATTGCTAATGGGGACAGGGGACAGCTGTCACAGGCGAGGGTAAACATGATCGCGCAAACCTTGAGTGAGTGATCCCGGCTCCGATTAGCCGCAGTGAAGTTCGCTGAGCCCGAGTGATAAGACGGGCTGAAATTCCCAAGTTGCCAATAGCTCAGAAAATTATCAGACTGTAGGCAAAGGAAAAATTGTGCCTCGCGGCGCCGGGGCTTCAATCCGGGGACTGCCCAGATTGACGTTATTTAAAGCTAGGGAAATGTGCTCCGCCTGCCTATCAGACCCTGGGTAAAATAAGATTTTCCCATTCGTGCTCCGTTTGTGAACATCTTATGTGTGCTGCCATTCACGAAAAAGCAATTTGCGAGTAATTTAAACATTTTATGATCTAATCCGGATAACAAAAATAAACAAACCTGCACACCGCCGAGAAGGATGCAGAACACCGCACTTCAATGGGTCTCAGGTCATTTAGAAACCCATGCAATGAAAACTGGCATCAGTTTCAGCTATCATTTATAAAAATTTCTATTGTCCATAGTAACGATAACATATTATTTATGAATGGAACTGACGGTACATGTTTGTCTGTTTACAGGGGCATCATTATACATGCAGTCATTTATGGTTCAAGTACAGACCGAGCACATCAGTCCCCCTAACTCTAATTTATACTTAGTAGAATACTAAAATTACGGACATTTGAAAAAATACACCATATTTCAATGTGCAGTTGTCACGCTGATGTGCTGTTGACATGTACAATGACAGTTTCTACAGCAGGTAAACATAAGAGCCTCATTGATGCGAGAGAAACATGGCTCGGTGCCAGCGCTGGTACATTTACAGATGTACAGATCAGAATATAGTGGTCTGTTAGGCTTCTCTTATGTTGGGCATTTGCCAAATTCAGTTACTGTTGGAATAGTAATGAAAGTACAGTCTCATCTGTATGCAAATTGTGCTTCTCATTGTTATGTGAATATAACTTTTGGCTACTGAAACATATCAACATAACCAGCAAGCCGACATGGCTGATTTGTTTTTATGTAGACACTGCGTTAATACCTTTCGTTAGCTTTCAGATACATATTGAACACTCATATTATTTCTCTCCTATATTTGGTATAAAAAATGCCTTTGAAAAGGATATAGTCCCAAAACCATAAATCTATATAAGCATGAAAAATGCTGGTAAGTTGTTTCTATTTGAGAGTAACTTGCAGAACAGCTACATCTTTCACAGTACTTTTCTATCTGGACCAAACCTAATCAATGTCAGGGTTGAAGAAAGCATCCTTTGGCCCAAGCTGTTTGACTTGAGCGTCCCATTTGTGCTTTCTCTGGTCCCACTGGCTTTGTGTGCATTGTAATGAGTGTTACCATAATCCTAGGATTTTCCCTTGGCTTGACCCTAGGCTATGCCTTCTCTCTGTCTCACCACACCAGGACACCGAGAGTTTACCCCAAACAGTGTGGCTGGAAGAAACACAACAATGACATGTCCCCCAAGAGATGCATCCATTTGCGGCTGGTTTGGTGCTTTCTCTGATAGACCTGGAAATTTTAATCCTATTAGACCTTCCCAACAAAGGGTGAAGCTGCAGAAGGCAGGGCGAAGACTGAGCGATCCCGATATCTGCCAGAGGGACAGTGATGCACCCCCCGTCGACACCCCCTTCATTATCTATTAGAGTCACACGAAAAACAAAACCTCCGGCAATAACAGAAGTCAGTGTATAGAAAGGAGGACCACCAATAACCAGGCATCTACAAAATCAACACATCCATCTCCAGTCATAACGGATGTGTTACTGACGGAGAAAGTGATACATTTCTCTTCGGCTGAGGCACAGGAAGTGGATCTGTGGTGCCTTGTGAGCGCTAGTACCTAAGGGTCGTGTCACAAAAGATCGGAGAAGTTGGGAGGCCTCAATGTGCTTTTGTTTTGCACTCCGATTATGGAACACGCGGTGGCCAAGTGTGCTGGTGGTCCGTCCTGTTGCCCCATCGCCAGTGTCGAAGCTTAAAGTCCTCCATTGTGATGGATGAGGAGGAGGGGTGGCAGGGTCCTTACAGACAGAAAGTCTTCTTTGGCCAAACAGGGCAGGATATGACTCTTTAAGAGCCAAGGGGGTGTCAATGGACAATGCCATGACAGAAGAAAAGCAGCTCTATGTTGGGACGACTGGGTTAACAAACGATCTACGTGGATGAGATACATGCGTAATGCTTACAGTTTTCAACTAATGCACCTGCGCAAGCTGCAAAGCTGAGTTTCACATTCACATTATTTATATGACAACCTTAACCACACAAACCTGAGAGCCACACTATTACTTCGTTTTTTTTTTACAGATCAGGGCTACTGCAGAATTCCAACCCCTATACAACACACGTACTAGTCATTCTCAAGTAATCCTGTAGACTTCAATGAGCTTTTTCAGGTGTGTTGAATCAGGGTTGAAACTAAACTCTGGAGGACACCAGCCCTTCAGGAATGGCGTTGACTAGCCCACATTACATTTGTATCAAGTTTATGACCCACTTACACATTATGCAAACAATTGCAATGTATGAACAAGTCATGGTTATTTCTTTCCGTTGTAAAAGAGGAGTGGGATGGAGAGTTTGGATGATTGACAGCTTCTTTAAGGCTCCTGTGTGCTTAGGTTTTCTCTGTGTCCCCAGAGGCAAAAGCCTGGGATGCTAAACACGGGGCTATACATTTATGTATAGACCTGACCTTTTCAATAATGAGTTGACACGGTAACAGAAAATACATTCAGATGCTCTCCGCTGAGGTGTGTGACAAGAACCAGAGGAAAAACACACACACAGGAAACAAAACAGAATGACAAAGCTCATAATTAAACAGTTATTTATAGAAAACGACACATTTCTTAGCGTTTTTGTCAACATCAGAGTAATTCCATTAAAAGTATGCATATTACTTTTGCAACAAGATTAAAAAAAGTACCAACTAGTTATGACATGGAATCAAACTAGAGATCTTCCTAACTGACAGGTAACTAACACTTACAGTATGTGAGCTGCAGTTGCTCTGTATGTTTTGCTGCACATTGAGTGTTCTTCCCATCGTGTTTACATCCTCTGGTAATTCCACACACAATGGACACAAAGAGGCGTGGGCTCACCCAACACATGCCCCACACATAATTGCCTCCTTTTGGACGTGGCGCATCCCCGCCACAAAACAAGCGCCTGGCACTCTAAGCCGTTTATCACGGTCATGCTAGGTTTGCGGCGAAAAGAGCTAATCGTTATCACCACACGCAATCACTAAACAAATCGGTGGCGGTCGCAGCTCATAGCTGCTTCATTGTGTCACAGGGACGGAGCAAGCAGGAGCCATGCAGTATAACACATAAGCAGTTTTTTCCCAGAGAGCCGAGTTTGCTGGCAAGCGCACTGCAGCAGGTCAGAGAGTGTACTTGACAGAAAATATTCATAGTGAGTGGCTACTTGTGCCGCATTTCATTTGCATTGTGTATTGATTTTTGGGGGGGGCTCATTTAATCTAATATTATACGTACTTTCAGACACGTGTGAGTGGGACGTTTTTATGGGGGCTTAATGATTATTGCCACAGTTGTGGTAAACCAAAGTAGATCCCGTCATGTACGCCCACTCCGAAACATCCCCATTTCTCTTCGTCCCAGTTTCCGCCTCCAGCTCGCTAAGTCAAACACGTCGGATACGTTCTGCATACGCATCGAGGAAAAGTATTCCAAGACAATGGATGGCCGACTGCATGGAGGGATAATTGAACAAATACAAGTAAATCCAGTCCTGGGTAAATAAAGAATCCCTAACACGGCTTACTTCGCTGTGAAATATAATTAACCTTTCACGCTTGTTATTTGGGTCTTTAGTACACTTCACAAAAGAAGAAATAACAAAGGCTTTTTAAAAGGTGACATTTCTAATTTGTGTGAGATTACCTATTCCATCACAGTGTCCACTCGCTCTTCCTGGACCACATTAGATGTTACATGGAAATGTCACTTCGTGAAGAAGACATCAAACCCACAGCTCTCAGGGGATCTCGATAAATGCCATTTTTGTTACATCCTCATTCACGGCATCTATCTGTACAAAAAACGAAAAGCATGGTGTGATGGTTATCGTCGAACACGTATGTAAAAATAATTACTAACATACAAATACTATTGTCACCTTCCTCCGTCTCCTGATAGAACCAGATTAAGCTGTCAGAGACGGCGAGGCACTAAGCTGTTGTTTGATCTACAAATGAAGAGTAATGAGGGCCACTGGCAGCCAAATACAGTCACACACACACACATCTCCAGTCCTCCTGGACAACATTTCAATTCATGCCTGCATTTAGATGCGCAAATCTTGCCAAGTGAGAATTCAGGTGTCTCTCATCGTTCATCTAAGCCTCCCTGCTCGGAAGCGGTGGTGGTAACTGTTTCAGTCTCCAAAAGGGCCACCGTTTCCAGGGTTGTTTACATCTCGTACGCAAGTAACGGACATGCACAAACATTAATGAGCTTAACGAAGAGCGGGCAAGGAATATTAATTAGACTCGCCAAAGAGCTCTAGGCTTAGAAGCGTGCAGACAGAAGGCCCCTCAGGGCTGTTGTGGGCACAGGCGCCGTTTGAAAGACAGATGTCAGGCTAGTACAGGAAACGGCTTTGCGCAAGACTTCATCAAAGCCGACAAGTTTGATCAGGGAACGTGCTCGGGAAGACAGAATTGAACGTATGTCTAGGCGAAGGAGGCCGTTTCTTGGCGAGAAAGTTTTAAAAGTGACACGAATGCTAATTAGATGCAGGGGAGGCAATACTCGTCGCTTTGCCGCCTCGGCTAACAAAGAACTATGGCAAAGGCACATTTTCTTGCCCGCGAGCCACTCGCATGATCCAAATTCAAATAGCGCTATTTGTTTTGAACATCAATGAGCACCTCTCAGTGGTCTGCTTTAACCTCTATTAGGCAGGATTACAAGGCTGCTAGCTTGCTGGCATTTGGTAAGTGTCACAGTGACAGCACTTGGTGGCAAAATGCTGGGCTGTCAGCGGCGAGCTTTATCACCAGGCTTTACTCCCGCACAGAGTGTGGACTAATAAGCCTAGAAATTACAATTGCCTCCCTGCCGAATCCCCGATAGCTGCAAATAATGATATCAGTGCCCCGCTAATCTCCTCTGCTCGCGGCCTGGCATCAACCTATTGAGTCACCTGTCATACTCATTTCTGATGAGGTGAACTTAATCTTGCCGTCCGTAATGACAATGGAGGCCATTTGAATGTTAAGAATGATATTTGTCAAAATTTCCTGCCTTTTTTGTCCTTCAACATCTTTTTCAGACATGGCAATTGAAATGCCCTGTCAAAATGCATGAATCCCCAGACTTAGTTAAAAATATTCAGATAGGAGACTTCTTTCAATTTTGTTCTCTATTCATTATTTCAAAAGGCCGGCTTTAAGTCGACAAGTTTTCATCATTTTCATCTCTCGTGAAATGCGAGCGCTTATTATCGATTATTTTCACAGATCTCCTCAAAATCAACATTGCGGTTTTCCGACAAGAAGTGCATATGCACTCACCTAAAGGATTATTAGGAACACCTTTTCAATTTCTCATTAATGCAATTACCTAATCAACCAATCACATGGCAGTTGCTTCAATGCATTTAGGGGTGTGGTCCTGGTCAAGACAATCTCCTGAACTCCAAACTGAATGTCAGAATTGGAAAGAAAGGTGATTTAAGCTATTTTGTGCGTGGCATGGTTGTTGGTGCCAGACGGGCCGGTCTGAGTATTTCACAATCTGCTCAGTTACTGGGATTTTTACGCACAACCATTTCTAGGGTTTACAAAGAATGGTGTGAAAAGGGAAAAACATCCAGTATGCGGCAGTCCTGTGGGCGACAATGCCTTGTTGATGCTAGAGGTCAGAGGAGAATGGGGCAGTCTGATTCAAGCTGATAGAAGAGCAACTTTGATGGGAATATCCATTAGTTACAACCGAGTTATGCAGCAAAGCATTTGTGAAGCCACAACACGGACAACCTTGAGGCGGATGGGCTACAACAGTAGAAGACCCCATCGGGTCCCACTCATCTCCACTACAAATAGGAAAAAGAGGCTACAATTTGCACAAGCTCACCAAAAATTGGAACCTTGAAGACTGGAAAAATGTTGCCTGGTCTGATGAGTCTCAATTTCTGTTGAGACATTCAGATGGTAGAGTCAGAATTTGCTGTAAACAGAATGAGAACATGGATCCATCATGCCTTACCACTGTGCAGGCTGGTAGTGGTGGTGTAATGGTGTGGGGGATGTTTTCTTGGCACACTTTAGGCCCCTTAGTGCCAATTGGGCATCTTTTAAATGCCACGGCCTACCAGAGCATTGTTTCTGACCATGTCCATCCCTTTATGACCACCATGTACCCATCCTCTGATGGCTACTTCCAGCAGGATAATGCACCATGTCACAAAGCTTAAATCATTTCAAATTGATTTCTTGAACATGACAATGAATTCACTGTACTAAAATGGCCCCCACAGTCACCAGATCGCAACCCAATAGAGCATCTTTGGGATGTGGTGAAACGGGAGCGTCGTGACCTGGATGTGCATCCCACAAATCTCCATCAACTGCAAGATGCTTTCCTATCAATATGGGCCAACATTTCTAAAGAATGCTTTCAGCACCTTGTTGAATCAATGCCACGTAGAATTAAGGCAGTTCTGAAGGCGAAAGGGGGTCAAACACAGTATTAGTATGGTGTTCCTAATAATCTTTAGGTGAGTGTATACAGAACGCTGCATACACTGTAATGGTATTGATGTTTTCTTATCAATTGAAACTTTCAATGTGCATTCTTATATTAACCACAGTATACATCAATCTGTATGAACCCTGAGCGGGTAAATGGCAGAAGTCAGGTAGAACGGATCTATCGTCTAGAAGGAAACCTTGCATGGTGATCTGTCTTCAAATGCTCCCTTTGTGCAGCTGTATTCATGAGCGCATCCAATCACTGTAACACCAGGTATAGACTGACAATGCCACAGATTCCACTGTTGTGACCCATCTTTTCCATCACTTGCAGATATGAAGCAATCAGAGGTCGCAGCGGGTATGTGCCGATGCCCCTCTATCCTGTATTTTTCAGTCCTATCGAGAGAGCCGAGCGGAGACAAATTGACCTAAGAGACCCACACAGAAGTACAGCGTGCGTTGAACTAAATGTTCTGGAGAGCGCCGAACGACGTGTCTGTCTATTCACCGGCTAGCTCTCTGTTAAAAGCTGCATCTCAGCCACTTAACTATGTGCCGTGCCTCTTTAACAATTTCAGCCGTTTAAAAAATGTATTTTGCCGTTTTGCAACGGCTGACGGGAATTAAAGAGATGTGAAAAATGATGAATTTCATTGAGCTGTGTAAATGACACCTTTAAGTGTTGAGGCTGAAACAAAGAGAGTATCAATTTGAAACACGACAGAAATCTTCTCATTTCGACCATGGAAGCATTGTATCACATCCCAGACGTTTTTATCATACACGGTTTACCGGTCCATGTGTTTCTAAGGAATCAAACCTGTGACCTTGACATCAGTTGTGCTATGGGAAACTATCGTCTGCACACGCTTAATGACAGTCACCATATGACGTGACAATTGTTCATTCTATAATTCTGTGCTTGTGTAAGTGAGAGCAGGAATCACTGGAGAATGGTCTCTGTTGTGATAAGCAGCAGTGCTTTGCAGTGCCATCATCCACTTCTTCATCAAGCATTTATCATTCAGACGGAAAACTGTGTCATTAGATAAATGACTGCTTCCCTCTCCTGTCGGATTAACACTGATGGCACTTTCTTATTTATGTCTGCGCGGACAAAGAATCATTTAGTTTCAGCAAGTACATGTCCGCTCTACTCCCCGCCACAAAGAACAAATGACAGTTGTCACCATGCACCGTGAAGGGAAGTCGATTTTTATCAACTCGTTTTCCTGTAACCTTTTGTTGAAAATGGCCATGGCCTGTACAGAAACAGCCTAGTGGTATAGAAAATGTTTCTTCCCAGTCAGACAAGGATTATCCAAACAGTTGTCTTGTAAAAGGACAGCAATGTTTTGCATTAGATTTTGAGTAATAATGATATTAATAATTGACTGCAATTCTGATTTCTGTGAGGTGAACCTGTTATATAAAAACAGGTTATGCATTTCCGCTCATGCCAGAATTATCCAGGGTTTGTATTGGTCAATATAGTACTCATGGTTTTTATACATGGCCCTGCCTGCGAAAAACAAGCTTAAATCATTTAATTATGTGATTTACTGTTTTAAATTAATTAATTCCTTCAGCATAACACAATGAACATTCTGTGAAAATATAACATTGATATTTTTAATATTGACCACGCAAGAGCACGTCAAAGATTGAAATTAATATGATTAATTTAGGAAGACAACCTCTGGAATTGTTTTGTGCAGATTATAATAGATACATAAATAACAATAAAATCATTAATTTCAGTAATATTAATGAAAATGTAATCACTGTATGTGAAAATCGATCATTAGCAGCAATAAACACACATTATCTATTTGTATCATTTTTATGGCTCCGACTACTAAATCGCATGAATAGCTTTTGAGACTCTTGCTTGAATTTCACGAACAGGTTTGTGGCCATTTCTACTGACACATGACATGAACATGGCACTTCCTAAAGCATGTACAATAATCAGAGCAAAACAGACAGCGTGTTCTGCACGTTCAATATTTTTTTCCTCAGAATAACTGCCGGCTTCTCAACTGCAGCAATTTTAAATCTGTTTGGCTCCCATGAAGAGGAGTATTATGTCTGAGGAGGAGACACAGGCGCGCTAATGAGCGCGGTTATAAACATCATTATATTTTAAGTGTCATTCTGGAGTTCACAGCAGGAAACGTAAGAAATCTCTGTAATAATCTGCTTTTCAAAGTGACAGTAGAATCTGTCGCTTTAATGCCGCCGAATCGTTTCGGTGTACCGGGGAAGGCGAGCAGTAATGAAGATACGTTAAGTAGGACTAATTTGGTTGTTCTTCAGTTTGAGTTACTGCCACGCTGATATTTGGTTTTATTCGCACTGATGTCTCGACAGAAGTAGTGTGCCGCTCGAACAAAAGGGCTAGGGCATGTTAAGTGCTTTTGAAATGGTGAGCTTTCCAGGCAGCGGAACCGCGCCTGATGAAAGGGTGTGAAATACAATGTGGAAATCGATTTCACAATCTCCTCGAGCGGCGTGCCAGCTCTGTCGTACGTGGCTGTACGTTTAGCGCACTCAACGAGGAAGGATTTAGCGGTTTGCGCAACCGTCGTTAAGCTTGACAAATTAATGCATGTTTTAGTTGGAATGGGAGGTAGACGGATGGAAAGTTTCAATTGCTTTGAAATCGACTGCATTGTTGATATAATGTAGTGCCACTAGTGTTGCGATTCTGAAGACAACACCTGCATTTTGTTGCCTTGGACAGCTTAAACAGACGGCTTAAATGTTCCCTGATGAAAACAAAAATACATGCCGTGGCATCTTAGATTGTACGGATTGTTTAATTAACATGCTAAGCGGTGCTAATGGCAAGTGAGGAGTAAAGCCCCAAACTCCTCTCAGAATGATTGACGTCTGAAGCGCACTTGTCATGATGTGTGACGAGTTTGCGTCAAGGTGTTTTTGTTGTCGCGAGTCGGTATCTTTTTTTCCCGGTGCACGTGTCAGTCGATTATAAATGGCAGCTCAAAAGGACTGCAGAATAGGAATTGATGGGACAGGCCGATTGGAGCTGGTTTGCCGAGCCCTGTTTGTACCATCTGGGTGATTGGGCATAACACAATGAAATTAAAAGCCTTTTTCTTTCTGATTAATGGCAATGATACACGTCAAGCCATTTGAGCATATTTAACACAAGTACGGCAGAATGCAGCTGTTGCATTCTTTACATTAAATAGTTGGGGGTGGGGGCAGAAAGCATCACGGCAATGAAAAGCAAAAGAAAAAAGGGATGTGTGGCGTATCTCGCAGCCGCTGTAATTTCTCCCAAGGGGTAATACATTTAAAATACAAAAATGGCATCGCTAATAATGCTGATAGCGGACATTTCAAAGTTTCGGCCGCTTTTAATCTTTTCTTCTGCCAGTTGCTTTTTGTCTCCAGTAAAATAAATAAATAGATAAGCAAATAAAGGACAGAAGCAATATTCGGAAGTCAATTAAGGAGATTGTCCATACATAAACAACGAAGATGAACCACACTTGCGCTAACTCGGTCATCACCAAAGGTGGGTTGTTTGCCCAGGCCAAGAAAGACAAACGGCGAGAAAAGAGGTATGCACAAAGCTCGGCCTTTGCCGGCATCCCAAGGCACCTATTACGTGAAGGGAGGAAAAATTATGCTCTGGCAAATTGCTAATGATGAGCCAGTTATGTCTTAAGTGACATTGTTTGGCCTCAGATCCTTTTGCAGTTCCTGGTTAACGAGACACAAGAAAGGCCGGAGTGATGCGCCTTTCTTCTGTTTTTGTTTTGTGCAGTTAACTCGCGCCTCTGCCTTCGCTCGGCTCTGTCACTTGGCATCGGCAGCTAGAGTGGGGCTTCGCAGCGGGGGGGAGGGGTTGGGGGTGATGTCTTTGATGGGGACCCCCCGGAAGCCTGACGCCTAGGCAGCAGTAGGATCACAGATGTGGTGGCTTTCATGTGACAGTTAACTTTTTCCTAATTAAAGTCGCCCGGCTAATTAAAGGCGCTTTTATCTTATCATCGGGAAACAGGATAAGGTATAGCGGGCCACATCAAAGACGGTCGGCGAGCGGCGATTGGAGCAGATTGGGGTGAAAGTGTGGCTCTTGTCTGGGATTTGGGCTCACCTGGACGCAGGAGTGCAGGAGTCACCGAAGACGGCAGGGCCCATCTCATTTGTAACAGTTCCTTCCCTGAATGCTGAGCTGTAATTATGAAAGAAGAGTTGCGAAAAAAAACACCAAAGAAAAAAATCCCATAATTAGTGAGGCAACTCCAAGCACAAGAAATGGAAATTAGTCACAGTGTTATAAATTAGCCAGTGCATACATTACGTGAAATGAACACCCTCGGGGCCGCGAATTAGCGCTTTTGGCTGTGCACCCTCATGTATCTAAATAAAACATTCAGTCCTCGCTTATTATGGGCTAACAAAGAGACATCTCGTACACAGTCGTTCTCTACAAATTGGCCACACGCACATCATTTATGAGGGCTCTATATGCTGCGGGTGGGGGGGTTTGGGTGCTTGCCGGTGGGTGGGGGGCTCCTCATCTTCTTGTGTACAACACTCGTGCATTTGTAAACCAGCACGTAGCTCCTTTTACTTAGTGCCTGCATTTTGATGGCCTATTGCACTGTGGTATATAAATCAAAAATGTTAATTTCAGCTGGAAGTCTGTTACATCAAAAACGTTATAAATTCCGACGGCAACTGCAAATGGCAAGCGAATGAGAAATTAAAAGTGTATTTTGTCACTGCTCTATTTGGAAGTGATGAGCCAGAGACTCTGGGGTTAACAAAAAAAAACCTTGGGCGCGGTGTTTTGATGAATCTTATCTAGAGCGATTATTCATACTTGTCCTTCTGCTTGAATTAAAGCAAGAGTGCTGGAGCCTGTTAAAGCCAAATACTTGAATGGCTAGTGAACTCTCACCTTCGCGCGCATCCATTTAGCTTGCAAATGAAAGCCAAGTACAGTCGGCAAGAGCCATAATGGGCCTTTCTTCTTGCGGAGTGCGGTCATTACATACTAATTTCTTCTGGAAGCTCTTCAGGAATTGAAACACTTGGCTGCGGTGGCCCAGCCTCGTGCTAAAACGCGCAGGCCAACAATGCCGGCGCACAAGGTGTTTGTTTAAGGCCGTCCTCGTGGCGGCTGACCACAATCATGCTCATCTGAAGAGGGCTGATTGCGGCTTGATGCCGCGCTGTCTTCAGACCCACACCAATCCTGAATATCATATTAAGAAGGACAATGCAGTCATCAGTACGGACCATCAGCAAGGGCATTTTTTTAAACCTTTCTTTTTGGCTGGAGCCGTATTTGTTAATCCTACAAAGTATCGCAATAGCCGTGATTATTAATACTTCACATATGATAATACTGTAAATAATTCAGCGCCTCTTCGCCTTGATAGGTTACAATATTGATATATTTATGTTATTAACATGTGAGGTAAAGTAGTCACTTAGCAAATTATTACAGATGAAAGACCATATGAACCATTAGTTCAATATAAAGCATGTGTTAGCTCAGGCACTAGTACATGATCACTTCTACCCTCATTGATTTCACTGATAGTGAAATTACACAACACAGTCTCAAGGGAATTTGTCACGAACTGCGAGCTATTAATTTGTGTTCGTGGACGCAAATTTACCCCTTTTTTCCGTTTCACCCGGCAAGACTTTCATTCTAACGTATTTTAATACGGCAACATCTATCTATCTTTATGTATAAATATACCTGTCTGTCAACAAAATCTGATGGATTTTCGATTTTACAAGGTGGCTCATTCGTGTGAATTCCTTTTTCCTACGATCTCATTCGTATGTTATGTAATGATTGAACTACGTTTTATGTTTAGGGCGGGCCGGGCCAGTTGTCATTGGTTTGCCACTTTGTGAAACTCGTGTTTGTGGCTGTGATTTTAGGGTTTGGTTGAGGTAAGGTGTTGGTTAGCCACCACCTACAATATGTATCAGGTTATAAATGTACATACTAGTTCTGTTAATCGATTAAAAATGAATTACGATTATTCGCACATTACATTAATGTTTTTTACATTCTAATAATTTCCCAATTAATCTTCAAATGAATGTAGAAACAACTTATTTCTATAACAGCATCATTTTATGAATGAAAGCCAAAATTGTGATATTAGTGGCCTACTGCAACTTATGTCTCTATAAAATAGATTTTATTTAACTAATTGTAGCCATTCAACAGCATAATTGAGAGCTGTCATGTCTAACATGCGTGTGAGAAATACTAGATAAGCACAAGATTAACAATTTTCTCTCACTAACATATATTAACTCGCTGGAGTAATTTGAATAGCTTAAATGATGGTGCATCTTAGACTTTCTGTTATGAGGTATGGACAGAACCCAAGCGTAGGCAGCGGTTTGCTAAATAATCAAACTTTATTTAAACAAAGAACCTCGATGGGGAAAACATGAACAAAAACAAGACAAGACTGAAAACTAAAACTTCCCACAAGGGGGACAAAACAAACGAGGTAATAAGAATAAAAAATAAACTAAGTCCACAAACATTGAAACAGCAACAAGGTAACTCCAATGGAAGGCAGGGTATCAGGACAGACGAAGGTGGGTAAACGTGAAGAATGAACCGACAAGAGACAGAGGGAAACTGGGAGTTGATAAAGGGAAACACTGACGAGGACTGATCACACAGGGAGAGTGACAGCAGGTGACAGGAATGAAACACTAAGGGAAAGCTAACGAGAGGATTGCAGGAGGCAGGTGAGGGGAATAAAACACTAAGGGAAAAATTGTACAGGGACTGTGACAGGACTAAACACTAATGCCGCTAACAGGGAAACAAGGGGGCGGGGCTAAAGGACGCGACACCGGATAGAGAGCACGGTGTGACAAACCAAAACAATGTTCTTTCTCCACACAAAACACATGGGACTGACATGATCCAAGACAAGGAGAGGCAGGATCATATAAGACAACACGACAGCATTTTAATATATCGTTGCTGTCCTTCTGAAACCATGTATCTCCACATTTTGTGATTTTTGTGTAAATCATGAATCATTATTATATCGTAAGTCATCTTTTTTGTATGTCACTTGGTGTTGCAAAAATCTAACCATTAAACAGTACTCAAAAGTGCTTGTCTTTTCAAAAAGGATGTAAAAATCGTAATGTTTTTTTTTTCTATTTCCTGAAAAACTGTGAAATTGGACATAAGAGGTTTCGGAAGGACAGCAAATTTGGGCAAATTTTTGTTCGCGTTCAACTGAAGAAACAAAGGGGTATACAGAATGATAGGAATGTGAGTAAATGACTAGAACATTTCTATGTTTTGGTGGACTAATAATACTTGTCAGTTTTCTATGTACATGCACTTTTGGAAAGGGCTGCATTTAGAGCTGTTCTCACATGTTTAAGATTTGATTTGATTATGCAATTAGGCAGGTGGATGATTAAAAGCTTAATAAATAGAGATCATGATTGCTAGTGTCGCCAGTTCAAAGCGGTTTCCAGTTTAACCATTCCAAGTCTCCGAAATGTATTCCCCGACGATTCCACAATCAACCATCGTGATTTAGGTGGGTCAATAAACAAACTCCTTTTAGTTTACTGTTATGACTTAAAAACGCAATATGGATAATTGCGTCGTCTTTAATTACCAAACTATTTATTCTGTTTGCTATCTCCATCTCACCTCCTCAAAGGTGTCAGCGCCGTATCCCGCCGCTACTTTAAATGATTTTCCGTAGACCGCGCGACCTGTCTGCCTGTCACATTGTGATTAAGACATCACAGTAATCCATGTTTGCATTGCTGTCTCATGCGTGTTTGTGTGCGTTTGGGTTTGCGTGTCATGGGCCGGTGCTAAACACACAGAATTAAGTTCTTTCGACACCACTGGGAATTGAGCACATTATCTGGTCTCACAACCGACGTGGGGACGTTTCCGAAAACATAATAAAACGAAACGTGTGATGCGCGCGGAGGATATTAGTTACGCAAGTCAGAAATCTCAAACTTCCATTTCCGCCGAGTCACGTGGCCGATTTTATCCACTAGAAGATCCACTTCCCGAATTCCCTCTCAGCAAACCTCGTTCTTTCTAGCGTTCTCACTTTCCCTCGCTCACTTCCCTTCTCTTTCTTCCTCTCTCTCTATCTCTCGCCGTCTCTGTCTCTCTATTGCTTGCTCAGAGAAGCAGCCCATGTTTACTTGCCCTTATCCGGCCGCCTAATCCCTGCAGCAGTGAAAGACTCCACTAAATAGGTGCTGGAGAAAAAAAGGCGAGAGGGACAGCAGAGCCATTAAAGGAGAGTTTATCGGAGTCGCTCAATCTGTTATCACTCCTGTCCCTCTGTCTCCCCCACCAGCCGGCCTCCCCCCACTGTCATAGAGCCACTGATTACAGCCCGCCGTGTCGCTCGCTCGTGGGTGTCTGGCCGGATGTGTGTGGCTCTGTCCCCTGTGTGAGAGAGAAAGACTGTTTTCTCTCTAAGCTTTGAGTCTGTATTTATATGTTTTTGGATGGAGGCGAGGAGTGACTCCTTAATGCTGTTTGTTTATCCTTGTGGTTCCATCGGGGCTTGTTGTCAAGTTGGTTTTATTGTTATTATTTTTATTTATAGTTGCGCGTGCACGTTCGTGGGCGAGGACGGTTTCTTCTACCAACAAAGCAATGCTGAAAAAACTGGTTATACAACAGAAAGAAGGGATAGTTCACCCAAAAATAGAAATGATGTCATCATTTATTTACCCTCACGTGTTTGTACATCTGTATATGACTCTTGGTTCTGCAGAACACAAAAGAAGATATTTTGCGAAATGTCCTATGTGTCCAAACAATGGAGATCAAATGTTACCACGGATATTTGGTTGCTTTTGTAAAAAGAATGAATATTGTTTATAATAAACAAACAATAGCTAGAAAGACAAATTCATAAAATCGGGATTTAATTCACATTGTGATCACATGGATATATGTTTTTTTGAAGGTTATAAATAATATACATATATAAATAATATTAATTATTAACACACTGTCTTTTTACAAATTGTTACAAAATTTGTGTTAAATGAATGAAAGGGACAAAATATGTTAATGTGTTGTTTCAAACAACTCTTCCTATATGCAGAAGTGGAACTATTACAATTTATAAAAACTAAAACAAACCCAGGGAATAAACTGATACAAATACAGCATTATTAGTCACAAAGAGACAAAGAGAGAACGATTTCTCCATCGTTGCCTTCTGTTCAGTGGTACATCTCTTTGCTCGCTGACTGTAATACAGCTGTGGAAACAAGTGAAGATAAAGAGGGCCACGGTCAGGCCGGCCATCGGAGCAAGCAGCTGTCATGTTGACAGAGGTTCCAGTACTCAGGGATAAGAAGACCTCACGTTGCCTGTGACCTCAGCACTTTACTAAAACAGACCAGTCATTTTCCCTCCAGCTTAATATTCTCTGGAGATAACCACTCAGCAAGGACATCTGAGCAACATTCACTCTCAGTTTTCTCACTTGAGCGTGACCTTATCGTCAATATGGCTATTGATTGTGCACAAATGCGCATTATCTGCACGCATGCATCCCAGTCTCCCCAGTACAGTGCACAGTAAGCATTATATCATTAGCTTGATCATTTCAAATATTAACGCAACAAACACTAACACTTTACTCAAAGCCTTTATGTATAACGCATTGTATTAAAGGGTTTTTAAAGGGTATGAGGCATTAGTTCATAATGTGTGTTTTAATATATTAAATGTTGCTGTAAAGAATTATAAACAAATTAAAAATGTAACTATGAATTGACAAGTGTTATAATCTATTAACTGTAGTAACGATTATTCTTAAGACTTTACGATGCATTATAAGGTGCACAACATGCCGTAATCAATACGTGAAAACTACTTTTTGATGCATTATACGTGTATGCTTTAAGTAAAGTGTTTAAGTGCTACTTTATTAATAAAACCTGACTGGCTTATTTAGATTTTAGTTATGTAATGTTATTAATGATTTATAAGGTAAACAACCGACAATATAAAGACAGCCGTGAAGAGGTCAAATGAGCTCATTTTAATGCTCTATTAGTACGTCACGTGACAGAATTTAGCACAGTTGGAAGTTGCTTGTTTCAATAGTCGATCGTTTATTCCAAAAATTTGATGGCATCTTCCCGACCACTCAAAATCTCATATTTTAGAAAAACACAAGATCTTTTCCGACTGCTATCCAATAAACAGATCTACAACGTTCCTAACAGCACACAGCTTTCACACGCAGGGCAACAGAGACATGCAGGAGCCCCTAGCAGCAGTGGGGAGCTGTGTTGTCAGCCCAGCGTACAGAAGCACAAAGCGTCCACGCTAATGGCTGGTAATGTAAGCGCCGTGTTTACCGAGCGCCGGGTCTCCAGCACGCAGGCTGTGACAAATTATGAAAGGCGGGTCTGCACAACCGGCCTGAATTTCATTAAACTTTAACTGGCCTTATCTGCGGCACGACAGAGGACAACATAATAAACGCTGACAGGTATCTAAAGATGTGTGTTTGGACTGGGGAGAGGAACAGCGGGAGAGATGCTGGCAGCTTTGTCACAGATCAAGGGACATATGTTGTGGGCTATAAAACCGTAAAGCAGATGCTGATGTTGTGTGTGTGTGTGTGCTTATGTATAGGCTGAGATTGTACTCGAGTAAAAGAGCATATTGCATTTTATTTATCCTAAACGGAAATGTCTCGGTGATTGAGGATTGTCTGTGCTGCGTTCTGTTCTGTAGTTGTTTTTGAACTGGGGAATCTGCATATAATAGGGAATCTATATTAAATCAAATTCATTTATGAATGACCTTCACACATATAGCCCTTTCTCTGTTCACGAAAAGGTTAAAGTAAATACAGCAAAAACTGTAAACATTTCTGCAAAGAAGGCCAAAATGACCAAATCAAAGAGAAGACCAAAATAATAAAAAAAAAACGTTTTTTCGCTCAGAGGCCGCCATTTTGTTTGCGTCACAATACATGATGTCACGTGATTGCAACCCAAATGTTCTCTTAAGATGCCGAAAAGAAACAAAATGCAAACATGCTTTATATGTGAGATCGAGATGGAATAAAACCAATATATACCCACAGGGAGAAAACATTCAAGCTACTCTAAATCGGCAAAACATGAACTTTGCTTTGACTTCTGTACTGACCTATTTCCCCAGAATTATTTGCGAAGTGTTGAAAGGTCCAGTGTGAGTTTAGATGAAAAACAGCTTTAGGAGACTTTTATGTAGAGTATAAAAGGATTAGACAATGGGCTTAGTTCAAGAAACATGAGCCGAATGAAAATGTATTGTGGAATTAGTGTGGAATTTATTTACTGATGTGCCTTAATAGGAAGTGATTCATATTTAAAATAATCTCATTTTAAATTAACTAATTTCAGATTTAAAATAAAAGGAATAGTTCACCTTCAAAATGACAATTCTGTCATCATTTCCCTGTTTTTTTAAACTGTGTGAAGAGATTTAAAAAAATGTTGGTAACCATTGACTTCTGTTGTATGTACACAAAACCAATTCAAGTCAAAGAGCACCAACAGTTTTCTGTTACCAACATTTTTCAAAATAATGTGAAATGACAAGAGTGACAGAATTTTCATTTTTGAAGGTGAACTATTCCTTTAAATTATGAACAAATTGAAGGACGAATAAGAGAAGCTGCTCTAAAATATGACATAAATAGTGATTACCTATACATTTATCCAATGTTTGTCTGTTATTCCTTCGTGATAAAAGCAAATGCCTATCCACTGCAGCATCTAAGAGGAGCGTCTTGTAGATGAGAGGACACTCAGGGGGGAACAAGGCCCTCGAGGCAAACCCAAACCACACTAACAACACACAAACACACTTGTGCCACCACTCAAGTGTCCCCGGGTTGATCCGGTGGGTTGTGTGGCTTTCCCATTTCAAACAGGCCTCTAAGCTCTTGCGCAAACAGTCCGAAAGTGGTCCTCTGCATCGGGAATATTTGCCTTCGTCCATCTCATCTAGTGCCCATTGTGACATGGCAGAGCAAAAAGCGGCCGTGCATACATTTCAACGGCAAATAAAACCGCGGCTGAATATACCTCAAATTCCACGGCCTTTCTTGCGCGTTGTCATGGCGCGCGTTCGCTCGAAGAAAAGCCATGTAATCAATAACGCGCGGCCTTGAAAATGTTTCCAAACAGATGGTCCATTGAGAACGGAATGCCAACGCTTTTTTGGCCGGAGCCTTTGCATTAGCAGGCTTTAATTCACCCACAGCCTGCAAATGCTTCCCCATCACGGTTCTGAGTGAGCGTTACCACCTCGCCGTCTCTCACCTGGCGTTTCTCTCCATTATCAGTACTGAAAGAGCACAGAATACGTCATGTTAACTTGCGCCAGAGGACCCGTGTTTCCCACACAATTGACTGGAACTCACACGATGAGACATGGAGAGAAATAGCGTAGCGTGTCGTTTTTTCTTTTCGACACGGGATCGGCCGTTCTTCGTGCCTTTTTTCTAGTGAGCTCTGGCTACTCCAGGAGGCGCAGTGATGCGCCATAACCGAGTGAATTCATGCTCTCCAGACACCTGCTCAGCTTTGGAGAAGCACAAGATATTGACCTTCAATTCAGCCAGCATTCAAAAGCGATGAAAGGAGATAAGAGCTCTAATCGTCCCTCCATCTCAGGCTTCCCTTTATTGACTAACTGACACATACTTATTCCTGCTCTGCTGCTAGCGCCCGAGGCTTCGTAGCCTTGCAGATAGCGCACGCTAAATCGAATGAGATGTTTTCCTGTAAAGGGGGCTAATATGAAAATTACCGCCGAAGATATACAAATGAATTAGCCTTGTCGAAGCTAATTGGATATCGAGTAATGCATCACGAACGCCGATCTGCTCCGCTCTGAAGTATCTAAGACACATTGTTTTCCTCCCTTGAAAAAATAAGCTCTTAAAAATAGCGCACTTAAAAACACGGCGGATGATTCAGGTAGAGTGTCTTTACCCCCGAACGGGGCCCCTGGGGTTTTTCGTCACGCTTCTTTATGGTTTGCTACCTTAAAACACTTGAGTGCCACCACAGTGACCATTCATTCTCTTAAAGTCGCCGGCAGGAGAAGATGACTACACTAACGGCAACCCTGCCTCCCCACCCGCATGAACCCGGACCGTGTTTTACAGACCCCTCCGGTCATTTTCGTATTTATATTTGCATGCATATGAGTGTCCCCATCCACCAGAATGCAGGCGGTGATATTCCAATTCCTGTCAGAGTCCATAAATACCCGCCTGGGCAGATCCAGTGGTTTATTTATTTGACTGACATTGTCTAAATTGAAGTTTGACACTCTTCACCACTCTAACCTTTATGCAAATGCAAAATCATCCAAATGTGATGGACAGAATTCAATTAACTGAGATGACAGAGAATAATCTAGTGAACTGAATACATCAGCCGGTTGAAAGGTAACACAATCATCGCCGGGGAGGTGCGGGGATGGAGGGTTGTTCGGAGAGAGAGAGAGAGAGGGAGGGGGGCTAAGGATGCAGATATATAGCCCATTTCCCCTGTCTTATCTAATGGCGCAAGCTCTATTTCTCCAAAGCGAAGTCTTCAGTCCGGTAAACTCTTGATCTCAAATGAGAGGTCTGGAACACTGTTGCTAAGCAATTAGGAGGCTTTATTGAGCAGCTGATTCCTGCCGCTCAGTGTCCATCAGTGTGATTTCGCCTCACCTAATAGACTTCCATACTGATGAATAAAATAGCCCTGTGCGCCAAGAAAATGGCTCAGGAGCCGGCCTACCACTGAAGGAGCTTTTCTTAAAACAAAACCTCCTTAAAACAACTTGTACATTTCTTTAATTCTAAATAATCATGCCAAATAAAGAGAGAGAGATTAAGATAGCGGTATTATGAGAAATGTAAGTCAATCTTACAAAAACTAGCAGATTTGATATTGCATGATTAATATTATTAACATACTTATTTATAAAAAATAAGTGCATCAGCTGATTTAATAAACAGATCACACAGTGAAATGAGTATGTGAATGCAGTGTCAGAACAGCCCGTTCGCCAGATGGGGGCACCCTTAACCAAGTTTTGAAACCGTTTGCTTTGTCGGTGCCAAAATACCAAAGTCTGTACAAATAATATCTAAACAGGTGGTGAGGGCTGTAATGACTGCAAACATTTAATGATTAACAAACAGCAAACCTTGAATGCTCTCAATATGACATTATGAATGGGATTCCTGTTGTGTGTTAAGTGTGATGAAATATCTCATGATACACAATTTATCGCTTATATATAAGAGTATAAATTATAGTGTAAAAGTATAGTGACTATATGTGTATGGTACAGTGTTTTTGGTGCAAAATTTGTGCCATAATGCAGAAAGTATCTGCAGTAATCCCAAAAGTGCCGAAGCACCATGCAGCTTTGATTTCTGGAGTAACATCTATAGGTAAATAACTGAAGAGCTGGAAATGTTCAGGAATGGTAACACTAGATGGCTCTGTTGTGATACGTGAGGTGCTGATGGAAAACAGAGATTTCTTCCATTTGTATCTACGCGCACACTCTTAATGCACTTTGTATGTGGCAAACTAGTTTTCCCCCCAAGCGCATTTGACCAAGATGCATTAAATATCAGTGAAATTCAATGTAATTTTAAAAAAGTGTTACAAAAAATGTAAGTGCTTTCATACGCTAACGTGGCCCGCACACAGGCGCGGTCCTCGGTAGATCTGAAAAGCTGTCGGTTCAGGGGAAGAAAGCGAGATTGAGTGGTCCTCAATCGCTTCCCTGCGCACAAAAAGCTGTTTCATGAAGAAGAATTGCTCAATGTACAGCATGTTTTTACATCGCAAATATTCCTCCGTGTCCTTGGCACATCAGCAGCCTCCCTTTATCAACTGAAGACTGTCTTTAAACCAGATTTTTAACACTTTGAACGAACCAACGATGAAAGCGCTAACGTTAAATCATATCCATTAGCGTTAGTTAAGTGATTCTCCACCGTATCCGTTACATAGAATGCAACTTCCATTAGCCCTCCGACTGGCTACAGTACACGTCGTTTAATTAAATATAGCCTTTCAAAGAAAGCCACCGCAAGCAATTTCGAGAGTAGCGAATTTGAAGCTCGCATGAGGTTACTAGTGCTTTTAACCACTAGTATGAGTGCATAGACTGTTAATTAACATATTTAGAATTAAGTGGATTTGCTATGCACTAATCAGTCTCTAATTGACTAAGAACTGAAGCCTTTGCAGTCGCCGAGCATTACATAATCGCTCATTATGTCGCAGATACTAAGTAAATAAAAAACAACGCTGATGGATTGCGCTAGTCAATATGATTAGCTAATGAGCAGTCATCGGACTTGCGCGAGCAGGGAGGAAGCATTCTCGTCTCAAGATCATCAATACAATAGTCCTTTTTCGTTTTTTTTACTAAAAATACACAACCACAATCTATCTGACACTATTTATCTCCTCTGTGGCTACTTTGAACATTTCCAAGCACGTGCAATTAACCCCACCCTCTCTATTTAACTTTCTCTGACAATACTTTAGGGTTGCAAATACCGCGTCTTGCATAGTCGCTGACACAGCCTTGAACTTTCCCAGCTAAGAAAAATCGCCCACATGGATGACTGGCTCCTCGCAGACCTGTGTGGACGCACACTGCAGCCCTTCCTGCAGAACCTACGAAAGAAAGACCACAGCGCTTTCATTTCGTTGCGGTATCCTCAGTCAAGCAGAGCGGTGACATGCAGGCCAATGCATTGATATGAGAAAGAATAGCATGGAGTTAGCTTTGATTTATTCTGGATTGAATTCGAAACAAAACCTCACATACATGACTCCTTCGTTCAAAGTATGAAATGTGAGTATAGATAAGAATGGATTGAGATAAGAATAAAGACAAACATATAAGAGATCACGAAAAACTCGCCAAGTTCCGTATGAAATTGATGGAAAGCTTTAGTGATGTGACCACAAAACCAAACCGCACACACGTTTGAAGCTGACCCTAACTGACACACAATGGAGTGATACTATAGGCCTGTGCTTGCATATGGACACTTGCAATGTGGAAACATCCAAACAAGCCTGAGCACAGCACAGGCCCGTCCAGTCTGAGATGCGAGCCGGTGTAAGGCAGCGCAAGGGTCTGTTTTAACAGCCCTTCATTCCTCGGCACCACCGCTAGGCCAGGGCCTGTTCAACGCCATGGCGCACTGAAGGAATATGAGTGGCGCTTTGTTTGACTTCCTCTCAGCCTCCGAGACACCAGCCGGGTTTGGTAATGAGACTGCAAACAGGACTCGTGAGGAACGTCATGCCACTCATGACTAATTGCGCTCCAACACTTCACTGAAGAGGAGAAGCAAGTCTGTAAGCCGTACGGTGTGCTAGTTTTGAGAGCTTTTTCTTTTAACGTTTTTTTCCACTAAACCTTACCTGGTTACAAGGCAGAAAATCTAACAGTATGTGGGTCCCCCTACATCACCGAGTCATTCATATAGATTGTACTGCATAACCTTTTGGTTAAGTATAATATTAATAGACAAAAGCCGAACACACAGGGTGTCTCATACACAGTTTGTTTCCTAGCTACAATGTCTGTGTTTTAAGGGCAAGTGAATGGAAAGTGGTGCTTTATCCCTATTTACAAAAAAACAGACCCCCGAATACACACTGATTATATAAAATTACAGCTCCGGAAACAAGACGGCACAAAATCCTCCTCTCTCTGCTGGAATGGGGAGGGATATTGTTCAAACCAAGCACCATAAAAACAGATCGCTCGGCCTGTGTGCTCAGGAGAACTGGTAAGCCCCTGTTTTATTCATGAGCATGAAGGCTCCAGCAGCTGAGAAAACCCCTGCAGTCTCTTCCAGCACATCAAGGTTTTGCGGCCGCATTACAATCGGGCTCGGGTCGCAGATCCGGCACGTCGCATTAAAAAGCAACAGAGATTAGCGGGCCCGAGTCAATTTGGGGATTGATGGACGGGCCCTGGACGGAAGACAGAAATGGCGGAATAATCGGAGCTCGCTCTGTAGACTGGCTTTCGGGAGAGAGAAAGAGAGTGGGATTTGAAAAGGGAGAAAGTTTGCACTGTTTACTATTACAGTAACGGCAGAAAATTTCCAGCGAAAAGAGAAACTGAGAGACCTACGTAACGTAACGCAATGCAGGCTAACTCTAGCTTCGGGCTAACTCTAGCCTTATTATGAAAGTGCAAAATATGTACGATGTTACGTAATGGATAAGATGCACACGACGACACAAAAAGAACGGTATCATGCTGGCATAATAAAAAGCAGGCCGACACTCACAAACAGACATATTCACTCAGGGAGAAACAGATGAAGACGACCTGACAGAAAAGGAAACAAACGCAAATTAGTCACTTTGCCAACGAGAGGAGAAATAATTGGTCCACTTCCCATTATGCTAATAAACAAGCGATAACGATAAACAAAGTTCTAGCGGCGATTAAAAAGAGAGATCTCAGTGGGAGGCCACATCTCACCCTCCATTTCACCTCCATTAGATGTATCTCACAAAGTCAAACAACAACAACAACGTAAAGATTTTTTTTTGGCATAGTGTCCAAATGTACAGTTTGGAGGACATCCCCTAATTGCCCTCTTTGGATCGAGCGTCCCAGGCTCCCTGTCATTACGGCTGCATTGAAGTCCTAATGAGTGGAATTGTCATCCACAAAGACGCCCCCCTCTCTCCCTGCTGTGCGAGCACATTAAATCCAGACAGCTCATTTCCATTCCCCTGCCATCTCTCCAGAAATGACGTGCGATGCTTGAAACTGTTTATTTCCAAATTCAGACCTCCTCCGTAGCAGCCATCGGCTTCAATTACCAGTTTTTCTGAGCGCAGCCATCAGGCAGCCTGACACTAAGGTCCAACCTAATTCCCACCTTCTCCAGAGTCAAGAGCATAATGTGCAGATAAAAAAGGTGGAAAATAGCCTGCGCCTCATTAGCATGCGCTGGCTGCCTGTTCATTTGCTCGCCCGAGAATGAGAGTTCTGACACTTCTGCAATACGAGGATGGTCCTCTTCAGACAGTGCACCGTCCTTACCGTGACGAGAGAGGTCACGGAGGGAAGGGGCGCAACATCGGACCCCGCTCGATGCGCCCTGTGACCGGGGCGTTCGGAGGAGGGTATCGATTTTGGAGGTGGCTCATTACTTGCTGAATCGACACATTACAGGCACGTTTCAAGCGCGTGCCGACGAATTGTTTACGAGTGTCTTTAGTGCGGGGCAAAAGCTAGCGCAGACAGGGCACGGCAGCACTCGTTAGCCTGCGACCCGACGATTAGATGTTATCCGATACGCCACTATCTGCGGCGTCCATCTAACCGAGGCCGCTGGCCTGCGATGGCCTGGTCCATTACGTCCGCTCGTTCTCTCTCGCCGCCCCTTCTCTTCCTTTTTCTCACCGCTCCCCATGAATGTATCCATTAGGCCACCAACGTGTAAATTGTTTTCACCTGAGCTGCGGGCAGATGGAGGAGAAGGAGAGGCGCCGGACGCGTAATTTCCTATGCATGAGCTTTCTAATCAGCTGCGGAGAAACATGATTCCCCGGCTTCTCGTGGATATAGGAGAAAAAAAGAGTCTCTCGAATGCACAATCTGCCATCAATATGCATGCTATGTTATAGGGATATTGGAGGCAGGGGAGCCGGCGACTGAGTTCATGCGGGTTTGCCTTACATAAGTGAGATGGTTTAATGCGAAGGATGCGCCGCCCGGCCTGATCTCATCCAGTAGAGATGGAGTTCAGCCGATGCTGGATGAATTGAAGGATAATTTGACCTACAAGACAAAGCCCCCGTAAGCACAATTTCCAGTGTCGGCAGAAGCCGACCTCGATGAGTGCCAATGTGCACGCGGCCTCACATTCGCGCAAATAAATTCTGCCTCTTTCTTGTGCTGCAACTGTATTTAGTTTAAGAGGGTCGTGATGTCGGCCTTTCTGGTACACAGCTGAGGCTAACAAGTACAACATTATTATGATGGTGATACAATGTGTTATGACATGACACGAATCAAAGTAAAATTCGTACTAAACAATCTGATCAGTCATTTTGGAAATCAAGTATGACCAAAGACGTAGAGTCAATCAGATCAAATCACATACGGAGAACAATGCTGACACATTGAAAAGTGCAGAGAACAAGCATGTTCAGAAAGTATTTAAGCTTCAATTTCAACGACCACCATCATCCAACCACCTGAACGACATACTGTATACACATTTAACAATATTTTTCTGCTGCATCGACCTGCGATGATCACTGCTGTCGCGTGGGAACTGAGAGATAATGCATCTAATCATAACCAGCTTCCGTCCAGCTTTACAAAAGTGTGACCTATATACTGATCCACACCTGTCCCTCTATTACCTTACTTTCACTTAATGACGCAAACGCAGATTCAACCATTCTGTATCTTTAACACCCTGTCCACACCAAACGTAACCAATGACGCATCACATTGCACATTTGTGTGCCGCACTGGATGTGTCATTCTTTCACAAATCAAGCTCAATGCATGCTTTATGACAATAGAACCGGTGAAAAGCGATCTATCCGATTTCTTTTTTCAAAGGAAAAGCATTGGAACTAAAACTGTCACATATCACATATTTATAAATATAATATACAGTACAGTATATACAATTAGAAACCACAGAGGATTTAAAATTGCGGACCAGAGGTTAGAAACATCAAGCTGATTTTGATGTATAGTGACATTTCAGTCAAGATTAAAGGTGCACTCTTAAAAATGCTGGTTTGTTTCCATCCCATGGAACAGAACCAAGCATTGAGCGCGTTTACATGCACACTTGTTTACTCCAGTTAATAAGCTGATAATATGTAAGCCTAAATATGTGAAACGGTTTTCTTTTACAGCATAAGCAAAAAATGCTCAGGAGAGGTAGTTTCTTGCCCATTACTCTGATTTTGCAAAGCATGTAAATGTCTTTACCGGTTTTCTGTCAGTTTTGTTTATGTGCGCATGTCTGACAGCGGCATTGTAAATATCTCAAATGGAAGTAATAGTAAAATAACGCATTAAAGTCCGCTCTCGAATCATGCAGGTGATATAGAAATTGTTGCATTTGAGGGTACTGGATATAAAAAAACAGCTTCTGAATGATTTCCAGCTTCCTTTTTAATTGCTAGACGGATCATCGATTTTTCCGTCACTGCACGCAAGAAACCTGACAAGTCTTACATTTCCATGTAAACGTGGCTTTCTGTGTAGCCGGTTAATTGATATGCATGTAAACATTGGTTTCTTTTATAAGTTGATTCTTGATAGATATCTGTTTATCTGTGCATGTAAACGCACTCATTGAGTTATAAATTAAACCGTTCAAAGTATACTCTTGACTCTTTTTGCCACTGACGTCTTATTGTCTTTCTATAGATTATTACTTTTTAAAATCACAAATCAATTCCTGTAACACTATTTGTATATCTGCATAAACACAACGGCATAAACAAAAATATTACACAGCTCTCTTGAATACTTGATTCTGATTGGTCCGCTAGTATTACTAGATAACAGACATGTGTACTGCAAGTCTCATTTCATGTTTATCACCCCACTGTGTCGTTTCTCAAGCAAACATAAACACTATACCTGTCTGGCAGAGAAATATCACATCAATATTTTGTGTAGCCGGATAATCTAAATCCAGCTGGTTGTTATTTGAAAATAAACCCCTTCAAGGTGATACTAGATACTAGAAAGAAACCCTGTCTGGGTTTATTTTGTACAAACAGCTGGATAGACGTTATCCCTTTCTGTACAGTGCGAGTAAACAAATTCCATTTTCATACACCAATTGAAACCTTAAACACATATTGTATTGTAACCATTGGCATAAATTTACTCGATTCAACATACACAGTACAAAAAACAGTGGAATCAATCTAATGATGATGTTAAGTATTACTGTACGTATACTAAACCTTACGTGGATGAAGAACCTCAGATATCTGTAGAGACAACCTTCATATAGCCAGCACAGTTGAAATTAAATGGTGGTATGCAATACTTTCAAATAATTATGTTAATTGTTAGATGTTCACTCCCAAACAAAAAAACACCTAATAACAAAGGCAAGATAAAATGACAGAATCTCTAAAATGTGCCGAGGCAATATTAACCTTGTCATTACCAGAGGTGGAAAGAACTTGAGTGGTGTTTGGGGGGGATTTGACTTCACAAATGTTTTAACGTATTTAATATTGAAGTACATTCCAAATCTACTATCTTACTTTTAGTTAAGTAAAAACATTTTTTAAGTGAAATACTTAAAGGGATGTATGGCAACGGTAAATGCACTGTAATAGCCTTGCAATACTAGCATTTATCGTTAGAAACACATTCGTAAAATGTGACCTAAGGAGGCCGCCATGTTGTTTTTCGATGACACAAACTGGTTGCACGCACAGCTAGGCAGCCAAACTAAACACAGACACACTAATCTGTTCTTCAGTAAATATAACGTTCTGTAGGATAAAATATATAAATATAATACTAAAATAAGAAAGAAAATAAAGGTGCTATTTGGTGTATTTTCATACATTTTAATATTGTTTGTCAGAAACGATACAAACATGCATATTAATAACCAAAATCATTTCGAATTTATTATATACACAATGTTTTAGCCATTATACATAGCATTTTTTTCAGATTTTGACTTTTTGATGTTTATTTATCAACATCAGTACCCTAATGCTATTGTCTTCCCTCCCTCATTAGCTGACGGGGGCTAATATTCACGTGTGCTCTAATACAGAAATCGCAAGCATCTTATTATTGTGTTTATCAATATATTCTCATAATGTATAAAGTATGCGATTATGGTGGATGCTGTTGTCTTAAATAGTCTTAAATGTCTTAAAGGCGGTAGTTTAAAGCAATGATTTAATGCATGTTTTTCTTGAACATACTGAATGCATTCTTCTTTTATGGCAGAAAGGCTGGCTTGTGTCAAGAGGACATACTGCCACCTACTGTCCCTGTGTGCTCACATCTTATGATCCTATGTTATGTTATGTTATACGTGTCATATTTTACTTTTATATATGGAAAACGTGTGTGCTTCGCTGTTGTGAAAGAGAACAGCTTTTGGTTGCATCCATTTGACATCACAGATTTTGATGCCAAATAAATGATGGTCTCCAAGTAATAATATTTTTTCTAAGTTTATGAATACTGTGACAGTTAAACTGTTTTTTTTTCACCATTAAAAAGTCAATTCCATTGTTCATATATTAAGCCATACATCGCTCTATACCCAAGGATCCTTTAAAGTATTATGACTTTTAATGTACTTTCCCTTTCTGTCTGTCTCTCGACGTTGTGTCGAGACATAAAGGGGTTTGTACTTGAGAACTTATCCTCTCTGATTGTATTTTTAAAAGGCCAATGCACTCTCCGCCCCCCGTGCATATGGGTGTAAAAGCTAGATGGCATGCCCATTCATTCACCTTTTGATATTTTGGAACTAGCGAGGCAATCCAATTCTTATGCTGAGCATTCTTCCTCTTTGGAAGAGATATTTTACTGGACTCGTCCTCTTTTCGGTAGCGGACCTAGGAGTCTTAAAAGCAAATTTCCAAAAGAGATTAATTTCCTACAGTGTGCACGTGTCGTCAGGCATGTCTGGCCACTGTAATCTTGGACACGATACGAGTACATGATACAGCATGCCCGCACTGCAAGCATATGTTGATCAAGGTGTTGTGGTCACTGTTGGCTATGTTCTTTCTGGATGCAGCCACGACTTTGTCTGCTTCCCATTCTGCGTTGGCTGCCTAGCCGTCTGCAGCACGGTGGTGATGTGGGGACTCCCATGGACATTAACCAGCCACAGTCAATGCCGCGGACCATCCATGCCCCGATACGCTCGCTCAAAAAACCCATTCTCAATGCATGGCAGTCGACCGATCCATAGCGAGTATGATGAGCATCGGATGGCGACCTGCTGGCATCAGACGTGGGAGACTTAATCAAGCCCAGGATGAGGCTGACGCGGAGATGTCAGCCTTGCTTGCATGGGTGGTCGCGTGCACCGGGTTGCAGTGTACCCTACTGGTACCTTTTTTCCCGGGGATGCATGATGAGTTCACCAAGACATGGAACACCACCTTCTCGAATGTTGATGCATAAGTGCATCCTGACATTCGTCCGACATCAGGATTGGTTTGTGGCTAAAGCCCTGAAGGACACGTACTTTCATGTCTTAATTCTTCCACATCACAGACCCTTCCTTCAGTTTGCTTTCAAGCTTACCAGTACCCCACTCCATGTCTCCCCATGTCTTCACCAAGGTCGTGGAGGCTGCTCTCGCTCCCCTTAGGAAGCAGACTCTGTCACCATAATGGGGCACCTTACCAATGAGAGTGCCCGGTCTGTGTTGCGCTGCCTGGCACTCTTCAAGCAACAATCAGCGTTTCCAATGAAGGCTCCTGGGGCATATGACATCCTCTGTAGCAGTCGTGTCGCTCGGGTTGATGCATATGAGACAGCTTCAGCATTGGCTTCAGAGTCACGTTCCCTGGCTAGCATGGAAGGCCGGCATGAGCCGCAGATGTGTACTTTTCTTGAGGCGCGTCGTAGTGACGATAGATGCCTCCCAGCTCGGCTGGGCATGCAGTGTCGGGTCATTGGACGGGGCCCTCCTGCAGTGGCATATCTAATGCCTCTGGGAGAACATTGTTGCTACCATGGGTGAATTCCTCTACCTGAGCTACACTCGTAGTGACTCCCACCTTGGGTCGTCCCATCTGATGTTTCCTCACTCTTGGTTCCCCTGTTGGTGAACCTGTGACCTCCCCTAGGTGGATGACACTGCTTTTGTGCACCCCTGGTTGGGGCCCCGCACTACTACTCCCATGAGCTCTCCCCACTGGTGAGACTGTGTAGGTATTCCACGTATTACCTCCCTACGGCAGGATGTGGTCTCTGTACCGTCTTCTTCATGAGAGGGTGTAGTGCTTTGAAGTGTTCCTTATGGTGCCCGGCGGGTATCTCGTCTCTAGAGTAGGAAGGCCACCGAGTTGACACACTCGAACTGATGCCTTACTACACCTTTTAGGCTGAGAAACCTGAGAGGCAACTCCCGGTCGCTGCAGTGGACGGCGATGCGTTGTGGTAACCCTCAGGTTTCTCAGCCCAAAAGGTGAAAGAATGGGCTTCTTCCTTTTTTACCCGTATGTATGGGCGGAGACTGCCATGCCATGCCATTCGCTTAGTTCATTGGACTTTTAAAAGTACAATCAGAGATGATAGGTTCTCAAATTCAAACCCCATTCTGTCTCTTTTATAAAGAGAGCATGAATGACTGAGTAGCTTTGAGCATAGACAGCGATGTACAGTGCGACATATACAGTATGTGGACATATTTATGGACAGATGTATTCAATACTCTATAGTAAAGCACTGAAAATACAGAACTATAACGTTAACGACCTTTTTCAATTAGGTTAAAGATTCATTTTCAATAATCTACAGTATTAATGTGATGCCCTGCACTTGTGTTTGCAAATGTCTCCTGGTCAATCTGCTTGTTTTATTATCAAACTTAGATCTGCTAGGACTCTGTCCTTCTTGTCTCGAGCTTTCTAGCTCCCTGGGTCATGCATTGCCATGTCTTTCGGGTTTCTGTTGTGTTATGTGTGGCGACACGTGGCTTTCTGTTATGTCTCTCAACACCGCCCTCCTTTCTCCCGTAATTGTTTCATTAGGGTTTTATTCCCATCACCTGGTCTGTTAATCACTCTCGTTAGGGTTTCATTCCGATCACCTGTCACAACTCTCCCCATGTAATCACTCCTCATTAGTGTCTTCCTTTATATAGTCCCAGTTTCCCTCTGTTCAGTGTCGGTGCATTGTCTAATGTTTGTGGTCAACACTGATGTCTTGCGCTCACGGTAGTATCATGTGTTTCTCGTGGTGTTGGATTACCCTGTTTCAGTTTGTGAGATTATTTAAATTCCAAGATTCTTGTTTTGTTTGGTCCCCCTCGTGGGAAGTGTTTGTTTTCTGGTGTTTGTTTGCCTTGTTTTTTGGTTCATGTTTTCCCCATTGTGGGTGTTTTATTTAATACGTTTCTGATTAACCCTTCATCTGCCTGAATCTGGGTTCTGTCCAAACCAATTTGTGACAAGATCCGATATAAAAATGCAAAACGTACGTTTCCTTTATTAGTGTTAATTAGTATAACCAGTCTGACGTCATTCGGACCGGTGTCATTTCCCTTGTCATTGTAGGAAACAAATCGCAAAACTCTAACAAAGTTTGATATTTGTACATGTCCCGTTACACTTCGATCAATGTTTTTAACTGATAAAGTGAAGCTGACGCCATTGTTACTGTTTATTGCTAAAAGCCAAACTCTATGAATACACGTACACTGAGAGGGGCACCAACCAATCACAAAGGCCTGAGAAGTGGAAGCTCGCTGATATGGTGTGGGTGGGACATCTTCACACACACACACACTCGAAGTGGGGAACCAATCACGACAGCTTTAACAATCGGAAGGAGGGACTTTAGACCGGAAGAAATCCAGTTCTTTTGTGAGAAGAGAGACTGCGGTGAACAATAGACCTGAAACATGTGAAATATAAAGCGTTTTTTATATTAGAATCATGAACATCCATCTTTAAACAACCAAAAAAATTATCAAATCCTCAAAAACAGCAAAAGAATGGCTCCTTTAAAGATGATAACAGACGTATGCTAGTGCTACAACTGTGTGGCCTGTGCTATAAGACTTTAAACCTCAGTAACATCGGTGCTATGTGCAAAAAAGTTAACGTACAGCCCTGCATAGATGTAAAACATACAGGGCCCTCTTTCCCGATACAAGCGCAAGCCCACTCTTGCTAGTTTAACGGGGTAAAACGGTTGGCGCGCCTGGGCGCCAGGTCTAAATGGGTTGTCCCGATTCTCTTAATGAGTAATGGGAGTAACAGGACAAGCCGGATTTTTATCTTTATGTCCACAGTAATAATGTTTTACATTGTAATTCATTTTTATAAATATTTGGCATTATTTTGAGCTTTGCGCGTCCCTCTGTGTGTGATAAGCAAGAGCTGTGCACTTGCCTATAGGCGCATATTACTGACGCGCTCTTTAAATAACAAAAAAATATTGTGCTATTTACTTTAGACCAGGTTTGAGCTGGTCTATGGCGCAGTGTATTTCCGCGCCAATAACACACCTCTTTTTAGACCAACACGCAAAATGGGCGCAAAAATTACCCCAAATGCATTTTTTGCTATTTAAGCAACGCAGCGCAGGACAGTCCCCGGTTTGATATTTGTTGCAATATTTAAAATGGCATATGATGACTTGGAAACGTGCCCTAACAATCCTCTTTTCTTTAAACTTAACTGAGTTCGAGATTGGTCAAGTGACCTAAAAATCCCTTTTATCAAATCAAATAATTGCACCAGATGGTGTTTGTTTTCTGGTGTTTGTTTGCCTTGTCTTTTGGTTCATGTTTTCCCCATTGTGGGTGTTTTATTTAATAAGTTTCTGATTAACCCTTCATCTGCCTGAATCTGGGTTCTGTCCAAACCAATTTGTGACAAGCTCCGATATAAAAATGCAAAACGTACGTTTCCTTCATCAGATGGACCTTGCCAAAGGTAATATCTATTATTGTTTCTAACATTCTCTATGTTAGGCCCGGAAGACCTATGGTTTCATTAAGTCATGTGACCATGATAATATTGAAACAATTTTGCTACTGCGATAACACGATATCGATAATATTGTTACATCCCTACAATTCCTAAAAACACACAAAGGATACATTTGAAGCACTGTAATTGTATATTTAAAACAATTGAGTTGATTCGAGGCTTATAACATGGAAGGAAAAGCAAACAACTGTATATCTGTCAACAAAAGCTATCCCTTAAAAATGTGATTTACTACATTGTTGTAATAATGGAGCACTTTCACACCTAGATGTCAGTTTGGTGGATTCCGCGCAGGTTACCTCATTGTGACGGCGTATGCTTTTAGCAGGCCTCTTGATTCTGATCAATTTAGTCTAATTAAACTGCTTTACATTAACTATGGCCACATTTTCCAAAGGCATCTCAAATGATCCCTGATGATTGGTCAGGACGAGATCTCATACAGCGCCCGTCTTTGTTTTTGAATAACCTTTATACTACATCTGTTGACAATGTAGAGGTTCTTCTTTGTTTAAACGAGTCAACTGCTCATAAAGCACAAATATTGTCACGGGTGACATGACATCTTGACATTTGTTTGGTAGACAGCCTGTGACCAATTTCTGCTCTAACTTTGACTTTGAAGAAAAGCTTGTCATCAAACCACAATCCATTTTACTTTAATAACGTTGTTTCTAGGGGGGGTTGCACCTTTTTGCTTGTTTCTCCTACACACTTTTAGACGCACACAAACACACACAAATTATTGGTAAAATCTTACGTATATCATTTTTTCCTGGCCAGAATAAAATATTTTACTTTGTTTATTGGAGATCATGATAAACAGTTCCCATTTTCAAGTAACTCGTCCCTCACCATGGATCGGCAAGCTGGTTTGGTCTATTGCAAACTAAAGCCAGAACAGTCATCAATTTATCCTCATTTGTGGAATGAGGATAAAAGCGCGGCCAAATTCACCTTCCCGATGGTATGAGGCCATTAAAATAATCAAGTGACTATTGAATTAACAGAGAACTTGAAAGCTTTTATACTCTGATGCAGAATACATACAGGGTATAAAATTCATTCACCTCTTTAGCAATTGCTCTGGGACGCTCTTGAGCCACATAGAGACAATTTATTCTCTTTAAAACAAAGATCTCTATTGTGAAAGTCAAAACACGGTCCAATGTTTGGAATCATTATAGGTTATATGACTTTCTAATCGTACATTTCTGTTAATAAAACAAATAACATGTAATGCCATACCACGTTATAAAAAATGTATTTTCCATATTTTCCTTCTGGATGTTGTGCTGTTGTTTAAAAATTCCACCGAAATGAAATTACAGTGAAGCTGAAATACTGCCACTAGAATAGATTTTTATACAGTGCATGTCTAAAAAACATGGTGCATTTATCTGTGCACTCAGTTCCAGCTTTCATGCTGCAGACAAAACACAGCCTTCAGCAGGGAAAAAATTGAAGACCATTTCTATGAGTTGTTTATCAAATTATTGAGCAGACAGATGTTTGTGACTGCTACACGGTTTCACCCTGGATCTGCCAGGCACCGAAACAAAGGTCTAAAGGAATCGTTCGTGACGTGCCTGGAATATCAATTTAATTTACTGCCGTTAATTCACATGCAAATTTTGACCTCCATTAAAGCGTATCAATTACCCTACATACTGTATCTGAGGGACAACAAGCAGAGGAAGAGATGAGAACAACACAAATGAATAGCGGTTATACAACAAAGTATTTCCATACATGCCTAATACAAAATTCAATGCATTTATAATTTGCGAAAAAGACATTAATTGCAAGCGATTCGATTGAAAAGTAACCTTCCACAGCGGCTTTGCAGGGTGCAAATATTTCATACAGTCTTTCTGAAAATGATCATAATTGACTATAATATAAAAATCAGCCTTCAACCTTCCCTCTACATTTCCAAAACAGTTTAAAGCATAACCAAATGTAAAAATGATAAGGCCAGCTTTGGAGTTCAAGCAAAGTAGCCAAGTCCAAAGCATAACTAGTTCCAAAAGCAATTGAAATCATTTCAATGATAAGTCACAATAGGTCTAAATGGGTCAAAACTCCCTTTCACAACTATACAGACTCTCTCTTCACAACAGCATCTGTCTTATTTAACTCAAGTGGCGCATCCTTTAGTACAATATCAAAAACCACTACATTATGAGTGCTCGCTGAATGACACATTTGTCAAGGATTGATTGCTTCCATTGAGCTTTGTTGGATCTTAGCGGAAGATGGGCATTGACAATTTCATTATCATCTCTTCCGAAAGAGTTTTTTTTTGCTCTCGCCGGCTCAAAGAGCCCGTGACAATATCAATTATACATGCAGCAGGCAAACAAGGGGATTTATTAGGCAACAAATAACCTCACAGAGTGACCGTGAATGGAGGAGATTAGCATGTGAAAAGCGGAGCGAAACTCCCTCGTTCCACTGCTAAAGAACAATTTAATTGGACTAGAATTGGGGAAATTGCTTGATTAGAGGACACAATTTGAAGGGATCGCGAATAGACACAACAGTTTAGACCTTGAGCCCCAGCCCTCAAAAACAAAAATACAGTCTATCACTGCTGACAGAATACAACGGGTGAAGTTTTTGTGCAGGGAAAGAAAACACAATTCGATATTAAAACTGTGGATTTTCAATTGTGTTATATTACAGTACGTTACGGGAACAGGATGGACATTTTCTACATCATATCAGAATCTTTTGTAGTGACTGTAGTGTACAGCCGTACAAGCATTACTTTAATATAACTTGCTTTTACCTTTCCGTCAGCATAACGCCAATAAATGGCAACTGCAAGCCAGTGGTTTCTGTCCTTTCTGAGGGGAGTTTCCTTCTCTGGCAGAAAAGGAAATAGAGGAAACTGCCAACATGTGTAATAGATGTTGGAATAGAGAGCAATTTACAGTAAGTGGGTTTAACTTCTTTCAGTTTTGTCTTCGAGAAATGGTAAGAATCCGTAAGATTGCCACCTAAACGAATCACGACTGACAGGCAGCGGTGTATCTCTGACAATGTTTCATTACTCACCTCTATCAACTTGAGAGACACTTACCTTCATGTTCTGAGCGTCTATCTAACAGATGTGCCGCTGAAAAACCCTGACAGACACACAACTCACATTCAACTGCTTCCTTTTCAATGTGGATGTCAAACCGCTATAAAGACAGAAAACGGAATTTAGTACACCACTTGTACGAGGGTCAATGAACTGTTATTTCTGAAAGCTGTGACACCTGTGGGCTTACCTGCTGGAGAAAAGGTGGAGAGGGACAAAGAGAAAAACACAACGTTAGTGTTGAAATGACAGTATTATGAAACTGAATCGGGCAGAATGGCTGAATACAGGCAATCTTGAGCTAGACGATAAGACCAATACTCACATTATCATTGGAATATAATAAATATAAACATCGCATTTTGCCTCTTGTAAAAGACTACATTAATCTTAATAGCAGCGGTCATGTTCAATCTCCATGTTTTGCCCACTAAGGAGCTCACTATGGCAAACTTTTAAGAACCAACTCAGGACTTCATTTGAAAGTGTTTAGGTTAAAGTGTTCATTTTGTTGAGTTCTTGAAACCCAATCAACTGGAATGTTATTATTATAATACTTCCTCCGCATTTTAATCGGAAAGCTTCTGTTTGTGTTTGGCGACAACATTTCACATCCTCCTCATAATAAATCTAGTCAAATCTTGTACTTTGAGTTTAATTTTATACGTGAATTTAAAAATAAAACCAAAATCGGCGACGCTTTGCATTTTCAAAGAGATTTAACTGCACACAAACAGATCATGTAGAATAAACTCAAGTACACTTTACGCGCGCATACCTATTTTAAACATTGTAATAATAACGATGCTGAAATTTGTGTAACATCTTACTGAAGGAACTGGTCACTTGTACTTGAGTGTAAGTCAGCGATCCGACAAATGGCAATAAAGTTGAATTTAAAATGTTGGAAATCACAGGTGCCTTGTAACGCCCCCCTTGAAAATACCTCACGGCCCCAGTTTGGGAACCTCTGTATTATAGGAAATTTCCTAATATTCAAAGTGCCCCCCCCCAGTGGCTGAATCTAGATTCTGTGAAGGCTCTAAGTTGTAATGATACAAAGTGCAGACAAAGCTTTAAACTGAACTACTTTATAACAGGATACGTGGGAACAATATATTACATACGTAACAGTTAGACAAACATACAATTAAAATGTTATATGTCAATGCATTGCTATAACCGACATGTAAATTATGATGTAGGTTTATGGTCTATGGTGCATTCACAGTGTTGCCAACTTAGTAACTTTGTCACTAGATTTAGCGACTTTTTTAGACCCCTTTAGCGACTTATTTTCCAAAAGACAAATCTAGCGACTTTTTAAATAAACCTTGGCTTCCCATCTGTGTGCATTCGGCATCTTTCTGCCCCCTGAGAGCGAGGTTCTGCTCTTGTCTCCGGAAGTCGCCAGCTCTCCAATTAAATGAATGGGATCATGTAGCTTTGTCGTGAATAGTGTGAACGTCGCATCACGCTTGTCACAGGCGATGTGATGACATCACTAGTAGGCTAATTAGTGTGTGGCATCACCATTTTCCAAGCTACTTTCCTTTCGAATTTACTGTATTTACAAGATTCCAACTCCTAGATAGAATTCACATCCTTTTATTCACATTATACTGTAGAACTCGCAAAGGTAAATTCAAGATATGTCGGAATGATTGTTTTTACAAAATCAGTGGACATGAACAAATGTAGCACTAGTTACTAACCCTCAAGATGTGGTGGAGTGCTGACGTAGAACCTCAGCTTCTGCAAATAATGCAGAGTATTCTCCTCGCTTCATCAAATAAAAGTTGAACCACTGTTGTCACATGGACTATTTTAACAATGTTTTAATACCTTCCTGCGCCTTGAGAGTCTGTTGTTGCCTCTTTACAGCAGTTGCTTTCTATGGGGAGTCAGAAAGCTTGGACTTCATCAAAAAATCATCTTAATTTGTGTTTAGAAGATGAATGAACGTCTTGTGTTAATGGAATGACACGAGGGTAAGGAATCAGCATTTTCCCTTTAAATGGACTTGATGCACCTATGTATTTTGTATGTTGTTATAATTGCTTCCAATGTTTCCTCGTCTGTAAGTCGCTTTGGATAAAAGCGGCTGCCAAATGACTAAATGTAAATGTAAATAACTATGGTAAAAGCAAGAAGTTGTTAATCTAAGGAAAATGTAATGGTGAATGCTAACAATATAATGTAGTTTGAATAAAAAACAAGTCAAAATACAATATTTTTAACATTATTTGTAGAAGCCTAAATTGAAAAACAAAAACAAGTTGTACACTGTGCAGATTAGCAATGAATTATTTACGAAGGTGACGTAAACACACCATAATGACAATATGGAAACATACTGATGCCCAAACACTCAAAATGGCAAAATCAAATTTCGATCGCTTAGTAGTAAAATTTCAGTTGGATAATTCCTAGAATTGACTATTTAGATGAATGTAGTCTAGTGAAAATGTAATGCAAAGATTTAAAGATATCTTCAGATTGTCTTGATAAAGTGTTATGTTAACATGTGGCTCAGCACGCATTTATTATGGGTTCAGTTCTATCATACATTAAAAGACATACTTTAGACATCCTCGATAGATTGTCAAATCCTCAATGTACCTTTAAACCAGTTCAGATTGAGACAGCAGCTAAATAACTGATGCGTTATTCTGTAAATGTGTTCTTATAATTCTATATACAACAACTATTCATGTTATGTCCTTCGAGTATTGTAAGATAAACTGTTACCAAAACCCGACTCATTCTGGGGTCGACCTCTCCGGCTTCTTCTTGTCGATTGGAGTAAAATCGGCATCCTTTACGGCTCTCCGTCGCGGTCTCCCGGGTAACCGTGCACATGGCAACCCTTGTAAACAACGCGCCCTGCCGGGCTGAGAGACGGAGAAAGTGATGGCTTACTGCAACGCTGACTATTTCGGGCAGATTGGGAACACGCAGAAGCAAATACACGAAAGGTAATAACACGCTTGAATGTTTTGTCTTTTCACTTTAGTCACGATAGACGGAGAATAGTTTCGATTTACCGCAGAACGGGAACGTAAGCGGGCCTCGAGCGAGGCAGCGGTGTAGAGTTGATATGTCGCCGGCTAAAGCTCTCCAACTCGGTGAGGACTGAGACCGATGTTAGCCAAGACTGCAGCGAATTATACAATAGTGAATACTTTTATAATAACCAGCGGTTTATGGCAGTGTGTCTGAGTGGACATGGACTACATATACACGGCAGACTGCTTTAAAAATGCTTTTTAAATATGAGTTTATCGGATTCTTGTGTATCAAGATTGACTGCATTATACGGTCTGTTCTCACGTGTAGTGTGTGTGAGTGATGGATTTTCATGTAGTATTTTGGTAAAGTAACCATTTTAAACACGCAGGTATAATATTATGTGCATCGATTTCGGTTGAACAGAAAAAATCTGACAAACAAATCTGTGTTCAGGGAAAGGAGGAGGCATGAGCTGGAAGAACAACTGTTTGCTTACTTAAGATCAGAGGAAAGACTGTAAGTATCAAATCAGAGAAACACGCAGGCCAGGTTTCAAAGACAAAATTGAATGTGTGACCTGTCTTAACTGAAATAACTTGCCCAGAAATGTCTTAAAATATATCGGAGCCATTGTTTTGTCTCAAGACGCACACCAGTAATGTATTCTTCTAAGGCGTTTTTAATAAAAGCAACATATATCTTAATTCAACTAAGGCATAGTCCTGGCCTAAACTAAGCCGTGTCTTTGAAACCGGGCCATGTCAACATATAGCATCCATAATGTAATAATAATACTAACAATAATAATAATAGTTTTATTTTTAAGGTTTCTGTTTGTTTTGGAGCATTAAATCCCCTCAATATGATATTCTTTTAATTCATTAACTGATTATTCTTCAAATACAAGACTGTTCCTTTGTACTATCTCTAAGCTTTTTAGTGCTGCTTGTACCCGAAAACCTGAAAAAATAAATGAATGTTATCGTGTTTTATTGTGTTATATTTTTTAGTTATTACGGCTAAATCGAAACAAAGCACAATAAAAAAACATGAATTTTATTATCTTATTATCTCATTTGGAACCAAACTCTTCAAATATTACAATGCTAGAATTTAGAAGTTGTATTTATTATGTTATATTTCTAGTGTTTTATTTTCAAAAGTCTTGTTTTCATGCTGTGTAGTTTTGTATTTAAAACATAGAATGTTTTTAACGTCACATTCATTTTCAGACTTTGTTCTCTTATATTAAAGCTCCCCTGTGTTGGCTGAATGGTTTTATAATAATACAATTTTAAGGACGAATACGTAGACCAATGCACTGACTCATTGATGATTTTATGATACTTACTGTGTCATCTGTTTCCGTTTAAGTGCTTGAGACTGGTTTGTTTTTATGACGGCTCTATTAAATGCATTTATGAAAGAAAAAAAACTGTGAGATGAGGTCACGGTGGTCAAGGGTGTGTGAGAGGTTAGTAGATCAGCATTTATCATTCATTTTGAAATTTCAGCCATCATTATCCATTTTGGCCCTTAGCTAGTGGCACAGCGCCATCTTAACCGCGGAGAATCCATTAGTACTACTGCAAAGTGGCCCTTGACAGATATGGAATGTTTTTAGTTTTGTCCTGTAATATGCATAGCGAGGAGCGATTACTATTACTAATCAGCTAACATTAATAGTAATGTTTGACCCATTTGTAACAAGTTTCTATTTTTATTTTCAGTGCAACCTTATCTAAACCTGTCCGTTTTACTGTGTTTCCTGCTCATAGAACTAAGATGAAGTGTGCCAAGATGCTCTTCTATTACAAGGAGCTGCACGAGAGAGAGCGGCAAGCAAAGACGCGCAACCTTGAGCTTCTCGGGAATGTCGGGAGCTTGGCAGGAAAATTGAATGAATTTTCCATTGATTGTAGCCGGCTGCTTCAAAAGAGGGTAACAACCTTGGGCGGCGGTATCTGTCCCGATATTCATCAGATGTGCTCCCCGAAATAGTATTGACTGTGTCTCTTAATATTCTCTATGAATCTTTTTATATCCTAGAAACTCCTTGTTTAAATAGGATCAAATGGTCATATTTTTCTATTGTACCTTAATCATGATTTTAAGCCTGTTCTGCATTTTTGATCCTGTTTGAGGTGAAATGCCCACACGATTTACAACAATAATGCAAATAATAATCATTGAATATAGAAAGTACCTTTATTACTTTTCTTTTCACAGAATGCTAAACATATGAATCATAATGCATGCTTCAGACAAGGACTTTTGTCTTCAGACTGGTTTTTTTTTTAGATAATGAGGTTGCACGGCTTATTTTCTCTGAAGTCCTAAAATTGTAATCCTCAGTAACTCTTTTTCTGAAGTCTTGTAGGTTAAACATCCCATAGGATGCAATTATCCAAATGATAACTGCTCAGAGATACAATATTAGTATAGCTCAGTGTTTTATTTGCATTTCCCAAAAGTAGGAAATTCCTTTGAGGCATAGATTTTTTTGTTGTTGTTTCATATTAGACCATTGACATAATCCTGTAATTGTCTGTCTAATTGTCTTCCAGTGTTTAAGCATTCACACTTATTGTTGTTTGCCGACAATCACGACCACTCCAACACTCATTTATCACTGCGCGCAAATGAGAAAAAGACAACAACAGCTCCGTCAGATTGTCACTTAAAACTGAACAGCACTCCGTAGCTTAATATCAAATTAGACAAATTGTTTAATTACACCACCACAAATGAATCGCTGTATGTTCAGATTCTGAAGTGCCTCTGAATTTCTCTTTTTGTGCAAGGATGCGTTTTCTCCCCCGTTCGTGTGTGTGTTCATTGTATTTATTTGTTTGCTGCGGCGTAGTCGCTTTAAACTGCAGTTGTCAGGGATACTCGCTTATCTCCCTGCCAGTTAAAAATATGATTTTATTGGATTCCGTCGAATTGAATTGCTTAATTACTCATATTTGCACATCACCGCATATCACTAGACTTCCTTTTCATCTTCCTCACTCTCTAATAATGCGGATGTTCGTCTACTTGTAACTGTGTGGACCACTTTGGGTGCTATTATCGCATCTTAAATGAGCCTGAATGGTTTGCAGTCGGGGAGAATTGATATTGTTTTAGGAGAATGAAGTGGGAGGTTGGAGTTAATCCCAGCGCCCTCATCTCTGCCAGTCTACTGGTTAACTCACCAATTTGACGATGAGTCTTGGCAGGCACCGTTAAGGGCACTCACACGGGAATACACACGCTGATGGCCACTACTTTTTCTGCGCATAGACATTACAGTTTTTTTCCCATTGCACCATTTGCAATGTTGGAGGTTATACATTTTAGTGAATTAGAATTTCTCTGCCAACGTTACTTCTCAATGTTATTGAAATGTCTTGTGAGTGATTGAACATTGGCTATGTTTGTAAGCAGATGTTTACGAGTAAGGGGTGATAGGTAAATGATTATAATTCTGTTTAGAACTGGATCCGTGCGCAGTAATCATTCGACTGCATTTATTTCAGATGGAGTACAAGAATCACATTACCAGACTGAAGAAAGACGGGAAGAAAATAGAGTGCAGGGGAGAATCGGAAGAGTGTGAGGTAAGAGAAAATTATCGTGTCATCTACGGAAATTACGGTTCAGTGGGGAATTTACAAAGCTATCTGTGTGGCTTTGATAAAACGGCAGAGCTGCGATGGGATCCGACGGAAGTGTGTCGTGTTTTCAAAAGAGAGTTAAGAGTTGTGGAGAGAAATAGCACAGCCCTTATTCAGCTCAGCCTCCCTCTTCAGGAGACACTTTTGACGGCGTATATGGGGTATCAGTGTTCAAAGGCCACAATTAATTTCTAATCAAAAGCGAATTGAAAAGTGCTTGAAGTAATTACTGTTTTGCTCAAATGACTGCTTTGGTTTAACAAAGGAGTATCGCAGTCGCAAAACAAACGATATCGCACAGAAAGCTATTAAAAATAATAATAGGAATGGGGAAAAGTATTACGGTGGTCTGTACCAACTAACCTGGCATACGGCTAAGAATAATGCGTCAAAAGTCTCTCTACCAGTTGCCGTTATGCTGATTGCTCTGCGTTGGCCACGAGGCCGTTCGTTTGGCTGGTGGTATCTGTGCTCCCGCAGGTGTCTAATCCTAGACGCTTCTCCCGCGTCGCCCATGTAGTTCAAGCCCGTGGCTGCAGCTTCCCCTCTCTTCAAGCGGCTCAAGTTCTCTCGGATGAAATGCCGAAGACAGCTCATAATGACTTCGAGCACGCTGTCTAGAGCAGTCACTTGTGACTCTGCAGCACCCCCCATCCAGCCTGCCGATATTGTAATGAGCGGGGATGGGTGGAATCGCTCCATTATGCATACGCACCACCACTGGCTGCGTGCATGTCCCCGAGGCTGCAGCATTCATTAAGGGGAGCTTACCAGCCTGAAAGCTGGGAAGCCATGATAACGGGATATGATTTTCATATTTAATATATTCCTTGGAAGAGCAGACGCGTGCCGCAGATTGATAGAGGAATCAATTGCTACTTTAGCGAAACACTTTCTACTTTGCCCTGCGGCAAGCGATGGAATCACTCGGCCAAGAAATTAACTTTTCCTCTCACTCCATTTCTTTTTTCTTTCCTTCCTTTCTTTTCTTTTTTTTACTTCTACGCTGGATCTGCCAGACTTAGCGCGTGGTTTGCAGTGGATGTTATTAAGCAGCTAACGGGTTGGTATTTAAGACCCTTATCAGAAAAGAAACAGAAGCCGTGTTTTTTTTCTGTTATGTGTGCTGGATTTTTTTCTGTAGCCATCCGCCACTCTTCCCCTATAGTGCTGTATTTCTGTCATGAGTTTTGGAGCAAAGAATTGTTAATAAGATTGAAAGTTAAGACACAGATCTCGGTGCACCAAGCAGAACAGACAGTGGGGAAAGTATCTAACCCTGACGAATAAAAGTCAGTTTGTATGAAGCCACAAAAAGTGATTCCTTGAAATGTTTCAGATTAAAGTTGATTTGGAACGGAGCCACTATCACCTGAATTGTCGGGGTTGAGTTTTGAGGCCAAGGACTAGTGGAAGTAAAGCAATGAGAGAATGATTTGACAGAATTTTGCTCCCACTTACTGGCAATGAGGCATCCTTGACCAGCCAATTAATTTTCACACTTATTAATCCTCTTGAGTCAGTGTACTTGACATGCTTTTTTGTTTTTCCGTACTCTTTCTTTCAAATTTAATGATTACAGAAAACTAGCGTATCGCTTTTCGACAAAACATTTTTTCTTTCAACTTTTGCCGTTGATTCAAGGGGAAGCCTCCATAAAACATATGCGCACTTTGCAATTAAAAACTGTGCCTTTCTCTGAGTCCGTTTCAGGGTCCAGTGTATGGAATTTAGCGAATTGCACCCAACGGCTCACTCCACCTCCTCTTTTCGAAGCACTACGGAGGATGAGAGAGGACTAAGATGTCGTCACGTTTTCGCATCTTTGCCAAAGAAGATAACGTATTTATGAAACGTGCTCTGTAAACCATCTTGTCTGTTTAGGTCTACCGTAGAAACAACATGGTGAATTCCATGTAAGGGGACCGGCGGTGTTTGTAGATAGAAATAGCTCATTCTAAAATAATAAAAACATAATGCTTCATTATGTAAGGTTTTATACACCTCTGAGCCACAGTTATGTATATTATATTGCATTTCTGTAAAAAGATCCTCCAAAAAAATCACACACAGCACTTTTAGTCGTTATTCGATGACAGTCTCATTTGCATTTTCTGTATTAAAACATGGCAGGTGAATATAGCCCCAGGTTTTATTGTAGAGTTTGGACATTCATTGCAACAATTAACCAAACCAGTTTTATCAAATAAAAATGTACATTGAGGCATTTTGCAGACGCTTTTATCCAAAGCGACTTACATTGCATTACTTTGCATTATCCCATTATCCTTTACATTCATACATAGGTATCGGCAATCCCTGGGTTCGAACCCACGACCTTGCGTTGTTAACGCTATGCTCTTACCACTGAACTTCATTTTCTGTCTTTTTATCACAAAGGATATCTGAGGAGTTGACAAATAACCCAAACATGTGTCGTATGATGTGACAGCAAAAATTCTGAAAACTAATAGTTAATAATAGGGCTGGGCGGAATGACTTTAGTTTCACGGTAAAAATCTTATCCCCACTTAATGAGATAATATACCTCAATACTCAATTGTTTATTTATTTGTAACAATTTAAATGCTCACCAAAGTTAAAATGTAGGCAAATTATAAAACTTCACTAAATATATCAGATTAAATTCTGATAATCCGATATTATTTATTTATATATATCTTTATATTTATAATTTGTTATGGGTGGATCAATACTAGTTTTTTCATCATAACGCCCAATTCAAAGAGCGCCAAGTCAGCCTCGCCTACTTCTTTACATTCAACGGAATAAAGACAGAGACGCCTCATAATCTGAAAACCACGCCCACCGGGGGGAAAACAATCCAACCCTCTCCATTGACTTTCTATTGCGGGGAAGCTGCCTCTTTGCCATTTCTGACTTATAACAAAAAAACTGAAGGATGTTTTAAAACTGATGTGTCAAGGTGTACAGTAAACACATTTTCAGAAATGACAAGGAGGCAGCTTCCTGCAATAGAAAGTGAATGAAGAGGGTTTTCCCCCTGTTGTGCGTGTGGCCCAAATGCACTCTTGACATTTTATACCGCAGTAACGACATATTCCGTTATACCGCCCAGCCCTAGTTAATAAAATATTCATTTTTCTATTAATAATGTAAAATAACATTGGAGAGAGTTTTCTATTATTGGTTTGAAACAATATGTCCTTGAGTAAACTTACAGAATAACAATTAATTTAAGGCCTGTGATGAAGTAACCATCTACTGCTGTTTTTCACCATCAACATCTAATATGTTTCACCTGCACAGCTACCAAAGAGATTCCTTCTGCCCGGCACACGTGCATCATCACAGAGTGCTGTCATCTTTACGGGTCACCCGACCTCCAGTGGCTCATCTGGAGAAGATGGCATCATCACCACACACTTAATAGCTCGGACAGAGCTCGTACCTAATCACGCTTCACTCTCTCCTCACCAAAGTGCCCTTTCGATGTACAGGCGTGTTTCAAACGCCAGACACCCTGCCATTTTATCTGATGACATTCTAAAATCAGGTGTTTGCCTTGAGGGTGCACGTGTCAGCAACGGGCATGATCAGCAGATGGAGTCTGATTCTGACATCTCTCAGAGGGATGGCGAGCCGGGGAGACGGGAGGATCTCGACTTGGCCTGGAATGAAGCTGAAGTGTCCTCTCGATCTGTGACCTTGAAGAGGCCTGCAGCCGTTGTGTCATTAGAGCGATGTCCGACCCACGGTCCTTCACCGGATACTCCTGATCCAAGAGATTCCCCTCAATATAAAAGTTCTAGAGGTGAGGATGAGGCACTGTCTGCAGAGGAGGATAGTGGATCAGTGTTAGGAAATCAAGATCTTCCAGGTATGAACATCCAGTCATTTCTATCATTTCAAATTCAATTTTTATTAATATTTTTTAGAAAAAATTAAACCTACTTTAGGAATTATATATACTTACAGTCATCCACACATTTTAGATCACTCTAAAAGCGGACGTCCCAGCATTCCAGCTGTTGAATGTAGACCAGAACCATCAGCACATAAACACAGTGACATTTCAGTTTTAACAAATCACACCTCAAGAAGAGATGATAAAACTCAGGAGGAGCCTGTAACGCATCAGTCTGGACGGCCTGGTGCTCTTGAATCCCCGAATAGGTACAAAGTTATTTTACTTTTATACCAAAAATGTAAGTTCTGTCACCATTTACTCACCCTCTTGTCATTTCAAACCTGTATGACGAAACAGCACATTTAATTTACTATACTGCAGCTGACTTGTCAGTAAGTGCAAAATACCGTTTCCCAAAATCTGTCACTGTTTAGACTTAAGAACATGAACATACTTCTTTAAATATGCACAGTTTATAACCCAGATTGACGTGCTGGGTGTTCGGCACGGGACTAATACACTAATATAGGTAAAATAACTGCTCTTTACATTTTTATTGTATATGATGATTTTATGATACGATGTGGAAGTGACTGTCGTTTAACATACATCGCTTATGAGTTGCGTTTAATTACTATTATGCACTTTGTTTAATGTCTAACAGCATAATATGTCAATGAGAATGGCTTTACTGTTGCATTAAAATATAATATGTGACCGTTCTAAGAGTAGAAGCCAACACTAGTCTGACTTGGAGCACAAACGTGACACGATGACATCATAGATCTTAAATATGCTAATTAGTACATCAAGAATCGACACAAAACCAATGCAAGTGAATGTGGGCTAGTTAACAACATTTAAAAATGTATATCTTCTTTTGTGTTCTGAAGAAGAAAGAAAGTCATAAATGTTTAAAATGACCAAAGTAAATGATGACAGAACTCTTTATTTTTAAAATAAAATACTTTATTTTATTCTCTCATAATTGACATTCTAGACGTATATGACTTTTATTCCTAACAAATAATTTGATTCATAAATAAAACTTTGAATACATCATTTATTTGACAATGTGGTTCTGTATTGTTTTGACTGAATGCACGCTGACTGGGGGGTCATTTCTGTGTATGGTTCGGTTGGGAGGGGGGTGTACGGATGTAATGAACTAGCTTCCTGCTTACTCGGTGGGGCTCAGATGTGGCTTTAGGACGTCTTGTACAGAAGGCTCAGACCCCCAATCCGACATTATTGGCCTAATCCCAGATAATGCTGTAACAGAGCAATTTTCTCCTCCGGAGATTTGACCAATCCCAGTGGACTCGACAGTTTCTTGACTCCATAGAGTGCTCTGAAAAATGAAAGGGGGCATCATATGTTAGTGTCAATGCTAGCAGTTAGTAAATACATGTTATGATGCGAATGTGGAGTCAAGGCTATCATGTGCACGGGTCTGTAGAGGAGAGCGTATCATTGTATTCTTTTGAGCGGATTCCTGAGAAGCCGTCATCTCAGGCTCTCGCCTGATGGCACGAGGTTGTTCTTTCAAAGATCTTGATGCGCTGTAGTTGATCTCTCCACTATCCCATTGTGGTTGCATCTTTTGTCAAAGAAGAGACCAGCGCTTAAAGAGCCTGTAATGGATCCAGTGTGAAGCCCTTTGAAGTATCACGCCGCATTTGTAACAAGTCTGTGTCAACACCTATTTATTCCTTCTAAAACATATTTGTGCCATGTCGCTGTTTTTAGAGAGATAATTGAAAATGGGAAGCGATGCATTTTTTCTGCCTCGGACCAGACTATACTGATGTGCACTGGAGACAACAAATGGATGAAATATGTAGAAGATGCACCTCATAAATGTTGTGGAGAGCAAACACCTGTAGATGTTGCCAATAATACTCCATAATCAGCTGCTGTTCGGGGGCGTTTTGTGTTTTGAAGAGCCCTGGCGAATAAACTGGAGGGGAAGATGATGACGGAACAGTGCGGGGGGGGGGGTGATGGTGATGTTTCAGCCGCTCTAAAGAGGACTTTGCCCAGATGGATTGTGCTCGACAGAATGTCACGGATATAATTCACACAGGCAGCTTAATCAGGGTGTTTCCAGGAAACAACCTGCCAAAGAGAGCCAGCGATTGTTTGCTGGCCCCAATGACCCCGGGGCCCATTATAGATTGTCATAAATTCTTTTGCCCATTTTATGTGGTGGGGCTTGGGTCTGCTTTCCTATAAGGGCCACCCAGTGCTTAATATGTCAGAGCGAGGAAAAATATAATTTCACTAGAACAAAATGAGACACAAACAATATTTCACATTTCTACAGCTGTCCAATGAGGACCAAAATCTTTCATTTTACACTTAAGAATGACAGCAGGGTCATTTATGAGGTCTTTTAAATTGTATTCTGACGGACTTTGTCTACTTCAAACAGTGTTGGGTAAAGAGTCAGCACATTGTTCTGTATAGACATAGCTAAACATATATACAGTATATCTTTATTTTGTTAATTTCAACAGGCTCTGCACGGAAGGATTTTGTCATCTTCTCGACAGCGTCGAGCGACGTCTCCGTGCTACAGATATGAACATATATCAGCGCGACACAGTCGGTGAACAGAAACTCGGAGATATCATCAGGTCAGAGAGATACAATGTTTTCTTCAATCTGCATGCTCTCGTGATGCTGTAGTGTTCACAGATTCACAGGAAATTACATTATCCTGCCCTTAAGTGCTCTCACTGGAAATTAAGTGTCATCACTTTTGGCACCAACAACACTCAAGCAAGAAATCTTGCTTTCGAAGAGGTTTTGAATGGCAGGGAATTGTTAAACCAACACGTTGTTGTTGTTGTTGCGTTGTGATAATGATGGTTGAAACGGTTATAACAGATTATGCTGTGTTTTGATCGTTATGGTTAAAGTCAGTGTCAATCAAAACATAGATTTTTTTCATGTTTAAGTGGTCATATGGCGCGAATACGTCTTTTTCTGTGTCATTGGTGCATTTTAAGTTGCCCATGCATGTATTAGACACGTCACATTGCAAAAAATACAAATTTTGTTCCGCTAATTTTATTTATCTAAAAGCGAACGCTCACCCAGACCTACCTGAAACGCCTTATGTAACCACACCCCCACAAATCTACGTCAGTTTGTGTTGTGACTTGACTAAGTCTGCCCAAATGTACACACAAGTAAGGTGGGCGTACCTGTCAGTACAATTCCTTTGCAACCTGATGTTCCAAATATGGTAAGAGGCGGTATATTTCTGTCACATGCTTGCAGTATTCGACCAATCACCACGCACTGGTTTACTGGCCAATCGTAGCACACCTCGCTTTTCAGAGCGATGAGCTTTGTAAAAAATCTGCGTGTTTCAGAGAGGCGGGGCAAAGAGGAGATACAAACGTGCACTGTATGTAAAAAATGCAGCATTTTTTTAACCTTAAATCGTGTATACACATTGAGTTACACCTAAAACAAGAAATAATATTTGTCTTTGCCGTGTCATATGACTCCTTTGAATCAAAAATGTGGTTTAGTTGTGTCGAAGTATTTGTGTGCTTCTGAACTATATTTGTTTTGTTTGTGTTGTATGCAGTATATGCAAGCAGCGTGGCGCTCTGGATGATGTGGACCTGCAGATGTGTGGTGCTGTGATTCTTCATCAGTTGCCCCTGCTGTGCAGTAGTCTGCCTCAGAGATGTCTGTTACCTGCTGATCTCATCGACACTCACTGGTCATCGACTACAAAGCAAGAACAGATCAGGTACACCACCCATAGCCATGAGCTTATTAAACTCAACATATTGCAGTCGTATAATCTAAACCTAAATGTGCACCGTTTATTTTGTTTAAAGGAAAAGTTCACCCAGATTTAAAAATGATTTTGTCGTTTACTCACCTTCATGCCATCCTTTCTCAATTTGGACATAAACAAATCACATAAGGCCGCGGACAAAATTAAGAGATTGTTTAAAAAAAGGTTTTCATATTTTACAAATGTACTATTTATAGGTATGTGTTAATGTAAAATTATCATTTTTGTTTCATTCTGTGAACTACTAACAATATTTTTACCTAATTTAAAATCAAAATCTTGTTTCTATTCACATGAAATGAAACTGGTGAAAATAACGGAAGAGATGCTTTGTACTTTTTCAGACCTCAATTACTGCAAAGAAAACAAGAAATCCAACAGTTATATTTGTACATGTTTTTAGGAAAAGTTCAAAATATTTCTCCGTGATAACCTTTCTCACTGAATGTTTCGCACAGTTTTCATGTGTCTTGTCGTTCACATTGCTGTTGGATGACTTAATGTCAATCCTGAGGTTTGATTTTGTAAAATTCAACAAACACTGGACTGGAATGACCACAATACATGAGGATTAAATGAAGATTTGGAAAGATCTCTTCATCTTTTCCAAGACTGTAGATTCATCATGAAAGTAACCTGTAAACCACTGTCATTTAGATATGATAAAACCTACAAATCTCATTGGTTCTTGTGCGATTCATGATTTGTTATGAGCCACGCAAGAACCAATGAGTTATCGTGTGAATTTAGCGCATGGCTCTGCTTTTAAACCTTCAAAATACTATTATTATTCATTCTCAGAAGTGTATTATTTTGCATCAGAAGACATTTTGTTGGCTTGGAATTATACGGTTCTATCTGACATTTTAGTTTTTTATTTATGTAAATAATGTCAAATGTAATGCAAAAACTGTGAAGCGCTTTGTCTTAAAACGGCTCAGAATGCAGATAAAACCTTAGAATTCCAAGGCAACACTGTATTAACCAACTGGAGTCTAAATGACTTAAAATGATTTAAATGATGGATTTGTGTATATTAAATATGAAACAATTATTAATAAAATATTGGTTACCCAATTTATAATTTGCTCATGAAAATAACTTAAATTTGAGTGTTAATGTGCTAATGCCATCAGTACGCATATCTTGTCATACGTAAGAAACTATTCTGATTACTAATGCTGCTTGTTTAATTGTGATTATTTGCATGCAGATTACTTGATGGTTGACAGTAACTTACAAACCATCCATCCGCTCATGTTTTGTTTCTCCGATCATGGTTTCTGAAGACACTTGTGTGTGTGTTTGTGTAGATGTCGCCTGTCTGCTGAAGGAGCTTCGCTGTGGGAACTATGTTTCAGGCACATGCTTTATCTGCAGAATCACAATGTTCTGAGCACAGACCTCGTAGTTCAGATCTTCACTCCACTGATGGTGCTCAACAACGCCACCTACAAAGACAAGGTATCACTCTCACCTGCTTCCTGCTCGCAACATCCTTCTTGTAAAGCAACATTAATTCTTCAAATCTTACACTACAGTGTGTATTAGTCAAATTAAAACTTATATTTTGCATCACAGTAAAACCAGAGAGTATAGAATACCAAGAGGCGAAAGCTTTTTGGGTAATAGCCACTAGGTGGTGCGGCTGCCATGTTGGGGTGTCATGGTAGAAGATGTCATGGTAGAATAAAAGAAAGCAATGTTTTGGCAATCCACTGCAAAAACTATCAATGTGACAGTACAAGACTTGAAGTCCCATAAGTCATTGCTCCATCGCATCCATCCGAGTTTGTTCTTCCGAGGCTGCCTCGCACAAGTCCGTTCTTTGCGTTCTTCGACTCGAGAAATGGCTATGATGACGATAATGATTTAAGAAAATGATATTGATGTCTGTTATAATTGAATAATTGTGATAGTGGTTGTTTTTGACATTTTTATTTACAGTTGCTTTAATAAAATACTGCAAAAACAGTTATATAATTATTTATTGTCCAACATTCCCAGTTTTTCTGATGCATATGTTCTTAATTTAATTGCATATGTTGATATCAATTCAGGGTTCATAATGCTTATACTTGAACTTAATAGATTTTCAACCAAAACTGACATGGTTGGTTTTGAGTAAAAAATAAAGAACACAAAGTCTGTGAAATAACTGTTAAAAGGATTTTATGATTACTAGTCTAGTGCTTTATCATGTGCTGTCATCATTTTAGGTTGGATTTCAGTTCTGTTTTTACATAGCGGCTGATATTGCCATAGCGACAGCAAAAACCTTTTGCACTGCCGAGTCACTTTTACCCCAAAATGGCGGAAGCGCAGGGCTGCTGCGGGGCGCGAGTGTTGCAACGGAACGTTCTATTGAGTTTCGCCTCTTGGCATGTTCTATTCTCTTTGCTAACATCTCCGGAGAGCGTTCAACTTTGCTTGTGAACTTTGCCCTTATGAGAAAACTGTCAGTTTTTATTTCAGTCCTAAACAGTTTATTGTGGCATATTGCAGCATTTTTCTGTAATGCCTCCAAGTTCTGTAAGGGTATGAAGTGGAAATCTACATCACAGATCCTGAAAACTCCCATTAAAGGTGCAAGGATTCATTCTTGTGTTCATGAAAGCACTCTCTTATGCATGTCACGGTGTATATTAGAGAATTATTATACCGTGTGAATATGGAATAGTTATGAGGAAACAATGTTTGCTCTGTAGGAAGCACCTGGGGCAGTAAAATGACCTCATCTTGTAAATGTGCATGGGCCTTGAAAAGAGGCTTTTTCCTCATGGCAGCACCGCCATATATTCCATCCGTATAAAGCTCACCACTCGGTTTAAGGTTTTGGAAAAGCTGTTTATTGTGGCGTGTCCATCTTGTTAACCTCTGATTTACTTTGTTTATGTAGAATGTTCGTGTCATTACAGTTCGTTCAGATTCCTTAAAAATGTTAATGCAGTGTTATAAAAAGTACAGTAAGTACCTTTCAATTTTCATGGGTTCTGTCCACTTCATATTGTGCCGCATGCAAAGGAACTGAATTCTGATCTGAGGATCTGACCTGCAGGTCTGATCTGTTGGATCTTATTAACTATTAGTCTGGCTTTTAATATCTTGCTGATTCAGTAATGTTAGGGACTTTTTAATATGATGAACCTGCTGTTGATGGCAGCTTTTCTGACATCTGTCAATGTCAGGCTTGTGTGTGTTGTGTGTGCGTGTGTAAAATCTTTCAAATGTTTTGAAACAAACATGGCTGCTGAGACTACATTCTACAAAATGGTGCTATATAGTTCTTGGCCAGTGTTGGGCAAGTTACTCTTATGAATATATAATTAGTTACTAGTAATTCATTACTTTTTCAGTGTAATGAGATTAGTGTACACATGACTCTCTCCAAAAAGTATTTAATTAGTTATTACTAATTCATTTCTATATCCCATATCAACCTTTATTAGTTAAGTGATTCAAGGATAGACATGAACAGATGGTACAGAACATCTTGGTGCTTCGGTGGTACTTCAGCGGTTCTTTGGGATGCCAGAGGTTTCTATATATAACAGGCTGAAGAACCAGAAAGGACATGAACCTGTTAAGCCCCTCTGAAGAACCACTGAAAATCCAAGATATGGTTCTGTGTAGCACTTAAAGCGGTTCCCCTGTGATTACGAGCCAAGAACCAATTTAAGTGCTATATAGCACAATGTTTTTATGAGCATACTTATCAGTATATGCGTTCACTGGGTTTCAAACCCATAACCTTTGCACTGCTATCGTAATGTTCTAACAAGCAACACTGTTTAATAGACAAACTTTACATAAGATAAAGATTTGAAGACGCTTTAATGATGGGCACTTTTACTTTTGTGAAAATCATTGGCAGATGCCCATATTTTAAATAATACTTCTGTTATAATACTTTAGTTTTTCATGTTTGTAACGTTATTATGGTTAAATATATTTTCTTCTTCAGAACACAAAATATATTTAGAAGAAAGTTGGTAACCAAACAACACTGAACTCTATTGACTCCCATTGTGTGAACAAATTTCTCAAAATATCTTCCACTGATGAAAGAGTCGTATACAGGTTTTCAACCACATGAGGATAAATACCATAGCAAAAATGTTAATAAACAAAATAAAGATCAGATATCTCAAATAAACCAAAATCTAATGCTGGAAATAGCTCAATAAATACAAATACATAAAAGTAAATAAAAACAAAACTATAAATTCAACCGGTTAAACAAGCACAAAGTAATGTAGAGAAATAATCAAATGTATCAGCAAATAACAATAACATATATGAAGTTTAAAACAGCTCTGCACGCATTTATAATGGTTCACTACCATACAGGCAAACACTAGTGTCATGTACTATAAGAGGTAAAGAACTGTTAACATGTTTGGTTCGTGTTTTTTAATGGTCTCCCGGTAGCCCAACAGATTTTGTTTTATTGGTTTCTATCCCATCACTTTCAATCGGGTCATGTTGACTTTGGGCTTTGTAAACACATTCCTGTGAGTCTGAATGAAGACGGGTCATCTCTGTGTCACACAGGCAGGAGAGCTGCTGAAGAGGCTTCTGACATACGAATCTGATACCCATCAGCCGTCAGAAAGCGAACGGTCGTCTACTTGCAGCTTGTCTTCGCTTCTGGACGACAGCGTGGAAATCAAACCCGCCAGGCCTTCCAAAAGATATTCTCCAGTCGCTGGAACACGAGGTCGGTGTGTTTGTTGGTCTGCTCAGTTTAGCCTTTCTCGCATTTGCGATTCTTTTCTTTTCCTTCTCCTTTGGGTTTAGCATGTTTTACAGAGCAGTTTATAAAGATTCGGCCGCCAAAAGCCTTACTCAACCGTACGGGGTACGGCGATGACAGTCCAATAAGCAGCCAGAACACATTAATGACTCGTTTTCAGTGCCAACACGGCGAGAAAATTCAACTCTGTAGCTTCATTCTGATATAGGGAAAGTGGACCTCGAGTACTCGCAGGATGCCGGAGCTCGGCGACCCTCCCGAGAATATACTTTTGCCCAAATCTCATTTCTGACAAAGCCAGTCTGCCTTCATTCTCTCTGTAAACCTGTCTCAATCAGTCCTGCTGTTCACATTCAAAAAGCTCCCCACCCCCTCCCACGTCTCTCTCTCTCTCTCTCTCTCCACGTTTCTTTCTTGTCGCTCTCCCACCATCTCTCTGAGCCGTGCTTTCCTTCTTTTTTCTTTGTTTCAGAAATTCAAAGTGCTGAAGAGGACAGTGCCGACCAAAGCCCAGTGGAAAGTATTCCTATTAGAGGTAAAAAGGCAGATCCAAGAACTGCCCGCTCTGGAGTTCTTCTGTGCCCGTTTTGTCTTTCCTCTTGCGCAGTAGATAATGGGGGTCCCTTTTTCCCCGATGGATAGCTGTGAAAGGATGATCAAGGTGAATCAGAGGTCAAAGTCCCACCTGAAGAGTGGAACAGCTACTCTAATTATCGCCAGAGAAAACAAACCCCCGTCCTTTCTTCTTCACTAGGTGCGAGTGAAACCGAGATTCTAAGAAGCGCATAATGCCGAAGTTTAATTGTCCGCCGGCCGGGTTGGGGGTGCCGCACGAGATCTGTCATTGGTTCTCATTATCTGCTAAACAATGCCAGCCAGTGGCGGACTTGAAAAGACTGGATGTCCAGGCATCCTTTGAAAAGCCTCGGGTAGCAAGTCCTAGCACCGGCTCAGAAATGTAAAACTATCCATTATTCCACTTGGCTATCTGATTTCAAACTGTGCCTTTCATGCGCGCGGCAAGCCCGAGATCGCTGCCGAGAGACGAGTCCGGCAACTAATCAAAGGCGTTATGGTAGTAGAAAACCGCCTCTGCTGTCTCTGGCTGCTCATGAGCTGTTTACAGGCGGCTAATGAAGACCGCGTCGAGTTCTGTTGCTCTTGCACTGCACCGCTTTGCAATCGTCTGTCTGCCGTACATCTTCTTACCATCCGTGTCTGTGTCAGTACGACAGTGTGCACAATGGTGTTTTATGTATATGGCCAAAAACAAAAAAAGTTCCTTTGATGCTTACATTTTGCAGTCATTACACCGAGAGCGATGGGGCGACAAAAACATGTTTGTCGCAACCGTCCTATAAACATCAGAATAACGAGATTCGTGCGATTTTGTTATTCTGTCGGATTTCAAGCGAAAACATTTCGCCGTTTAAAACTCGTGTGCTTTCCTTTGCCTCGCCTCCTTTTCATAAAGCAGTTTGACTCTGAAAGTTTACAGAACATGAAAGACTGTGTTTAAATGGAATGCCGTGATGGTTTGTGAAACCGAAAAGCCGTCTGCGTCTTTTTTTCGTAGCCGTCGGCCCGTCTGTGTGCGTCTGGATTAGATCAATAGTTTAGCGCTTGCTCACTGTTTTCACCTCGTCTCTTTGCTCATCAGTGGCCTTAAAGAGCTGCTGTTGTTGGTTCATCAAACACCACGGCTCTGCAAGTCTGGGTCTTTAGCAAATATTTGACTTGCTGCATTTAGTTCTTTTTGTCTCCTTTCTCTTTAGAGACCAAAGCATATCAGCTGCTTAAACAAACTGTGACACAAGAGAGACACTGCGGTGACACGGAGGAAGAGGAAGAGGAGTCGTCAGGTAACACGTTATAACTGTTGTACATCAAAAATACTTAAATTGCTTTTATAATGTTCCTAATATCAGTGAACCTGAGTTGAGACATTTGTTGCACATTGTAATTGCTCCCTTAAGCATAAAAGTGTGTGATCGAGTTCAAATCTGTGGCTCTTAGCAGGGGGGCCCAAGCTGACTTCCAAGGGGCCTTTGGATGACTAACAATTAAAATTAGACTAAATGAGCATTGAAATATATTTTACACGCCTAGAAAACAAGATATTTCTTATTATTTGTCATGGATTGGAAAATTGGATTTTCCAGTTCATATCAAGCGCTGAAATATTTTATTGGGTAGAAATTTTGAGTTTTTGTGAACGGGAGGAGGGGCCTTTGAATACTGTTGAATACAGTGGGGGCCTTAGAGTCAAAAAGGTTGAGAACCCCTTGTTTTTAGGTTATGTTAGGAGTGATTTTGTAAAGCTATATATTTATTTCATTCTCTGGAAACTGCCATTTTTGCCTGAAATTGTGGAAAAAAAAGACACGTCAGCCCTGTTTAAACCATCATGTAGGGCTGTCACGGTATCAGGTGTTCAATGCATGGTTATCATAGCCGACCAACTTTGCGGTAATAGTAGTATCGCTGTATTTTTGTGCTTTTTCTCAAATAAATTATGTCTTCATTTGTTGTCAATGATGAAATCACAATCCTAATACAAGTGTATGGAGGCAGAGAGAGAGTTTGTAACCACTGAAACCTTTTCTTTATGGATTCTGAATAGTTTACAATATTACAATATGTGTACAATCAACACAATATCGATAATCTTTGCCTTTGATATCAAGGTTATTGACAGTAACGGTATTTTTTGACACCCCTACCGTCAATGATTTGAATCCCTCTTTCCATGTGGTCTGTGTTCAGTGTTGGGTGTAACTAGTTACTGAGTAATTAGTTACTGTAATTCAATTACTTTTCCCTTGAAAAATGTAAGTATGGGATTACTAAGTAATTAAGTAATTCATTACTTTTTCAGAGTAACTTGCCCAACACTGCTTGTAATGTGTATATATATCTATATATATATATATATATATATATATAAATGTATATATTGTAAAGAAATATATATATTTTTAGATCAATAATTAATTCTCACAGTGTGTTGTTCAGCAACATTTAAAGGGTTGGAAAGAAAAGGCCGTCAAAAAGGCTTAACTATTCACAGTCAAGACAAAAATATGTATCACTGTTCATTTAGTCAAGGTTGGGGTTTTGACTGACATTCTGAGGAAGAACACTTAACAAAATATTTGATTTGCTGACTTACATCTTTAAAAGTGAGGCGCACGCATATGGCACCGTTTCTAAAAGTATAAACCTTAAAATATTGAATGTATTGTTTTTTCAAGTTTGCTTTGTGATACAAATTAGAGAGACAAATAAAACATTTGAAGAAAATTGTGCATTAAGTGTTAAAGCATTGTTCATTTAATGAAATAACTTGTTTTTTTTTGTTTGTTATCCAAAGACATCACCAAATCAGAAAAGGCTGAGGCCCTCCGAGATTCTACAGCACAATATCGCCGGTAAGTACGTCTCCTCAAATCTTTTTCTCTTCCCCCGTCTTGTCGTCTTTTAATTAAAAAGCGATGCGTGTTTGTCCTTGAAACACTCTTAGCATCATTAACACTGGTTCACGTGGGAGGCATCAGTCAAGGTGTAGTCTCATTCAGAGCTTCTTCTCTCTCATCGTTGCCATTATTTGATTGCTTTGGAAAATCAGGACTTGAAATGATGAGAAAGGATCTTGAGAGTACAGTGCTTAGATTTTCACATGTTCACACAATCAGGGCCGCCAACAGACGCTGCACGCCGCCAATCCATTAGGGCAGGTAATGGACGGGTAAACCCGGTGAAGAGGAATCGTCTCTGATTTCAGGTGCTTTTCCGAGCATCACGCTGACACCCGGGGTCGAAAGTCTCTCTCCTGGTCTCGCCGTCTTTTTTTCCTCCTTTGGTATGTTTTGCCCGGTCTTTTTGCCCACTCTGTACCTGCCTCCTGTCTCCCTCTCAGCTAGTTTGCAGAGGAGAGGGTGTAATGATCAGACTCTGTCTCTGATGCGTGCCCAATGAATGCCCTCATTAATAAACATAAGCCGTGTCCAACACGAGATGCTTTGGATCATGGCAGAACCTCATATTCACACCGAGCTCCTCAGAGGACACGGCCGGAGACTTTACAGGGGGTGGCAAATGTGTGCGGCTCAGCTTTCAGGGGAACATTTTAGTGGCTTTCTCTTCTTTTTTTGGCCATGATGGTGTTAAAGAATTTCTCTTGCGCTTTATTACTTCCACAAGTACCCTGCACTCGAGCACCAGCAGAACACTACATGTTTTCCCATCCTCTCTCTCTCTCTCTCTCTCTCTCTCTCTCTCTCTCTCCATCACGCACGCTGTCGTTCTGTCACCGAGCCGATGGGCACATTAAAAGATCCCGGTTTGGAACGAATCTCGCAAATCAAATAAATCAAGTGCCTCTCTTTCTTAATCATAATTATGATATTGCGGTAGAGCCGAGCCGGACTGGGAAGAATTGAAGTTTAAAGCAGACGCTTTGGTGCAAAAAATGCATTTATGGGCCTTTGTGCGCCTCCTCATTATGTGCGAAGCCGATTCATTAAGTAATTGGTTTGCAGTTGTTTACATGAGTATTAAGGCCCCCTATTCAGTCGTCTTTGAGAGATACATTGTGCAAATGTTGCATGTTATGAATGGCCAATGAGAGGCGGGGGGCCAGGCCTATTGGCCAAACACGGCGGCGGGCTGAAAAGACCACAGAAAAGCGTCAGGCGCTGCTTTGCATAGCAATGACTGGCCCATAATACGCTTTCCAGATTAAATGCATGCAGTCCATACAAGATGCAAAGAGATACTCTTAACACATTTATGTGTGTTCATTTCACTATTATAGCGCTGAAGAGAATTGGGGTCTTTCATATCCACTCCTTTTTTCTAGATTCCCCTCCCAGCTCTCTTCTCTCGCCTGCGTGCCTTTTTTTTTACAGCAAAATACTTTTCTTGAACGCTGCGTTTTATTGTATTATAATGCTGAGCTGTTGTGTTTGTCGCGCATGTGTGCCGGATTGATACAGCAGCTGCACTCCATGTAAAGACCTCTTGTTCCTGTGCTTTGTTTAGGGCTGCGTGCCACAGCTTCTTCCTCTTCAGCCGCTGTCGTGTACTCTTCTACTGCAGGCATGTAGCACAGATCTCGATGCGCCCCGCTTCATGAAAAAAGAGGTTAGGATTTGATACGGTTAGCACATCTTGAACGCTCTTGGTGGAAATGAAGTCACAGTGGTCGCTGCGTTTAAGTAGAGGTCTGTGGAATGTCCCTGTTTAGATAGATCGAAAATGTGTTTGTGTGCGGTGTAGGGCTGTCACAATTCTTAAATAATCGTCTGATCGCAATTGTTTGACATAATCGCAGTTATTTCAGATAAGCGCAAATATTCTAAATTGTTGTAAGCAAGGATGATGTGCAGTAACTGGAGCATTCCACATCCACCATACTTGAAATGCACTCACTGGTGCGTTTAAATAACGTTTCTCCATCGTATGAGTTGTATCAGCTTTGTATTTTTTGTGTTGATGAGCTTTATTAAAGGGATTCCAGGCGTGCTATATCTAGACAACACAACACGATCGTCTCAGTTTTAGTTTAAATGCTCAGTATAGGTCGCTCTATAGTACATGTTGTTAGGTATTTACAGAATTTTCACATTTCTTGTAATGGATCCTTCAAATTGTCAAAGCCTTTTAATAGTCAATGAATGGCCATATTATTTCATAGACAAATAATCGTCAGCCAAGTTACACAATCGTGACAGCGCTAGTGAAATGTAAAAATGCCCGACGTTTTCGGTGGTGGTTAGCTTTATAAAGGGATAGAATATACAGTTTGTACAGTATAAAAAAAGTTACGTCTATGGAAAGACCCCATAAAACATCGAAACCCAAAATATGTATATGTGTGTATGTGCAGGTTTGTCTATGCCATTCTAAAAAAATTACAAAACGTCCACACATTTTTGTTCGTCCTTCATAGGTTAAAAGAAAAAAGATATAATATTTAACATCAAATCATAGCACGAAGAACAGGTTTGTAGGTTTAAGGACAAATGTAGCGTTAAAGGAATAGTTTATCAACAAAAGATAATTCGTTCATCATTTGCTCAACTTCAACCTGTTAGACTTTCTTTCTTCTTCAGGTCACAAAAGAAGGTATTTTGATGTCTAAACACAACATATTGTATGGAAACAAAACCACTGAGACATTTCTCAAAATATCTTCTTTTGTGAGTCATGCCGCATGAGGTTAACTGACCCTTTACGAATAGAAATATCATAATCTTGGCATTAAAAGAAAGATAAATATCTGCACTTATAAAGTGTGACTCTCTTTCTTTGCGCTTCCTTTTATTTATCCACATTATTCGCCAAAGAATCCATTTAAATTGTATTTTGTTCAAAAAAGCGTTTTGTTTTATACAGCCAGATTTTCTTTCTGATAAGTTACTACATTAAAAGTGTTACACTTCTACAGTTAAAACGAAACAGATGGGTTAAGCTGATGTCTGTCCCCACAGCAGCATTACAATTCAAATGCCCCTTCTGCTTTCATGCAGTTCTGGTTGTCGTCCAGCAGAGGGCACTCATATTTTAGGCCAGCTGCGTGTGAGATGAACAGTTCCAATCAGCCACACGTAGAGAGCGCTGTCCTGCAGCACCCTGCTCTCACAGAGGTTCAGTGAATGATGCTGTGGGTCAGAGCTGGGACGGGTGTGGGAGGTGCTGCCTTACACAAACTGATCCAGTCCATTAGCATATCTGTGTAGGCAGACAGACGTTTACGGCATATTCTCATTTATATGTATCATGTGTATTTATATAAGGAGGCTCTGTGGAAGCTACTGAGATTATGATGATGTATAGATCAGCTAGGAATGAGAAATCAAAACCAGATTTTGTCTCTTGTTTCTTACGTATTTATTACATTTATTTTCTGTCTTTTTGTGAACGGACCTTATGTATGATAGAGTGTTTTCAACGGAACAATAACGTATAGATTCTCTTTCCTCAGATATAATTGCTTGGCTGTAACGATACGCAATCGCAGGTATTATGAAAATAACTTCGGACAAGAGCGGCAGACTAACGGCGGTCTATTTACATGAAGCTGCATAGGATGCCGAGAGACGTCTTTTATTCATAGCTCGGATATCATGACAACAACCCACACATCACATATATTAATGTATCAAATGGTTGCCTGTAAACGCACAGGGGCACTTTTCATCAAACAGCACAAATACATCCCAACGTACAAAACAGGGGGAGAGAGGGAAGTAAACGTTGCAAAAGAGAGAGGTTGCCGCCAAAGCGGTAATTTGCATCATTTTACACATTACATTCACCTCTGTGTATGAGACGCAGCCAAATAGTGGCCGGCCCTGTCTTACATATTCAGATTCGTCGGCTCAATTAAGTGAACCTCAGTGCAAGATGAACTGGCATAAATGTTTATGGAAATGGAATATTAGATTGGAGGGTCAGCGGCATTCAGAGCTCTCTATGATAATAGTGTCTTGAAATCAGACTCATCACTGTCTGAAGTGGCTCAGCTGATAGAGCATTCCCATGGCAAGCAAGTTATAGAAAAGAATAGACCTATTTACCCACCCGAAAGGCATGGATTTATTATGGCGCCCGGCACTAAACGGGGAAGAGTATTTTAAGCTTTCAGATCGTAAAGAGATATTTGTTGTTTATTCAATGGTGGTGAGAAGTTGCCTGTTATACCGTGTAATACCGTGTATAACATTTGTAGTTTTGAATTATTATTTAAGTACTATATTTAATGCTGTTACTTAAAAAAATATATATAAAAAATCATGTTGGCAAAAAAACGTTGTCTTATACAAATTTTCAACAGTAAGCTAATAATAATTTATGTTTATCATAATAATAATGTTTTTCAGGACATGTAACGATAAATACGTAATTTAACTTAAGTAAATGTTATGTTTCCAACAGAGATAGCGATAGAAAGGCAAAACGGTCTGCAGCTTTAACGCAGCCTATATATGTGACCCTGGACCGCGAAACAAGTCCTAAGTGTCCATTTTCAGAAATTTATATTTATACATAATCTGAAAGCTGAATAAAGAATGTTTTTTGAACTCGACGTTTGTTAAGATAGGACAATAGTTGGCCGAAATATAACAATTTGAAAAAAATCGAGATATTGACCAAAACGTCTTTGAAGTTGTCCATCAGAGGCCCTGTAGCGGGCCGTTGCTAAGAAGAAACAGGTTTGTTTTAAAGCTCTCTATTGGCTTACCGCAGCAATGACGTTGTGGAGATAGATGAACCCAGAAGATGAAATTCTAAACTTTACATAGATACCAAACTTGAGTGAGTTTGAAGTCGTGTTTCCGGCCATTTCCCCCTTGTCCACTCACAAAAATAACATAGGAAGGAAATTGACAAAATATCTACATGGACCACAATCTTTACTTAATATCCTTATGATTTAGGGCATAAAATAAAAATGTATCATTTTCACTCATACAATGTATTGTTGGCTATTGGTACAAATATATGGTTGGTTTTGCAATCCCGGGATACGTTTGTAAATGTTATATGGTCATGTTATCCATGTGCTTGGCTACTACACAACTTTGGAATTCAACAGCCTGTATCTGTTTCAAAAAGGCACGCTCGCTTTTGCATATGCATCACGGCAGATCAAAGACTTGGAGGAGGTCATGCATTTACATAGAGTTATCAGTGATGCTATGGGAACCGAGCAACCCTGCCCTCGCTTCACTTAGTACTGACTGGGTCCTTCAGCACCATTAGAAAAAAAGTTAAGGAAGTTTATTTGGTCAATCGATTAAATAATGATCCGTTTGCTCAGAAAAGAGATCCATCGACTGTATTTTGGTAAGGGATGACCGATTCAGCTGTCATTGAACTAGGAAAATGGATCAGTGTCAAAAAATTGTGTATGTTTATTATTTTGTAAAACAAATGTATTCTCTCTTTAATAGGAAGAATGTTGAAAATAAAGTCAACGCTTTATCTGCCATCCAGTCAAAGGGTACGAGCAATATACATTTAATTTACTAAAGCATGTTAATAAATAAATATCAAGACCATGTGTTTATATATTTTGACTTGTGTTATATTAAATGCTGTCAAGCGATTAATCGCTATAAGTTGCATTCAGAGTAAGGTCTATGTTTACATAGCATATGTCTGTGTACTGCGCATATTAATGTTGTGTTTATAAACACATACATGTATACACATTTACGAAATATTGCATGTATTTTTTTATTGACCGAACTTTATTTATATATGAATGTTTAGTCATTTTTTATATTAACATTATCTTATATATGTGCATGTGTGTTTGTGTTTACAAACACAAAATGAATATGCACAGTACACCAACATATATTATGTAAACACAAACTTTTATTCTGGATGCGATTAAACGCGATTGATCGTCCGACAGCCCCTGTTATTTCTATTGTTTTATTTGGTGTACTGTTGTTCTTTTTCCCGATCTCTGAACTTTGCATCATTGCACAAATAAAGAACGACAATAACGTTCGTTTACCTTTTTGTTTTCAGCATTTTGGGGGGAATCGGACGACTCTGAGATCGAAATGGCCGTACGTCCTCAATCCTGCAACGGCGCCGCCAATGACTCTGATGATTTTTATGATTGATGTTAAGCAGTCGACCGTCTGCAGTGAATGTTTTTTTTTTCAACGAGAAGTTAATACGTTTGAAAGAGACGCCTTCGTATGATTGAAAAACAAACAAAAATCTTCAGCGAGGAACGAGTGCGACATTCCGTGAAAACAAATAAGAGCGAGCCTCTTTATTGTGGACAGAGACTGTGAAGGGTTTTCAAAACATGTCGGTGTTAACCCTGCTTGAATCTCTTTAGCTGAACAACACTTGGACCTGGTTGAAATAGATTAAACTTGGTTTTTAAAGTGATTCCTTTGCACTGTGCTGAATATTACGCATTTTTCGATGCTGCAGGTATCTGGCGGCGAGTTGGAGTGGAATGCTCTGAGTCAACTCCAATGAAAAGCCAGTGCACAATGGCCACTCCGCATGGTGCTGGAACACCTTTGAACTCGCTCAAGTACCCGTGCCCCATTTAGGAGGACAAAATGCGTTGTGCTCATCTCGGTATGGAAACAAACGCTCTCTGTACTCGCGGTGGCTTGAAAACTGTTTTCGTCAGATGAATGCGACAGTGTCTGCCTGTCTTTTTCACGCCAACGATATTTGGACCGGAGTCCACTTCGGTGCAATGCGCAATAGTTCATTTTCAGGTCTTCATGTATTCTAATGATCGAGATTTTAGAGAAATTTGTAACAAATTTACGAGATTGTTTGTTCGGAGGATCGTACGAAAACGTGATGCTTATCTAAACCGAAGCCCCTCCCCTAAACAACCGTCACCGGCACGAAAGCAGATCGTACTAAAACGAAAAACCGATGATTACGAACTGTTCTGACCACTGACCAGATTTTCAATTGCATTTTATATATTCTGTTTTATTGTGATGAACAATCGTGTTGTTGTAGACAACCACAAACATTTGACGTTCGCTTTATTTTCAAAGTTTCCTATCAATAGGCCGCTCCATTACTGTTATTATTACTTTTATATTCAAAGACTTCTGGTTAAAATTAGATATTATTAGGAAAAAGCACAATCAAACACATCAATATCATTACAGTAATAACGGTTATTTTTCCGAAACGGCCACCACTGCTGCAGCCCTTTTCTAATGGACTTTTCTGAAAATAACATTACAAAGTAAAATTGCTGTACACTGATATCCAAAACTGTTTTCCCAGCCGTCAATAATCACCTGTGACTCAAGGTTTCTCATTTTGCCTGTGACTCCGAGTTCATTTGGTTTTTATCATCGCTGCGTTGTATTTAACATGCACACAGGCATGTTATCCTGTAATGATACCCAATCCGCAGCATTCTAGCCATCGGTAGGATTCCATTAGTTCGCTTTTAGGTAACTTCATGGAGACGGCACCGCTAAAGTAGGACTCCACACTCATTAGCCGTAATGGCCGCGGACAGCCCTGACCCGCACGTGCCTGCATAATTTGGAGATTGCTAAAAAGCTCCCCTCATATAATATCTGTGTTAAGGATCATGTCAACAGATACTTGTGTGACCGAGAGAGATACTGTGCCGGCCGCTTGTGTAAACACTTTTCAGGATGAGAAAACTGCATTATCAATAACCACTAACATCATTCTAAATATACCGGATTTGTTTTTCAAAAACTATACCGCTCTTTAGAGTCCATGTCGGTCTCGGCAGGGAACATTTTCTTGAAATCTTTTTTCATTTAATGGATCAACAAAAGAAAGACTCGCATGCGGGTTTTGGATAAATTATGACAATATTTATGTTTTTACCCATGAGTATTTACTTTACAAAACATGCATTTTTCCAGGATCTTTAATGGAACCCAAATGTTTGCCAAACTCGCTTATCGTGCGGCAAACTCACCGCTGTTACAATCATCTACGTTGACTTTTTTGGTGGTGATTTAGTAAAGTCCCGGGGCGTGCAAGCGAAACTTTTATTCTGACGATGAATAATACGCTGCAAAGGCCAGACGTGTCTTTATTTTTGGAACAATGACAATGAGAGACGGAAAGATCCAGATGAAAGCAAGTATGGAAGTTAAACACTCTCATTAACAATGATCTGCCAGCATTCTGCTATTTGCATATTGCATGTTTGTGTAATTTATTCACGTTGATTCGACAAGTTGAAGTTTCAAGTGTGTCCCTTCCACTCTCCCCCATCCACTTTTATTTTTATCAGGGAATAATGATTTAAAACAAGGTCATTTGATCTTCTTTTTCAATAGACCTTAATGAAATATTCATTTACTCGCACGGCGTTTCTGAGGATGTTCAGTAAGACACAAAGGCCGAGCTTTTCATCATTCAAGCCCACGAATATAAATTATTATGCCCTTTTTTACCCACAAAACCCTATAGTTTTTTACCTTATATGGGATTTTATTGGTATCTAATTCTGTAATATGCTAATTGAATGTAGAGAATGTGGGCTATGTGTAATAGTCGAAGCTTTTCGAAGGATCATAGAGACTATACTGTATGTGGTGTGCTTTGTCCTTTCTAATGGCTCTTCTGCATGAACGATCTCTAGTGCATCATCACCGTCTCAGTACATTTGTTTGCATTCAGACAGCAGTTCTTATGCCTATGTACATAATCTATCCTCTGACAGATTGTTGCTTTGCTGTGTTTCCTAATGTACTCATTCTGATGTGAGCAAAAAGCAATGAAATACTGAGTTTCTCAGGGGATAACTCACCTTCAAATCCTGGTTTTAAATCTTATCTTTAAATCTATTTTGAGAAATGTCCTGTTGTTTTTTTGTTCATAACACTGAAACCTGTAGACTTCAATTGTGTTTAATTACCAGCATTCTTCAAAATATCATCTTTTGTGTTGTGCGGAAGAAAGAACGTCACACAAGTTTGAAATGACATGAATGGCGTTACATGGCAGATCAAACCAACGGACATTTAAACATCACACCCCTATACATTCAGCCATGCCCGTAGAGTTTGTCTTTTAAAGCTTTGATCGAAGGAAGTTACAAAACTTTAGTTTAGAGAGAGATCACTCGTCACAGACGAGTCTTACATCAAAAAACACAGTTAACCTTGTTATTTTAATCAATTACATACATGTATAATATAAGACAATACTTTGTTTTGTAATGTCCACATGAACAAAAATGCAATATACTGTACGTTGTCTTACCAAGGTGAACATTTACGGATACTACAGTATTTACAACAGTTTATCAATTCACAAAATGTACAGTATACTGTAATGCCCAAGTGACAAAGCAACAGGATCCCATTCGTTTCAATGGAGAGCTGGTGACTTCCGGACACAAAAGCAGTAGCAACCGTTGGCGACTAAATGGGGCGTTTCTGGGTGACAAAGTTGAGAAATGTTTAACTTTATGCAAATGAGGATCGACAGTCAATAGGGAGCTAACGTCAACGCCGCCGCCATATTGGTGAGGGTAATAGCCGCCTTCAAAGATATATGAGCGTATGGTGGAGCTGGATAAAAACACAACATCGTTTTCATTTCTCAACTAATTTCAATAGTCTTCTATTTACGAGTATAGACACGTTTTGACTCCAGTTAAAGATGGTTATAGACTTGAAAATTGATTTATCGTCAAACGGTACTGTTAAAAGTCAGGCTTGTCAAGCAATCATTTGGCTTATTAATTGTGTACACATCGCTGATGTGAAATAATTGAAGGTAGCTTAAATGCACATGAACAGAACACAGCTCGTTCACTTTAAAATCATTTGGAAAAATCTAAACATTTACTATATGACTATATACTGCTATTTCATACTTGTAATGCACGGCAGTTTTATTATATCACATACTTCATGTTTTACTGCTGTAATGGTTTTACCAGATTAATAAAAGAACATATTTTAAATGTCTAATATATCTACAGAAAAAGCCATATCCACACTGAAAAACATTAGTTTTTATATAATACGTAAATGGTTCTATATTACCTCGGTGTTTTGTTTGATGATTCACATAAAACTCAGAAACGATCTCTACATGTCTGTGTTTTTTCTCAACTACTGTTACTTGTCTATACTTAACATTGTTCCAGCTATTGGATTCTAACAGGCACAATTATTGGATTTCACATCTCTTTATGAGAACCGTTCATTTTGAAGTCGACTAACACTATCGAGATATGAAGCAACGATAGACATGATAAAGTTGTACTCTGCGAATATAGTGAACCATTGAAATATGTAGACGTGATTGTGATTTTAATGCTGGAAAAGCGCAGCTCTCCCATTGGGTTCAGTGGGCTTTTAGTTTTGCAGACGGTTTGCCAGTAACTTACTGTAGATTTAATTACTACTTAATACTTTCCTATGAGTATTGTTATCATTTGAGTTAAACTTTACTTTTATCAAAATTAAAACACTTTGACTTTTGAGATTCAAAACGAGCAAGAAGAGACTTCACTGCAAAAAAAGACATTCTTCCTAAGCATTTTCTGATATTTAGTCTAGTTGTATGAAAGAAAATATAAGAAATAGGAAAGTTTATTTTTAAAATAAAAATTGTAAATTATATCTACAGTAAGTTACTGGGAAACCTGCTGCAAAACTACAGCCAAGTCTTACAGTGTATCTTTTTCCGTAAATACTTCTTTTGTTGAATGCAAATGTTGACTGCTTCTCTGAAAATCATCTAGACCTCTCGCTCAACATTTTCAACGGCATCACTTTGCACTGTATTACTCCCTCCAATGGTATATTGGGTTGTTTCCCAATTCATGGATAAAAGCCATTTAAGGCCTAAATGTAAAAAACCAAGTGATAATTTAATTTAATAGGTTATTAACCGGGTAACACATACACAGACCTCTGCGCAAACTAAAAACTTGATGTGAGATTTCATCATATACTGCTTATGTACACCCAGTGTACGTTCGTTTTGTAAACCATGACGTCAATGTTCCTCCAAAAGTACTTTGTAATGCTGCATTCTGAAACAAGCTGAGCTATGTAGCATATAGATGAGAACCTCAAGCATTGCATGTAGATCCATAGCAGAGGAACTCTCAACATCTCTGAAGACCATCGGGCCCTTGCATCTAATGCACAAAATCAAATTATAATTAACCACATTTAAGTTGGAGCAGCAAGTCCCTCCTTATAGGTTTCCTGCGATCTCGTTTTTTTCTGCCTCGTGCCCGTGGAGTAATTAATATGGTAAGACATCATGTTCAGTGAATTCCTTCGAGATGGCTTTGCGAAAGCTGTTAAAGCCGAGAGGCCGAATTAGTATTCATGCAGATTTTCCCGCTACTAGTCCTCTCTCCCGTTGGGACCGAGGGCGAGATTGGGTAGACAGACATCGTTCATCCTTGATTATGTGAGCGGAATACCATCCGGCCGCTCGAGCGAATGGGGAACGTCGCTGTTTCCTTGGGCAGCGAATCAATTTTCTGTGATCCGCTAAATGGAACGGCAACACTGTGATACCTTAACCCCGCACATCGGGGCAGGGAAATAAATAAATAAAGGTGCCGAGTTAGGATGATTACCGGCCATTACCTATAGTCGGGTCTTCTCCATCAGTTCCCAACCATTTAGGGTGAGATTTTACATATGCCATTATTGTGCTATTATAACGGGAGGCATGAATGCGCTAGTCACATCTGTTTTCTCCCAATTAGCCCGCAACACAAAATCTAGCTGCTATTTAGATCTAAAATTGCTTGCCAGGGTATTTCACATCTGTTTTGTTCACAAATAACCATTTAATGTTACAATAAAACGCATCTGGGTTTTCATTCATCATGTTATTTACTGTATCTTGCCCTAATGGATTCCAGGGAACAGGCTGGAATACTGTATAGAGATGTAAAGATTTTGAGGGCTCATGGATCCGGTTGGGTGACCTCTATGGCCTGCTGTCGTCCGCGGGTGACCCTGCCCTCTGGGGTCTCTTGACCCTGTTAAGAAACCCGGATTGTGAGCTTTGACTTTCCATTGGAAAATTAACCCAAAGCTGAGTCATATTACATCCGTGGAGCAATCTGCCAGGAGGTAATTCACCGCTCCCTGAATGCAGGGCCAAGGAACCGGCACCTTATGCTCCGTGATTGAAGACAATCTCCTGAGATGAACAGAGTTAATCATCGCGGATAAAGCAGAAATAGTTTTTGGTGTCTCTCGCAGCCATCGGCTCTCCACTCCCCGGCACGGTACACGCAGAGGGCTCGAAAGGGGTCACCCCTTGCGGTTTCCCGTGCACGGATACGAGGGCTCGCGTCGTGTTTTTAACCTCTGCACTCGAAGCATTCAGGCGCAGTTCATAACCTGCGGTTCCATCCGTAGCGTTTCACTTCATCCCCCTTTGTGTTTACTGCCGCGGGGAATACAAATGTTTATAGAATGAAGGGTGCAAACTCTGTCTGGGAAAGCAGAAGTCACATTACGGTAATCTCTGCCTGGATTAGATCTGTTGTTCGTGGAGATGTTAACAAAGGTGATAAAACAAGATTAGCCAAGACACACAGAGTGGGGATTGTGGAGTGTGTTCTTATTAGCATGCACTGTGCTCTGGAGGAGAGAGCCTGCTCAACTCTCCTCACGGGGGGAAAGGGGTTCAGCCATTAGCATGAATAGGAAATGCTAATTTAAAGCTTCAGACACCTGCTCCTCGCCAGCGCTCCTGCGCACTAGCCATGCCTGCTAAAAGCAAGTCTGGATCAACTCTTTCATTTTTGTACATATAGGAATCGAGTGGAATTGCGCTTGCTAACTGTTAGACTGTGATTTAAACATCAGAACACAATACACGTGGTATACGTACGCATTTGGCAGATGCTGTCCAAAATGACTTCCAGTGCTTTCAATCTAGAAAAGTGTCTCTGGGTTTCAAACCTAAGACCTTTGCAATGCTAACACAAAGCTCCGCCAATCAAGCTACAGGTGGAAAAGTTCAATTTTCACATCATTTTAGTTATGTTAAGAGTATACACATACAAAAGGGCCTCCGCCATTACTGTTATGAATTGGATTTGTGAACATTACAATAAAGTAATTAATCACGTATATACCTATTTGTGTAGGTCATGTTTTAACACATTCAACCTATTTGTAAGATTGTGTAATTTTGGACATTTGTCTGAATTACAACATAACTATTTGTAATATTTTGGGAAAATAATGTAAATATTCTTTGTTAAACAGGGATGCAAACATGTCACTTTTGGCGAAATTCAGCGGTTTGGATCCAAGATAGGTCATTATTGTCTTTTGTCTAGATCTGATGAGTTTGCATCGCTGAGTAAAGATGATAATTAGTAACTGTATAAATAATAAAATGTTTTTGTTTTGACTATAAAAATGTTTTATTAATAAATTAAAATCGAAGTTATGATAACTTCTCATAAAATTTAGTTGATCCAACAAACTATATTGACATAGATTATGTTTTCCTTCTTACTAAAAGGTATTTTGAAGTAAAACCAACTTCATTGTGTTAATAATGAAATGATTAAGTTGAATAGAGCAAAAATAAACTCGTAAATAACCTGTTTTTTCACATTATTTTAATACTGATTTAATCATAGATACTGGTTCTGGTTGAACAAAACTATATACATTTTCTCATGACCTTGATGTAACTAGCGCCATGCTCTAACCACTGAGCTAAACCACAGCATATCATTGCACTTTTTTATGACACAATTCTCAATGATGTCAGGGTAGAAGCGAAACTGGTCTTACCTCCATCATTGTTTATGAAATGCCTTTTTATTCAAACAGCTTTTACATGAATTCTCTTACCTAAGCAACCCAAGCAAATGCTCTACTGGTTTGTACTAACGTAACCTCTTAAAACCACTAACAACCAAAACCGTTTCAAAATCCAAAAGAACCGAATAATAAACATTAAGTCTCACGCTGTTCTCATTTTGCTTGCAAATCGCCCAAATAACACTTTAATTCTACATTTACTCTCATGAAAAGTTTGAACTCGAGATCCACAGCTACTTTAACAACAAGCATCATTCAGGTAGAGCCCCAACCCTAATCCATCAAGTCAGATGAGTGAACATGTTAAACTAATGTATTTCCGTCTTTTGAAACATCTCACACTTGTTAAAGTGTTTAGGGAGAATCCTTAGAATCTCTATTGGTGTGGAAAAATATTGAAACTAGCCAATTACATTAAGTAACTACAACTGGATATTTGAGTTAAAAATACGCAGGATATTAGGTTAAAGTTATTAGACCTAAAACAACATTAGGTAAAAGTAATTTTATGTCGACATTATTAAGTCAACATCATTTATTAAAATAGAGTTTGATACTCAAAAGTTTTAACGAAATAAAATCATTTAAATGTTGACTTGCAAGGACACGTTCAATTTTGGAGTGCCAACAGATCCCCTGGATTGTTTTTTTAGTTTCACATTTAATGTACATATAATGTATATTGTGTATTTATGTAATTGTGTTTCTTTTCATATTTAAAGTTATGTGCATTATGTTGTTTCACTTTCAGTTTAAGTAAATTATTTATTATTTGTGGACCACAAAACCAGTCTTAAGTAGCACAGGACCTAGTGTGGCAAAAGCCAACAAAACATTGTATGAGTCAAATTGATCGGATTTTATTTTATACCAAGAGTCATTAGGATAGTAAGTATCATGTAACATGAAGATATTTTGTAAATTTCCTGCCGTAAAAATATATAAAAACTTAATTTTTGTGTGTGGATGTGAAGAAAAATGACCTAAAAGCCTAAAAACTTCACTCGCTGCTCTCCGCTCTTTGGGAATTACTCACTCAAGTTTGGTAACTATGTAAAGTTTAGAATTTCACCTTGTGGATTCATCTACTCTCCACAACATCATTACAGCGGCAAGCCAGTAGAGAGTGTTAAAAAAAACCTGTTTCTTCTTAGCAACGGCCTGCTCCAGGGCCTCTGATGGACACCATTAAAGAAGATTTTCTCAATATTTCTATTGTTTGCACCCTAAGATTCCAGATTTTGAAATAGTCGTATCTCTGCCTTTTCAGCTTTCAGATGATGTATAAATCCCAATTTCGAAAAATTTACCCTCAAAACTGTTTTTGTTGTCCAGAGTCACATTTTAGTGTAATTGGGTTATGGCTATTTTGATACTATTATATAGGTTGGTTAAAATGTTGTCGTTTGTTGAAAGATATACTTAAAATGTTATGTTTTTAAAGTGACCTGTATTGTTTTTGCACTGAAAATGTAACCATGTGCACATTTCACACAATGAATACAAAGAAACAGAAACCATAAGGCTTGGGAGTAGGGATGTCACAATATACCAATATTGTCAATAACCGTGATATAAAAAACCAAGATTGTAATATCGTAATATTGTGAACTATTTAGCATCCGTTCAAAATGTTGCTTTAAGAGTAACAGTGGTTAGCAACTCAACACTGTATTAAGACTTTGATTTGTTGACAAAATAACAGACACAAAACAAACAATATAAATGACGAATTTCACCAATGGCATCATTTATTTAAAAATAGAACAAATACCGTGATAATACCGGTGGTCCAATGTTGGATATAACTGGCATTGATAATCTGATGAACACAGAGACAGATATTTGGACGAATGCTTACAAACAAACAGTTCTTGGACCCCGTTCAAAATGCTCCAGAACAGTGCTTTCCTACATTTTTCAAAATATCTTCTTTTGTGTTCAACAGACCAAAACAAACGGAAAAGTAATTTTTCGACATGGTAGTCAATGGGGTCCAAGAACTGTTTGGTTACAAGCATTCTTCGAAATATATTTCTCTGTGTTCATCAGAACAAAAACATTTAAACAGGTTTGGGACATCTTGAAGAAGAGTAAATTATGATTTTTGGGTGAATTATCCCTTTAAGAGCCAATCAGCATTCAAGAATGGAACTATCCTTTCATTAAGATGGTGATTTAACTTCTCCTGGAAATCCACCTTGAATATTGAAATGCCCCAAACTGGAACGTCAAACCTCCATCAGTCAATAAACTCATGTACAGATCCATTGCAGAAGTCACACTGTAAAATTGTTGAATATGTTTTGATGTGAATGTCATACTTATGTGGGTTGCACCTAAAAAAGGTTTATTCAATAATTCTGTTGCACCCAATTGTAAACCTTGTTTAAAACAATCAGGTTTATATCTTTTTTAAGCTCCAGGTTTTTATTTTACAGTAAATCTATATTAACTTTAAACTTGCTACTGATGAGGTTTAAATAAAAAACACATATCTGTAATAAAATGATCAGAAAAACATAAGCTCGGTGATGTGTTGATAAAACCCCTCAGCACGAGTGAGGTCACGGCAGTTTGATGGGTGAAGCGTCAAGTTCAAGATGCCCTGCTTTCTTATCCAATATATACACGCACAACGTCTGTGATTAAACGGAAAAGCCGGACATCCTGAGAAGAGGAGTAATATTAGGGGTCTAAATTGTGGTCCGGTCCCGAATAGGCGGTGCTGACGGAAACAGCTGCTTCATCCACGATGTGTATGATTTCAAAATGACGGGCTGCCCACTGTTGTCAAGCAGTTATTTTACAATCGGCCTGGATAGCTGCTTGTATGGTGTACCTCACTGGCAGCGATAAAAGTGGCAATGGTTAATTCACGACCGAGAGCGTCTTTTCTGCTCATACACACATCTCAGTCTTTTATTAACGTTATTACACGCGTACAAAAACAGTGAAAACACACCATTCAGCTGACTATGAAAGAACGTCAAGCGTTACCAAAGCGAAAAGAAGGCCAAACTGTATTCATGTGCGTGCAGCTCAAAGCCTTTTATCTACAGATATTCTCAGCTAATTCGTTTTATATATCTGATGAAGCATTTAATGTGACCCCCGCATCTTTAAAAATAAATTGTAATGGATTGTTCTTTCCCTACGTTCCTTGTTAAGTGTGACTTTGAGGTCTTGTGAACTGAACTAAATCTGGCTTTGAGATGTTGTTCAGGGGGCTACTAGAATAACCAGAAGTTCAGAGATCCAAAACAACTGTGTTATACAACCAAACAAATCTGTTTTCAGATTGATAACCAGAATTACTACGCTCCTGCAGTGTTACTTTATTGAGCTTAATTTGGATTTCTTTAAGAACATTTACTCAATCCACTCAATCCCATTTACTCAATTTGATTAAGTCAATTCAACACAATTTATTTAAGTGTATCGGGGAAAGTGCACTTCTTTATTCAGACTTTGAAATGTAAACTCAATACCCACACGCTTTAAACTACAAAATAGCACAGAACAGTGTGCGATTTGGGACGCACCTTAACTTTCTTCGTGAAATGTTTTGTTTTTCAGTAAAGAGAAACACATTTTAGTGTTTAATGTTTATTCAACTTTTAGATTTAGACGAGTTTGTTCATTTGTGGTGTGTTTTGTGGTTTCTATTCTTCAGAAAGCCTTTACTCAAGCTGTGTATATTTTTAAACTTGACTCTCTTTTAACTGAATATCGATCTTTGTAAAATATCAATAAAGTTTTGTGTCAAATCAATTGAAAATATTTGAGTTTACAACTTTACATCTAAATTTAAAACGTTTCTTACGAGCATAAATGGGGAAACTAGAACAAAGATAAATTATGCCGAGTGAACATCACTTTAATATGTGCAGCCAATATATATATTTGAAACGTAATCCAACTATTTTTTTCTCAATCTAGTACTTGTGCTCTTAACAGTGACATTAAATTGGTCCACTCTTTACTTTATGAAATAATATTTTTAAGTATAGTAAACTTTATTATTATAATACTACTTATTGTAAAGGTCATTAGCTCAAATCACATTTTAGCTCAATTAAAGTTCACTTTGTAAAGTACTGGTTTAATCGTTTTTATACCGCAGGTATAAGTGATTTTTTTAGTTTATGCTACTTTTATTCTATACGGTATACTACCGTATTCTTGTTTAATATATTCGTTTTTATACTTGAAATCGACCATTAAATGCACGTAAAGTTGAATGAATGTACTTTTTAATGATCAATGTGTATGAAGCTTCAGTTCCACACATTTTTTAAGTATATTTTTGAGAAAGAAATGAAAACCGTACTGTAAGCGTACTTTATCAATTTTATTTTATAAGAAGTAATGTATACTAATAGCACACTTAACTTCATTTAGAGGGTCTTTGGTACTGTACATGAATACTGAATTTATTTTGGACCAAAATTGAAACCAATTTCTCTACCAACATCAACTTGGAATGTAGTTATTAATCGCAGTGCAGCGCATGATAATATTCATCATTGTATCTGCTACGTGTCGTTAAACAAAGCCTGTGATGGACAGGTTTACCCAAATTTTTGTAAGGGGAAAGAGAGCCGGATTCCATTTGGTGACTAAATGGCCATTATCTGACTATAACACTTGTCCAGCAGTCAAATGGGCCTCGGTAGGGGTTTAAGCGTCGTAATGTCGCTGAAGACTCCGGAAGGGCAATGCGGTCAATCAAAGGCCACCTTATGTCTCTCAGCCCCGGCGTTGGCTGTTCCTCTCCGTAATTCTCTGATTTGACTTTGATGTGCCAATTTGTCACTGATGAATAATGGCCTGCTTTGCTGATAACTTGTGGGAGTCAAGAGCATTCTGGAGCCACTTAATGCAAATGGGATATTTGGGTTCGGCAAATCAGGACCGCGTCCCCTACATGTCTGCCGTGTGATTCGGTGGATAAACTTACCAATTAGTGGTGTTTGAAGAAGCTATTTTTGATTAGTGCAATCAGTAAACAGCACAGGCTCTCTGTGATTGTCCTTGTGATTCGATGAGTTGTCACTTGAGAAGTTGTTGGAGATTTTAATGTATGGCCTTATAGTCTTGGAAAGTACAGTAATTACCTGATCAGTTTTCTGCAGCGCAACACTCGGAGGAAAATGTGCTCGCTTTGAAAATTCTGACCGGCTCATTTGGCCCTTTATGGAGGACTAAAGTAATTGGAGCAGGGCCGGGGTAGCCAATGGTTCAACCTTTATCAAGCGGTGACGTAAATATTTTACGTTTTCTGTGGAAAAGACGTGAATAGTGTTATTTTAAATTACACTGTTGCTGTCGAGCAACATTTTGTTTACATTTTCGTTTTTCATGAATCATTACTATTGGTCACCTTTTACACTCCGCTAATATTAAATCATCTGTAAAATTTTCTTAACTGCACCCCTTCTTTATAACGGATGACGTTGCACACATATGGAGCATCTCTGCAACAAACAAGTGATATCTGTTTGTTCAGCATTTCAACGGATATACTTTATAAAGGTAAATGTTGGATGTAGATGAGGAGCAGATATGAGTGTCTTAGTATAGCATTTGTCATTGAGTCATGGTCTTAACCCCTTGTACTCTGTAGACTAACAATAGATATTGTCCAAACGACAGAAAAATCACAAAAGTATTGGGACGCCCCCTTCCAATAAGCATGTGTATCTGTTCCAGAAAATCTGGTCTTAAAGGTCCATTGTGAAGATTTTTGGAGGATCTGTTGACAGAAATGCAATGTTATATACATAACTGTAAAGACCTTACATAATGAAGCGATAAATGTTAATTATCATAGAATGAGCTATTTCTATACATCGCTGGTCCCCTTCCATGTAATTCTCCATGTTGTTTCTACAGTATCCCTAAACAGACGAACTGCTCCACGGAACAAGTTTCATAAATAAATAATTTCCTTCTGCAAAGAAGTTAATACTTGACAACATTTTAGTCCTTTGTGAGCCACCGTAGTGCTTCGTAAAGGAGGGGTGGAGTGAGTCGCTTGTGGCAAATCGCAACTTCAACAGCTAAAATCTCCACATTGCTCCTTTAATGCTATACCATTTAATACCTTTTTTTCGTCCGTTGCAAAGGACGGGCCTTCTTCTGTTCTGAAATGACTGTACCTCTGTGTAAAAGTCATTGATGAGTTTGGGTGATGAGTGTTTGACTCAAAGGTGTTCAGCTGGGCTCAGGTCTCAGTCAAGTTCTTTCACACTAGACTGAATCAATTCTTTTTCATTCTTCCTTTGTTCACAGGGGTTTTGTCATGTTGGAATAGAAAAGGACCCTGCCCGAACCATTGCTATAAAATTCAAAGCGTACGATTTTCTAGAATATCATTTTATGCAGCATAATTAAGATTTGTGCTCATGGAAATGCTTAGTGGAAAAGTAGTCAAACATGTTCATTAGAAGGAGGCGTCCCAATACTTTTGTCCATATTACAGAAAAATTGTATAACCTGCAAGTAACCTAACTGTAGCCCAAGATGCTGGGATAGACTCCTGTAGAGGATGATGTTTTCGCAGTTGCATGAATTTTTTGTGTAAAATCGACTAAGTCAGCGATTGATCAGCCAAAGCCTCATATGCTTAATATAGAATGTAATTATTAGGATGTGCACATCTTACCAGGCACTTAACGCTTGATCGATACCACTAGAGACCATATACCTGTTTTGAGTGTAGCAGAGGAAGATGGCGTCACACATTCAGGATTAGAGCTGATGAGGACAGGTTTAATGATCAGGGAACTGACCGAGCTTGCCTAATTAACCGTCAAGTGTGGCAGGACATAGGATTTGGGGGAAAGCGTGCAGGCTACAAGTGACCGTGTCATCTTTGTTTCCCTGATCATTACAACCCCCGGAGAAAGCTTCCAGACAGGATTTCATGAGTCGGTGCCCCCCGCCGAGCGGCTGAATGTGTCCGGAGCTAACCTCTGTGACCAGCTGCTTAAATCAGGGCAAGCAAACACTCCACCGTCTGCCGTGACCGAGAGGACTCCCAGCTGTAACGCACCTTTGTCCCTTGTGCTTCCAGGCTTTATTGGCTTTATTTGCATCATGTACCTGGGCAGGGTGCGTCGTACTAGTGGTCAAGTCAGCAGGGGAACATGGACCGGACTGATGATATTCCCAGATGTTTCGAAAAATAGACAAAGTGTAGCATGAACACCATTTTGAGGGTGCTCCCCAGGACCCGAAAGGTGCAAGCTTAACTTGGTTCAGTCCCTAGGGGGATCTCTCGAGAGCCGGTTGCCAGTGTTTGTCTTCCTGGGTTACTTAGGAGGAGGAGCAGGGGACAGAACGCGGGATTTGGGGTGTAATCCTGTTTGTCATCCAGGGCACATGGACTGCCAGCTATTGATTCCAAGCAACAGTCTAGAAATGTATTAAGGGGAACAACAGGCATCTAATTGTAATGCCTCCTTTGCAGTGCTGCGGCTTTTGATGAATGGTGAAGAGTAGACAGGTTGTGGCAAGATGATAATTGGAAAGAGAGTGGGTGGTCCCGTCGTGCTCTTTGCTCTTGTGTACGCTACATATTAGGCCTGTCTTTCTCTGTTTGTACGAGGGGATTTCACACAATAACAAATGTGCCGGTGTTCTTAGGTTCATCTCCACTTAATGAAGCAAGCGGTGCTCTCTTAATTTGTTGGCCATAATTAGACTTGATTAAACGTATTAGTGGACACAACCCATGTGCAAACAGATAAACAGTTCTTTCAAATCAGTTAGCCATATTCCCAGACCAGTGCTGGTTTAATCTGCTATGTTCATCTTCTCCTGGCTTTCATGTACACTGCAAAAACTATTTTGGCCTGTGACCTAAAATGTGCTCCATGCTGTAGCTTTTAACATTTTAATATTCCATATACAAATAAACCCACAGTACTTAAAGGTGATTCTGAATCTTCTCAGTAATGCAGTTACTAATTTCCTGTTCATTTGCTATTAGTTATTGTACAATGTAAAAAGTAATATCTGAATCCACTTAAGAAAGCTTAGTTTACTTAACTGATTTAGTCAAATTTGTTGGTTTTACTTGAATATGCTGTGTTGTGTGAATTTTTAGGTGGATGCAAAAGTTAAACTAAACAACTTAAGTACACTGCACTGTGAGTTGTACTAAAGGCATCACCTTTACAAATATCATGGTGACAAAGTTGTTATTAAAACACTTGTTTAATTTCTCTCTCTGCACACACACACACACACACACACACACACAAACACATAAAATAATACATTTCATTGTGAATACAATGCTTGTTTAATCTCTCTGTCTCTCTCTCTCTCCACACACACTCAAATGTGTGTTCTGAATCTTTGCTTTTTTACAACCAACAATAATCTTAACAACCAAAAATATATGCTTATTTGCAAACCCAACATGATCAATCCATCCTTTTTTGTATCAATGTTAGATGTTTTTATGGGGTTTCTGTAATTAAGATCCAGCCTAGAACGAAAACTTAGTATGTGTGTACAGTTTTAGTAATGACCTAAACATGTTTGTGTTGGCGGGCCTATTCGCGTGCGCATGCGCAATAGCTAAGTGCTCAGTTTCAGTCAGCAGCACAGGTATCCGATGGAAGGAGGAGGCAGAGACGAAGAACTTCACATCTTGTTTTTGATCTGCCAGAATAACTAGGTATGCTGGTGACCTACTTATAAATCTATTAATCGTGTGTGCAGTCGTCATTGTGTTGAGTCACGTTTATTATGCACATATATTAACAGGCTAACGTTAATTTCACTAGTTTTCTTTACTGCAACGTTACTCTCTTACCGCCATTTAAGAACATTGCATTAACAAGCTGGGTTACAAACTTAGATATTTTAATCTGTCGTTAGTTTGTGGTTCACCATTACTTTTATGTAAAAACCGCACATCTTAGTTTGCACGTGTCGTTCAATGCTATGAACGATTTACATTTGTTCCGTTAACCATTAATTATTTTGAGCATTGTTACTTTGGAGGATTTAAACTTATGGAGTGGAAGTGTAAATTCTGCTTGTTTTCGTGTGAAAAGAGAGCTCAGCTGTTGAAACATTACAGATTAAATCATGGAGGCTACACTAGAACTACTCAAATTCCATGTCTCCACACAGATTGTCCGTGCTCATTTAAATCATTTAATTCGTTTAAGGTGCATTTAACGAAAAAACATTCACATCAGGTGTATGGTAGCCAAACCAGTCCATGTGATGACACCCCTTTGATATTTCACTGCCTACTGTGCAGTTTTGAGGAGCCCTGCACAGAATACATTTTTGTGTCTCATTTAAGGCATCATCTCAAAATCATGAAATGGCGCAGTGTCCCTATAAAAACTGCACTTTTCAGAGAAATGTCTACTCTACATTTAATGTCCATAAATTTAGAGAGCACAGAACACCTGATCAGAGGCAGTTGAAGTCTGACATTATGTTGCATGTTACTCCCTATGTAGATAATGTGCAACTAGAAGAGCCTTTGTGCCCTGATTTGGTAGATGAACACTTGGAGGAACATGATGCAGAGAATGAAAATCTTGATGATTTGCAGCATCAACTGGAGCATAATCTAGCCTCACTCTTTCTCAAAATGCAGGCTATTTTACATAATTCTGATTTAGCTGCACAGGAAATAATTCAACAAATAACTCTGAAAATAAATTTTACTGCTGTCAGAGCCCCTTGTTTATCATGCTATTCAGCAAATTCTGCTTGAACATAGAGTATGTAACTGTGATTCATTAGTGAGACAAATTGTCCATGCCATAAAGGACAATAACCCAATTTTGACAATGACCAAAGCTGGCGAGCCTCTTTCCACAGCAAGCAGAAGAGCATCATATTTTCAGAGTCAATTTCCGGTTGTCATGCCAATTGAGTACAATCTTGATTCTCAATCATTCTCTTATGTACCAGTTCTGCAAATGTTGCAAAAACTTCTAAACAAGACTGACATTCTGAATAAGGTCCTTTATAATGACCGCTCAGTTAATGAATTTAACACTTACAGAGATTGCAGTCATTATCAAGAAAATGAGTTTTTCAACACTGAGACCTTCAGGATTGCCCTTGGTCTTTATGTTGACGAATTTGAGGTTGCCAATCCACTTGGGACCTCACGAAAAAAAAACACAAAATGTTTGCTCTGTACTGGGTTATAGCCAATATTCCCTCGAAGGATCGTTCATCACTTCATTCAATACAGTTAGCAATTTTATGCAGAGCTAGTACATTGAAACAACATGGTTACAAAGATGTCTTGCGCCCTCTTGGTCAAGACCTTGAAACCCTTGAAAAGCATGGTGTGTACATAGAACTGTTAGGAGACTGTGTGAAAGGAACTGTGCTTTTTGTGTCATCTGATAATCTAGGTGCTCATTCTTTGGCTGGTTTACAGAAGAGTTGTAATGTTGAGCATCCCTGTCGGTTCTGCCTTGCCAAGAGAAGTGAAATCCAGAAGAAGCAGGTCCATCTGGGAGCATTCGAACCAAGAACCAAGCAAGAGCATGACAGGCAAGTGGCTGAGGTGTTGAATGATACACGTTTGGTTAAGCAGTATGGTGTGAAAGATGGCTGTGTTTTAAGCGAAAGATTGGAACACTTTCACACAGTTGGTGGTTTTCCACCTGATATAATGCATGATCTAATGAAGGGTATCTTCCCCATTGAGATGTCCTTGTGCATAAATGATTTAGTCTTGAGAAAATGAATCTCTCTTGAATCCCTGAATCATGCTATCAAGGAGTTTCCTTACAAATTCTCAGACAAAGTTGATCAGCCTCAGGTCATCCCAGCCACATTTGCCTCTAGAGGTACCATTGGTGGTAACGCCCACGAAAACTGGGCACTAATTAGACTTCTGCCCCTCATGATTGGCTTTGACATTCCTGAAAATGATAAAACATGGGAAATTCTGTTGCTTCTGAAAGATATCTTAGAAATGGCAGTGGCATTCAAGTTCACAGAGGATTCTCTTGATTTCCTTGATTCAAAGATTGCAGAACACAGACATTTACTTGTAACAGTGTTTCCTCATTTCAATTTGCGCCCAAAGCACCACTACATTGAGCACTATCCACAGCTCATAAGAATTTATGGACCACTTAGAGATGTGTGGACAATGCGCTTTGAGGGTAAACATAAATTCTTCAAACAGGTAATTCACAACACCAATCACTTAAAAAATGTCACACAAACTCTGGCTGTCCGGCATCAAAGACTGATGGCTTACTATGTGGACTCCCCCTCCTTTTTCAAGCCATCCTTCCAGACAGAGAAGGTGATGGGTACTTTGATTTCAACTTTCTCTGAGAAAATTCAGGAATTCCTGAGACAGACATATGCAGTACAGAACACTGTGCTCTCAGCATCCTCTGTGACCATTGATGGAATCCAGTATAATCTAGATATGGTTGTATCTGTTGGTACTTGCTCTGGACTACCAGATTTCAGACAGATTTTCTAAATTCTTGTCATCAAAAGGGATGTTCTGTTTGTATGTAGAGATGTGACATGTTGGTACATTGAACACCTACGTGCTTTTGAACTGTGCAGCCATGTTCTCTCGCTCTCAGTTATCAAACCCTCAGATCTGAATGACCCATTTCCTTTGCCAGCCTATACACATAGGGGCAGGACCTATGTTACTTTTAAACATCATATCTTGTGCTGAATGGATGACAAGTAAATTTAGAAATTTTGCAAACTGTCATGATTACTCCATTTTGTTTTAATTCGAAAAACACACCAAAGAATTATTTTGAAAAATGTTCTGTACTATGTCAGAAGATAGCAGGCGTTACCCTCAAGCTTCTGGAGGACACAGAAGCCTAATTTAATTGTTTCATTCAACTTAATATTTCAAGTATTGTGATTGCATATATGTGGGTTTGTTAAGAAATGAATTGAAATGTAATTTTCATTATTTTCTTATCTTTTTTACATCCTGCACACTCTTGTGTGCAAATGGCTGCTTCCATGTACATAGGATATTCAGATGATAATTTTGTAATGGAGATTTTGTAATAGATTATATTGACATGTATTTCTCAACAGACCAATTTTTTGCCTGAAACACCAGAACACTTGGCCCAAATATAAATGAAAATATTTTAAGTACTTTTTTTAGTTTATTCATTGTTTTGTGTTCTATAAAAGTCTGTTTTAAAGAATAAGTGTAACCTTTTTTTTTTTTTACAAATAAACATTCCATTTTTCAAAGAATGGATTTGGGGGTGAACCGTCATGAAAACTCAGTTCCTTAACCTCAATTCTATTTTCTGTAGAGACCCAAAATATGGAGACAAGGACGATACTCAGAGTGATTGTTAATGAAAAATGACATCAGAAAAATCACACTTCCTGTGAAACCACAGACAATTGACTCATTATTGGAACAACTTGAAGAGAAGCTGGGACTTCCGTTCCAGTTCTCACTTCAATTCGAGGATCCTGACTTCAATAATTCCCTCGTCAATCTCACTGACATTGCTGACTTGCCAGATAAGCCTACACTGAAGATTGTCTCTCTTGTGACGACACCAACACCTAGCACAGCTGATACCGAAATCCTCTCTACAGCTTCTGATGGTCCTTCAAGCCAGGTTAAACGGGCTGCATGGCCAGAACCTTTCGAAATCCCTTTCCCTGTTGATGTAGAATACAGGTTACGTCAGGGAAATCTACAGTACATGCGAGATCAGAAATATCTACAAGTGTCTGGAGAGTTGAAGCATGAGATTCTAGAAAAGGTCTCGACAATATACAGTTTCAAAGCCTACCCAGATAAGGAAAATTTTGAGGATGTTGCTGCTGCTCTGATAAAAAAACACCCCTGCCTTACCCAGCCTGGCTCCTCTAAGGGCTGGAATGGGTGGTATGATAGCCTCAGGTGGAAAATGGGGAATTACCGCTCAAAACTGCGACGCGCTGGATGTTTAGACGTATCCATAAATGCTGGAAAAAGAAGAGGACAACAGCCTCGTAAAAACATCAAAAAATCTAAAAGGCACGAAAATAAATTTAAGGTGAAGATGAAACTAGCATGGAGTCCAAAAGAAAGGAGATGGTCGCCGAAATGAAGAAACAACGTCCTATTGCTGTACTGATAGCCCAGAACATGAATTCTAAATTTGCATTACGTCGAAAAGAACTGATAGAGAGGGAACCAGCTGTCAAGGATACATTGGAACGTTGGCCAGCACTCTTTACGGAGAGTTTTGTTGTTTTTATGTTATGTTGTTTTTAGGACAGTGACGATGAAGAAAGGTTTTCCAGCATTTCAATCAGCATATTGACAGTGATGAATGAGGACTGTGAAACCATACCATACTCATTGCACCTTGATGCCACATCCACTGCCCTCATTTTGGAAGGTACAATTGTAATGGATTACCTGGGAAATCTTCCCCAAGCCATGTGCATCCTCTTTGGGCTCATTTATGCTCTGAATTTAGAGTATCCCCCAGTACTGAAGAACACATTCGATTTCATCCAGAGGGTGGTTTTGTCACTTGGGCACAAGTCTCTGAAACCTAAAATGCAATCCCTGAAAACTCTTCTACTGCGGTAATGTATCTGTGCCATGATAGTGTATTTTCATTGTTCGTGAGTTACCATATTTAATTAACAAAAATGGTTCAACACTACTGAAAAATGTATTCTATTCCCTGTTGGAAAACCTACTTGAAAGGATAGTAAATCCACAAATGAAAATTCTGTCATCATTAACTCACCCTCAGATTGTTTCAAACCTGTATAAATGTATTTGTTCTGCTAAACACTAAATAATATATTTGGAAGAATGTCAGAAACGGAGCAGATCTCATCCCCGATTTAATACTATAGTGTTTATTTTCCCTACTATGACAGTAAATGGGAATTAGATTTGTTTTGTAACTGACATTCTTCCAAATATCTTTCTCTGTTTTCATCAGAACAAATACATTTTTTCAGGCTTTGAACAATCTGAGGGTGAGTAAATGATGACAGAATTTACATTGGTGGGTGAACTGTCACTTTAATCTTAATGTTAAACTTGCTTATGTTAAGTGGTTGGTTTTAGAATAGTAACGTTTTAGAAGACCGTTTATATATGTTTGATAAAGACAACAAGAATGTCTCCTGTACTAAAAGAGTTTGTCTTCAAGATTCCCCAATTCTTAATGTTACCTCTGTGAAAAGGGGAAAGTGATCTTTTTTCTTTCCAGAGTGTACTTAAAATTTACTTGGTTTCTTGTTTAAAAATTGACAGTTAGCTTAAAGTGAAGTGGGTTTTTTTAAATAAAATTTTAAGATATTTTTTCTAGACAAATACAAAAAACTCTACTTTTATTTTAAACAGAGTAGTCTACAGTTTTCTAAAATTTCACATTATATATCTTTATTACAAAGTTAACGAAAATGTGAAAAGGGGACACACAATTGTTCTATACAAATAAAGAACCCTATTTTTGTACCAACAATCTGTTGTCTTTGTATTAACAACTTATAGTTTTGAGTACAACTTACTTGAGAAATTTAAGGTAATCAGTTTCCACACATTTTTCTAGTAATATGAACTAGCAGACATATTAAATTAACTGTTTTATTTGAGTTATCTGTACTAAGCCTAACTTAAATCTTAAGTCAACTGAACTTGTTATACTGACTTGATATTACTCAAGTTTTCAAGTAGTTTTTGCAAATAAATAAGTTAACTCAACTAAGTTGTTGTAGTTTATACAACTCAGAAATTATGATAATAGGTAATCGGTTTCCACACGTTTTCTAAGTAAATTCAACTTATTACTTTTACAGTGTACTGTTTAATTTGTTTTTATAATTTAAAATATCATTTTAAAGTGGCGAATGGAGTAAAAATGGTGCATCATTGTAAAAAACATTGTTGCCAAGTCAGGTGTAAAGATTTGGTTCATCTGAATGCAAGCTCATTTTATTTATGATTATGATTACTACTGTACGGTGATTTTTGGAATGTAATAGTGTAAAATGCAGCAACTGTAAAAATGTAGGGAGTAGCATGCTGAGTCTTGTTTTTCACCATATTTGGCTTGAAAGCCAAATGAATAAATGTAAATGTAACTTTCAGCAGTTTTCAGTAGATCATTTTCTGTTGTATTTGTGGTGTTAAAAGAAATAAAAAGAACAACAAAATTACAATAGTACGTCCAACTAAAATAAATAAATAAATAATATATATATGTGTGTATGAGAAGAGTTTTGTTCCAAAATGAGATCACTTTTTCAATTTTCAAAGATCTTGTTTTATATTGTTCATCAAACTGCATTTGGTTTGTTTTGATTCAATCCATAATAATAAAACAGCTAACTAACACAATAAAACACAATAAAAACATGATAACATAATAAAAAAGATTTTATTTGAAAGAGTTATCTCATTTAGGAACGAAATGTGTATATATATATATATATATTGTTGAATTTGTGGAGGGTTTTTTTGTTGAAGAAAAATAAATAGAAATGTAACAAAAATACAATATTATACCCCACCAAATATAATTTAATTAATTAAAACACACACACACACACACATATATATATATATATATATATATATATATAAATGGATAAAAGTTTCAGCTGTTTAGTGCATTTGTGTTTTTTAAGAACAAAAAATGACAGTATAATGTTTCAAAAAATTTAATTAAAAATATTCTTTTTTCAGCTGCTTTCAGTACCAACGAATAATAAGAAACAAGGAAGAATAAAGTGTCTGTTGTTAGAGCTGATGTGTCCAGGATCATGTCAAAGGGTCATGTCCATCCAGCGGTGTTATAATAAATCAGGACGTAAACATATGCAATATCAATCCTCCCTCTCACACTTGTGAAGTGGTTGAACACAAACAATTCATGCTATAGCCTGCCTCCATTTGAACCACCACCCACCCCTGCCCTTATAAACAAACAAGGCCCAGTCTTGCAGCTGGCCATCGCCTTGGCAACTGTGGATTGGGAAGAAGCTGTGCGCTAGTTTGAAAGTGTAGCATTGTACGAGTCTTGCAGGGACCTAGAATACTTCAACACTTCACAATGTGGTCCATTCAACTCTGATTTGAATTTTAGGAGCCGAATACAAATCAGATCCTCGCAGCTCTTGAGAATCCCATTGTCATCTGAAGCATTTTGATCAAGGCATACAAATTTTCACCTCAAAACACAATTGTCTCATTCAAAGCTCATGCTAAAGAAAGATCACATGTAGGCTAACGGGTGAAACATTTCATTAGCGATTTCGCACATACCGACTATATTGAAAACAAAGATTGCAAATGAAGAGTAGTAATGAATAGATGATGCGTCGCGATGATGCACGATGCAAGAATTTAATCGTATTGAGTGGATGAGGGACCTTTTTGAAAAGAAGAGAATGTAAATTTGAATTGATTTTCAGATGAAAACGATGACCTATGAGATTAATATGTTAGTTATTTCCAGGGCTGTCTAACAATTAATCGTGATTAATCGTATCCAATATAAAAGTTTGTGTTTACGTAATATAAGTATGCGTACTGTGCAAATTAATTGTGTATTTAACAAACATAAACATACATGGATACATTTTAGAAAAATTAAAACAATAATAAACATTCATATTTAATTTAAATAATTAGTAAATATAAATAGACACAACTTAATATGTATAATATTCTTTTGTCTTTATAAATACAAAATGTATATGCACAGTACAGTTTTATTCTCGATGCGATTAATTGCAATTAATCGTTTGATAGATTGTCTGGGAGACATAAATGAGATAAAACAAATGGAAACATTAGCTTAAATATCAGACACCCCCCCCAAAAAAGAGGCTGAAATCAATGTAACCTCAAACATTTCTCATCAAATGTACCCGAAGTATTTTACCTCTACAATCTCCATAATCTTTATTGATTTCAATAATTATATTCTCATGTGCAATTTTAGAAGAAACATCTGGTGTTAATACCTGAAACACAACTCCATTAAAAGCTGAGAAGAAAGAGCAGCTACAGAGTCATAGTGACAAAAACAACTGCTAGTATAAATACAAATTTGAATTTTCATCCCTGAAAATAATTACTAAATTATGAATATGACTCAAATGACCCTGGCTTTAGATCTTCTCCGAAAACATTGAAACCATCCCATTCCAATAAGGTCCAATAATATCGAATATATTAAACGTCTAAAGGTAAACAAATTTCTCTCGAGTGCTGTTTGCTGAAAGTAATGAGGCATAACTAATGGCATACAGCCGTAATGACAGTGACGCTGGGACCGGCAGCTAGAGACAGACCGGCCATTGATTCTTGCTTTAGACCTCTTGAAGTTCTAATCAGCTTCTTTGGTCGGCCTGCACATGGCTATTGTGGCTGCGTGTCACTCGAGGTCAGTAGTTATTAGTGCCGATTGAAAACAGTTTCTTTAACAACTTATAAGCAGCCTGAATAAGATGCATAGGGAACTTGGAAGAGGGATTACTGACCGGCCCGGGCAGCAGAGACAGGCATCGAGAGGAATGTGACATGGTTTAATAATAAGGGATCCAACTCTCCCTCTCTCTCTCCCTCTCTCCCTCTCTCTCTCCCTCTCTCTCTCCCTCTCTCTCTCTCTCTCTCTCTCTCTCTCCGGTGTACTGAAATGAAACAGAGTTTAGAGGGTTGTATTTCCTACACAATGTTGGTGGAATGTTATTCATAGCGCGCAACAGAATTAAACAGTTCGAGACGAGAATGCTCTGATTTTGTTGGCGTGCGAGCGCGCGTACGTATCCGTTCCATACTCCTGGACAAAGGCGACGTTAAAATGTTGAAATGTTAAAATGCGCTGTCATTTGTTTAATTTTATGGAAAGCCATTAGAGAGAATTGCTTTCAGAGTCCTTTGACCCGCTGGAAATATTTGTCATTGCGTTGAAGCATTTGCCCGCTATTTCCCCCCGTTTGAAATGGTCCAAATTGGGAGCGTTTGCATTTCTAGGACGCGGTCTGCTTTGATACCACAAAGCTTTTTACCTATATGAAAACTCACCCTGCCCGGGCCTTGGCAACCTGCGCTATTATATATATCCGCTTGAAATAAAATATGAAATCTCAAGTAGCTTTAGTCAAGTTTCAATGCCGAGACGTCTGTTGCTCTGCATTTTACATTTACAATCGAGCAATAGTATTAAAAGTGTTTCTCAATTAAAATTCGATGAGAAACTGTCCACAAAGCACCTTCAGCTTGTAAGTGCAAACGTGTCTACTTTTGTTTGGATGCACAACAGAGAAAAAAGTGTTGAATAGGGTCACAGTCAGACACGCTTTTGAATGATGTCCATAAGTTTGATAAAAAACAATGGAAAGTGCGCGCATGATATAGATGGATATGGATGATATGTATCGCGTATCTTCACTCGCTTCACTTCTGTTTTTACGTTTATTAAACATTTCGTTTTTATGTTTGGAATGTGCGCACAGAATAATGAATAACACTTATCATTAATATTCGGGCATAGCTAAGATTCTTCCAGTTCATCATCTGCGGAATTGCACGATTACGCATAAACTTGTGATTTTTTTTGTATAACTGTTTTAGGAGTGTCGGATTCGTTCCCATATAAACTGTAATTCTGACGTCAAGCTGCCTATGCCAATTAGTGCAGTCCAGGTTGCTAGGTCACCGCGGTCAATTGAAAGACACATCAATAGAACTTGAAAAGGTTTCTCCGCGATCAGACGTTCTGACATATTAAGTAGAATAATGGCCGGGGAAAATACAGACAAGGCCCCCGGGTTGGATTCGAATTACGCAGCGGTAAGAATTTGTTAAGATCCTGCAATTAGTGAGGAAGAGTGGATCTCCAAAAAAAACCTTCAGCAAGATGGAAGCAAACCAAACTCGAATCTATTTAACTCCCCGTGCTGTGTTTTCCTCGTCTTGAGTACATATTGAAATGCATTTTTCTGCATTTCCAATACGCTTTTGTAATCTGTGTTATAATTTGAAGTTGTTTTTATTTTATTTTAGGCCTACTTGAGCTTTGCATCTCTGCGCGCGCGCGAAAACACAACAAAGTTACTAAAACGTCGATTCATAATCTATGAATCCATGTGTGCACATTTTTTTTCTTTGTTGTGGGCATACAAGTCAGTAAATGATGCCATTTAGCTACACTAAAATATTGAATGTTTGTGTGTTGCTCTGAAATTTGCTCGTGTGTTTATTCAATTGCTCAAATTATATAGTTGTTATATTGTATAATGTGAAATAGATAAATATTATATAGAGACAGTATAATACATATAATGATATGATACAATTAAAAATATAAAACGAATATCCATGTAAATAACCTACATACTGCACATAGTATATTTTCTGTTTTTGTTCCCATAATGTGTTTTAGTAATTATTTGTTGAAATCTGCCAACGTAGCTCGGACATCCATTCAATTGAACTTTTAAACACACACTATATTCTGTTTTGTGTTAGAACAAATAAAGAAACAACGAACATGCTATAGCTGATGCCATGGGTACAGTGAACAGATCTTAAAGAGATTCTTATTCTCCAGATATGATGTAACAGGCTATCATTCACATTCTGCCTCCAACATAACATTCAATCTTCCACAAGCCTCTGTAAAACAATATCATAATCAGCCATAGGTTAATAATACAGGCTTTGACCAATGCATCCATTATCAGGACACATATACTCTATAATCACAACCAAACATATTTAGATGTATTTATTTATCAAGAGAGCAGTAACATTCACGAAACAAAATTCTCAAAGAATGAGGCTTGGAAGCCAAAATGATTATTTTCCTTTTGCTTTAAAGTAGTGAAGTAAAAAAAGGTCCATATCTAGCCTACTTCCCGCTGCTTAATGTAAAACAGCTCCTGCAGATGGGTTGATGCTGGCTTTTCATACCTTTTTTATGTTGAAAGCTTCTTGAGTCCCACTTTGCATAAAATGTCTATTTTTAGTGTATGTTCATTTGGGTTTCTTCATTGAAACTTTGCTAAACAGTTGACCCAAAGGAAGCTAGATCGTTGTTAAAATAACCATAGGCCTATAAAAATACAAATGTAAAGGATTCAAGGTTTGTCACTGAAGGACTTAACCATTAAAAACATCAAAGTCCTGTTTTTTGTTGTTGTGTCATTCTTATTTTTCTTACTTGTTCCTTATTTAAAGCTAGACATCATTTTACTTAGTTTTCTTTTTTGCTTTATATTAGGCCTTTTACACGCAAACCGCGTGCTGTTTTAACAGCTGTTTAGTCAACGCAAAATCATTTATTTTTAAAACACAGATTTAAATAAATAAATAATATACAACAAATAACACATTAACCCGTATTACATTTTACTGCTCATACACAGTATTATTAGACTCAAAAGCACAGCATTTTAAAGAAGCAAGGAAAAAAACAGAACACAGGCCTACTGAAACTTAACTTAAAATCGTATTTTGCTTAATGTAAATAAAAAGTAAATAGCTTTGTATTTCCTTGGCTAAACTGGTTTTTTTGCATCAGTACTTAGATACAAATATTATACAACAACATAATGTGGGATTCTGAACATATTTAATGTTAGTTTGAATTAGCATAAACGAGATGTAAACTATAATGTTTTCTCTGAAGTTTAGCAAATGTAAATGGTTGGTAAAAAATAATTTTGCGGGAAAGTATAGAAATGGTAGTTATTGTTGTCTGTGAACACAATGAATCCTTTGACTGTTCGTTTAATTAATTTATAATTATTTGTTTGTTTGTGCTATAATTATTAATATTATTATTGTTGTTAGGGTTTTTATATTACTGTTGTAATTTCTTTACTATTATTCTGTTGTTGCATACAATTGGTAAATGTATTATTTACTGCCTTGGTATTAACGATAGAAGTTAAATTTTGTGTTATTAAACAGTTTATGGACTTTAATTTTCACTGCAGGCGTTAAATTATTTCAGGTAATCTATACATTTAAATAATACATATTGTAAGAGTTTGGTTCCAAAATTAGATAAAAATCATGTTTTTTATTGTGCATTTCAATTTAATATAAAATCAAAATGCATTTGGTTTGATTTTATTTAAGCCATAATAACAAAAAAATACAGCTAACTAACACAATAAAAACATGATAACATAATAAAAAACATTTTTAAATTAAAAACGGAGTTATCTCATTTCGGAAACAAACTCTTCATTTGTCTTTCTATTCACATGGACGATACAAAGTTTTCTCCAACTGCCCCACTTAATATTATTTTGTTTTTTCAGCAACAACTTCAAACAATACAAACATTACTGTACACAAAATTAATTGCCCAACAATGGCGTGCAGTTTAATGGATTTATTGTATCGTTCAATCGATTCGAAACATATACAGCAGCCATCGTATTGTGTCTGTTTTAACTTATAAAAAAGAAGAAAATAGAATAAATGACCAACAAAAGACTGAAACATTTATATTACAACAGAAACTTAAGAGTTAGCCAAATATACAACCCCTACTTTTCATATCTCTAAATGAATACATTAGTTTACAATAGTGGTTTCATATCGTGTCCAGGCATTTATCGTTTCTTGCTAGAAGTTCATACCTGAATTATAAAACATTGCTTCCCGTGTCGTGCCATTATCATAGCTGGAGCAGCAAGTTTGTTTAACCTTTTACTAGCGCAACAAAGGGAAGTCCAGAAGATACGGCATGAGAATAAAAAGTATTTGATCGTCTCGTCCACTGTGACAGCAGGGTCTTTGTAGAAAATCGTGCCCACGAAAAGTGTTTTTAGAAAAAGGTGGCACATTTCCCCCAAAAGGTCCATCGATCCGATCACCCGCTTAAAAATCTTCACATGGTCGCATGATGCGTAACGCAAGTCCCCATGCGTAATAACTCATATGACACTTAAGTTGCGTAAAAAACAAACAAGGAAAGGAAAGTTTTCGGTTTTACCACGTTCTGCCATAAAGCAGATTTGAAGTGACCATGTTATTCGTGTAATCTACGGTAGCGTCCATCTGACCCATGGTGTTCATCTGCGAGTGGAGTGACGGGGGACTTTGGGACATTTCCTCCAGGTCTTGGGCCTGAACCAGCGCTACGTTGACCTGCTGATTCATTGAGTTGCTCGAGGTAGGAAGCACGACCCCCGAACCGTGCTGCTGCTGCTGTTGCATCTGCTGCTGGTTCGGCGTCGGTGTGTTCGAGCCGTTTTGACAAGGCTTGCCGTCTTTCACCAACACAGGCACAGCCACTCTCCTCGGCGACTGCTGCTGTTGACACAGGTTGCCCTCCTGTTGAAGCTGCTGGGTTGCTTTGTCCTTGGCCTGGCGTTTCATCTTGTAACGATGATTCTGAAACCAGATCTTGACCTGCGTCGGGGTCAGATGGATCATGCTAGCCAGGTGTTCCCTCTCTGGCGCTGACAGGTATTTCTGCTGCTTAAATCTCCTTTCCAGCTCGTACACTTGCGCCTGAGAGAAGAGCACCCGTCGCTTCCTCCTTGGAGCCGCGTGCAAGGGTGGGATGGATTTGGTGGTGTCGGCCATGCCAGTCAGCGTGCCCATGTTCATGTTCATACCTGTGGAAGGTCCCATGAATCTAGAAACTTCAAAATACGCATACAGATGTACGACCATTCAATAAGGAACAGAATCAATTAGTTTATAATGCTTGCTTTATCATTTAATGGTTTTCTAGAAGTGCAGCTGCATTTACGCGCGCGCACATTAGGAAAACAATACAAAATGTTTCATATATAAATAACTAACATAGGCAAAGATGAGCTTTTTAGATCAAATCAGCAGCGAGGCGGCGATTATAACAAAAAGGTGTGCTTTAAAGCCTAATATGAGTAATAATTGTTGATGCGTAAAAGTGATGCTAAACGCAAATGGAATGAATAAAAAGCTATACGCAGGTGAAATGAATAAAATCAGAACTTACTTGTCGAGTATCTAGGGTCAGGATTGGCGCCGTACCACCCTGTAGCTGCGCTGTTTCTCATAGTTTCTTGGTAAGAGGGTAGGTCCCCCATGTTGGCAATGCTGCCATTGCAGTAGCCCCCCATTGCACTGTGCGAAAATTGAGAAACGGAGTGTGGCATGTGGTAGGTGGTCGCCATGGTGGCGTTGTGGCCCATTGAGTGCTGCTGCATGCCAGTCTGGGACACCTGAGGTTGCCGGTAGCCTCCCAGCGGAGATGTGAGGTTTCCAGTGCTCTCCATGCCACTGAACTTCTTGTAAGTCTCCTCGATTGGGCTCAAAATATCTGTCACTGAGAAGGGTGTCGTGTGCTTTGGGCTCAGCGACATGGTTCAGAAAGCAAATGGATATTTGGCGCTCGAGCTGCAGCCGTGTTGTTGTATCAGCTCTGTTCTCGTGGACGTCGACGTAAGAGAGTGCTTGTAGTATGCCTGAGATCCGATTGATCGCCTTGGAGAAGGAGGCGAGCCCTGGCCACTCTTATCTCAGGTTTATTGTAGCCAGGCGCCAGATTTACGACAAACATGAGGGGCGGAGCGACTCCCTGGACTAGCAAACAATAGTCATTGACATCTCGGCAAGATAATTGAGAAAAATGTTGTTAGTCTCACATTACGTTTAGCGTCGTGCCATTTGCTATCGTCACATGTTTTCTCTTTTTTATGCCGTTAAATGACTTCCCCAAACGCGTGGTGTTTGTGCTGCCTCTAAACAATGTTGTCAGCTTATTCTTTTGCTGCCTCTCTCTCTCCCTCTTCTTTTTTAAGGCACTGTTACTCTGCGTCAATGGGGAATTCCATACTTTTTCCAACTTTGAGAGCACTCTGAGAGTCATAAGCGCCAGTGCGCACTGTCAGAGAGGGACAATGGAGACCCCCTCCAGTCTATGACCTAATTTATGCGTCTTAAGCTTCATTTTGCGCCGCCGGTGAGGGGCTCTTCCAAATTAGATCATAGTTTGAAAATATTCGCATAAAAATCACAACAGAGGTACAACTGACTCGCGTTTCTTTCTGTTTGACCTGTTTCTTGATCTGTGTTTATCACTCACATAAATCTATAATGGTAATGAAAACGTTCACACGTTTTATTGTGTTATGTCATTGGTATTAATTATGCCATTATATTATGTGTTATAATGATACATTAATATGTAAGAACTCGGTTACTTTAATAAATATTGTTTAAATCAAAATATTAATATGTGATAAATATCAGGGATATAAAATCCGTCTATTTTCAATAATGTTGGGGTGTCATTTTCTCAAATTGTAGATATAAACGTTTTGTTCCATTTTAATCCTATCACTTAAATTATTGATGTTAACAAATTATAAACCACTACATCTTTCAGAATGAATCATTTAAAAATGTGTTGCTCTCTTTTTTACATGGTTTTATGTAAACTCTAGTTTTAAGTATGCTAGGAAACAAAGACAGTCCAAAGTTTGTGATGCTTTTGAGTTTCTGGCAATGGATATCTCCATTCTCGCATCAGTCACGTTGAACACACGTCTTGTCAATATGAACACGTGTACCTGCTGATCTCAGACCTTAAAGATGCAAAATACGCGCTTTGTTTACTCCATTCGAGGTGAAATTTCACGGTCTCGGCTTTGGTCTCCACGATCACACTCGTGGTAAACTTACATCGCCAGCAATCACCAACTTCCAGCCTCCTCAAAATAACACGGAGAAACATTAAGCAAAACCTAATGTTTCATTCTTTGTATTTTGGGGTTGATTCCGAGAGCACATTGATCACATACAGAAGAGTTTGTTTTTTGACTCGCAGAGAGAGAAACTCATCCAAGGCTTTGGGCGCCTGATCCATTAGGTAAATGAGGGCCACTCAACCTTGCGCAATATTAAGGCAGAGAGCATGACCGAGGGCCAAGCAGCCGCCTCATTCTGCTGCTGCAGGAGAAACTGCTGGATGAGCGGCTGACCGATCACCATTTCAAGTATTGAAATTCCCTCAACAGAATGCACAACACATTTCGTTTGTATCTTATCTTGTAATGGGGAAGAATCAAATGCTATCTTTCCTCAAAGACGGGACTAGGATACTGGACTGCATTTTCTCAGGTACTGAAACAGGTTGTCTTGTTAAATAACTTACATGGCTTTAGTTGGAGATGGCGTGTTTGTGGCGTTTAGGCTAAATAGTTGGCTTTGATATGTTGATGAAAATTCAGAAATTTGGTGAATCTGTTAATATTTCTAAATTGATCAGCCTGTGTGCCCGCGCGTAATGAGTGTGCAGGAACAAATAAAACTTCTAACAAACTGTACATAAAGTTTTACACAAAGCGAGATCAGTTTAATAAAATGAATGACTGTTTGTGTATTGCCTATAGCTTTTGAGAAGCAATTTAAATGAATTCAAAAGACGCATTGTTGTCTAACGCATGTGTCTATAAATGAAATTTGGCTAACATTTTCCCCAAAATATCTTTAAACGTGCAGACTAATTGTTCATACCGTCAAAGGTGAAAAATAACACAAATATTGTCTTGCCGAATATTCTTTTATTAAAACCAAACTTTTGGTTAAACAGATTACGCGTCAGCGCGCCAGCAAATCCATGCACACAATTGGGTACACAATACAACAACTTAGAGTGCAAGGTTTTCGTGCCATTTTGTTTGCGTTTTGCTTTGTGTAAGCTGTAAACACTTACACGTTATAAGAGATGTTGGTCATTATCTAGCCATCCAAAAAATGTATTCCCGTCAAATGTAGACGCTTTCATCTGCGGTTTGTTATATATTGCAATAATTTTCTTTTTTCCCAAACAAGCTCGTTTAAACCAGCCCGTAAATGTAAGCCTCATACTGAACGAGAAGCCCATGTGTCCACACGAGTGCTTGGTGGATCAAGGGTCAGGGAGGGGATAGAGAGGCTGGAGTAAGAGCTGAGGTCCTGACCCATCATCTCACAGACCCAACTGCGCAACAAAGTGTCCGGAATAAGTTAAAGGAGCAAGAGCTCGGCGTGCATTTTAGCGTATCCAACAGACACAATCTCAAAATCCACAATTTAATTTGTAAAATAAAACACATAAAATATGTGATGATTACAAGAAAACAGTTTACGAAGTGCGCAGTTTGCTGCTGCGTTACGCTGAATGGATTTCAGGTCAAGGCCCAGCGCACAAAGCAATGCTTGCGTAAAGCACTCTATAGATATTAAGGCATGATTTAAATACGCGTTTCTTAATACTACTGTGCAGGCACAAGTCATTGAGTTTCTGATAGGGGTAAATGCATCAAAACCAAGCAGCAGGACACACCGATTCAAAACCAGCCCACGGGCCTCTCTTTTTTATTCGTTTAGGGGACGATTGTGTAATAATGTTTCAATGCCATGCATATTGTAAGATTTATATATATAAAAATGCACAATCCTTTGGTAATAAAGTTGCACCAAATAATCTCTCTTTGTGGGAAAAGGGCCTGTATGCATTATCAGACAGAGCCTACTAAACAAATGTAATGCGCTATGCTACAAAGTAAACAGTATTACATCGGAATTAAATGTTATTTTTAATTATTGTGATGAATAAAGCAACATAAGTCAAATAATATGTAACAAATGACCATTAAAAGCTTATCGCTTTATTTGCTCTATCCAAATACAGTTAATTTTACATCCTTAAATTGTTCTATGCCTCAAAACACCTTTTTAATAACTCACAATTATTTTTGTCCGGTAGACGTCATATTTAGCCTACTAAAGGATCAATAAAGCAACTTGTATAGAAAATGCGAACCGCGTATTCAGTAGTTTATTTTTGCCTGATTGTTTATCATCTTTTTAACCTGTTGGATAGATTTCTTGAATGAAAATATGACCAAATTCTTGAAGAAAACCTTGCACATATGAAGCATTAAAAGCATGTTGCTGATGTCGACCATTTTGTGCTGAAAGCAGGTGCTCGTCCCAGCTTCCCACCGCAGTAAAAGCAGCCTTTAAGTAGGCTACTGCGTACCTACCGTTAAGGAGGTGAAAGGTCCTTCCAAGAGGAGCAAGTATCTGGCAGGCCTCTCCAAAATCTTATTCTTCCGCGCAAGTTTTCATTCACGCGCAATTAATGGAGCTCGATGGACGAAATGATGCTAATAGGTTGTAGATCACAGGGCGCTTTACCAATTCACACATTTCTTGCATTTAAAAATAAAAGTGAGTTTGGTAAAGTCGAGTTCGTCGTGCTGGATAGGCGTTTGATGTCGCCGTGTTCTTTAGAAAGAAAACTTTATATAGATGGATTTCATTTCTTATTTGTTGTTATTAGGATGAATGAAAAGCTATAAAGACAGAGGGACAGACCACTCGTACCAGCTTTGGGATTCTAACAATATTACTGCAAAAAGGTAATTTTTGTTATGTATTATGGTAATATTTCAGATTGGATTGCCTATTATTATAAAATTGTGTAATTAAATATCCGTCCGTTTATTCGTGGGCTGAATATGTATACATTCTGGTACAAGATAATAAAATTGTCATTACTGTTATACAATAATAGAAGATAATACATAAAAGTATTCTCCGCATATAACGCCGATAATCTATAAACATTCACGATGCTGTTGTACACACACTGTGGAGACATGTAACATTTCAATGCGCTCATTTTCTTCACATTAAAAGTATTTGTATTTTTTTAACTATCTGAAATGGTGAAATTACGAGAATATGATAGAAGAATTAAACAGAAACATTAAAACTAAACCTTGGGTTAGATCACATTGAGGATGTGGATAACAGATAAGAGCATTTCAAGTCATTCTTAAATGTATATTCGTTTACCGTTTGATGAATTATAAAGAATGAGTTCATGTTGTTTTGGATGTACACTTCTTAGTATTTTGCAAAACTTTGACAGCGTTTTTTTGGCGTGCGCAATTCTGCGAGTAGCTTTGTTTTAAAAGTGGCAGCCAAACACCGAGTGGCACCGTTTGCATGTTTAATGGAAGAGACCTCTAGCTTTAATCTGAAATGGGTCTCAAGAGACTTGAATATAAAGCTATTTCAGTGACCTCACATCTGCTGCCACTTGCTCATATTATGAACACAAATGTGAACATTTTACCAGCTATAAACAGATTAGCGCAGGATCTGCTGTCAGAGGTGCAGTGATACAGCTAACAGTCTAGGCACAAACGGTCAAGTGTACACTACCTCCACATCACTAACCCATCTGCCATTTACTTACTTTAGTCTCAGATGCTGATGAATAAGTTGTGGTCCATTAAAACTACACAGCACTTTGTAAGCCAAGCTGCGAGTAAATGCAAAATAAAGTACTGAATAAACCCTAAATATACAAACACTATAAAAAGGGATGCAAAACATGTTCAATTGGATTTAATAACAATAACTATATTGACCTGTGCATACATTATGTTGCTTTAGTTGTACATTATGTAGCAAAAGGTTTCCTAAATGGTGCCCGTGTGACATCTATTAAATAACATTCATCGAAATTCACACAGTACACCAAATTCCAAAACATGAAAGTACTATTCTTAGAAAAATATACTTAAAGCAGATCTAGCCAGATGCTACCGCCAGCGTGTTGACCCTCAGACAACAATAGCAAACTGTTCTGATTCAGCCATTATATTTATTCAACAATTATCACAGGATTCATTGTTATCCTTTGTGAGGATCGTAGAATTGCTGAGACATAACATGAAATAAGATCACTGGGCATAAACATCATGCCAACATCGTTTTCTCAACAAAAAACCCAGCAATTGTGATATTTGAAGTTCAAACTTTCCTATATGTGATGATGTAAGACACATGCAATGCATTTTGTTATTTGTAATTTTGTCTAATTCTGTCAATGTGTTAACATGAATATGAATGCTTGTATGTATGTACGGGTGTCACACATTTCGACCCTGTGGTTCTATTTGTGTATTTAAAAGCCAAAACGTTGATTTACAACATATAAATATAAATATTTAATCATATATGACCACGTTTGATGTTGTGCATAAGGATGTTTAACTCAGTGAAAGCTGTTTTATATCCTCATGTTCTCTTTCAGTATCTATTATTATATTTATAACGCATTCAATTCACATTTTTTTATGTTTCTACTTTTCACCATACAGATCAGTGCAGGCAGTAGAGAATAGCAGCAAGGTTGTAAAGCTATTATTTACTGTCTTGTTTTCTTGAACAGGTTTATTGAATGCAGGACACACGAATATCTGGTATCTGGAGTTTCTCTCTTTTGAGGACTACAGTCAGGTCCATAAATATTGGGACATCGACACAATTCTAATCTTTTTGGCTCTATACACCACCAAAATGGATTTGAAATGAAACGAACAAGATGTGCTTTAACTGCAGACTTTTAGCTTTAATTTGAGGGTATTCACATCCAAATCAGGTGAACGGTGTAGGAATTACAACAGTTTGTATATGTGCCTCCCACTTTTTAAGGGACCAAAAGTAATGGGACAGATAAACATTCATAAATCAAACTTTCACTTTTGAATACTTGGTTGCAAATCCTTTGCAGTCAAATACAGCCTGAAGTCTGGAACGCATAGACATCACCAGACACTGGGTTTCATCCCTGGTGATGCTCTGCCAGGCCTCTACTGCAACTGTCTTCAGTTCCTGCTTGTTCTTGGGGCATTTTCCCTTCAGTCTTGTCTTCAGCAAGTGAAATGCATGCTCAATCGGATTCAGGTCAGGTGATTGACTTAGCCATTGCATAACATTCCACTTATTTCCCTTAAAAAACTCTTTGGTTGCTTTCGCAGTATGCTTCGGGTCATTGTCCATCTGCACTGTGAAGCGCCGTCCAATGAGTTCTGAAGCATTTGGCTGAATATGAGCAGATAATATTGCCCGAAAAACTTCAGAATTCATCCTGCTGCTTTTGTCAACAGTCACATCATCAATAAATACAAGAGAACCAGTTCCATTGGCAGCCATAAATGCCCACGCCATGACACTACCACCACAATGCTTCACTGATGAGGTGGTCTGCTTTGGATCATGAGCAGTTCCTTTCCTTCTCCATACTCTTCTCTTCCCATCACTCTGGCACAAGTTGATCTTGGTCTCATCGGTCCATAGGATGTTGTTCCAGAACTGTGAAGACTTTTTTAGATGTTGTTTGGCAAACTCTAATCTGGCCTTCCTGTTTTTGAGGCTCACCAATGGTTTACATCTTGTGGTGAACCCTCTGTATTTACTCTGGTGAAGTCTTCTCTTGATTGTTGAGTTTGACGCACATACACTTACCTCCTGTAGAGTGTTCTTGATCTGTCCAACTGTTGTGAAGGGTGTTTTCTTCACCAGGGAAATAATTATTCGGTCATCCACCACAGTTGTTTTCCGTGGTCTTCTGGGTCTTTTGGTGTTGCTGAGCTCACCGGTGCGTTCTTTCTTTTTAAGGATGTTCCAAACAGTTGATTTGGTCACACCTAAAGCTTTTGCTATCTCTCTGATGGTTTTGTTTTGTTTTTTCAGCCTAATGATGGCTTGCTTCACTGATAGTGACAGCTCTTTGGATGTCATATTGAGAGTTGACAGCAACAGTTTCCAAATGCAAATAGCACACATGAAAAGAACTCTGAATCTTTTATCTGCTCCTTGTAAATGGGAGAGTGAGGGAATAACACACACCTGCCCATGGAACAGCTAAGCAGCCAATTGTCCCATTACTTTTGGTCCCTTAAAAAGTGGGAGGCACATATACAAACTGTTGTAATTCCTACACGGTTCACCTGATTTGGATGTAAATACCCTCAAATTAAAGCTAAAAGTCTGCAGATAAAGCACATCTTGTTCGTTTCATATCAAATCCATTGTGGTGGTGTCGATGTCCCAATATTTATGGACCTGACTGTATATGATCACATCTGAGCTTCTGAGCATCTTCTCTCCATCTCAAGGAAGGTTTTTGTAAAGATCAGAATGTGCTTTTCTCTTCTCAGCAGCTCTCTCTCTTACACACACACACACACACAAGTGTGCGTGGCCTGTGCCATATGTCTATAATTTAGCGTTCCACATGTTAGGCTCTCTGCGATAATACCTTTGCATAACATGATGAGATGTAGCTTGAGGGAATTTTGTGTGTCAATGCATTCTGACAGTGTACAGGTGGCTCAGAAAGATCACTGCACTGAAACCAAAGGCATCCGCATTAATGCGATCTCATTTCATATAGCTTTCTGCTAAGAGGACGCATACAGGTTACAAGCATGAAGTCTGAGCTTTTGTAAAGCAGGTGCGATTGAAATCATCAATGTGATGTCAAATATGTTTTAGATCCAGCGAAATGCTCTTCCTATAACAATGTCTTTACATGTCCATTTTGTTTATTGTGCAAAACCTAAGCGGGGATGGTGATGTCAGTACAATATGTAATCTTACTCCCACGTTAAACATGTCGAAACAGCACAAAGGAATTCAATGTATTTCATTTGTTTTATATGTTTATTTTTTATATGTGATGACAGTCAATGAGAAATAATCCTATATGTACCAACATTGTAAAAAACATTGGGGACAACATTTGTGCAAGACCACATCACTGACAGTGGATGACTTTAATAACATTTGTATCTCTTTATCGCATATAAACTTTGTTGTTAGTAGTTATACTGATTCGGCTTTATTCAATTTCTATTTGCATAATGTTTATGAAGTTGAGTGATATGTGAAAAGGTGACAAAGTCTTGCCAAGAACAAAAAAGGGCCTTTTATTAACCCAAACGTTTTCTTATTTCAAGTCACACTCCATAATAACAATGTCCAAAACCAGTTTTATTGAGTATTATATCTTTCAATAACTCCTGCATGTGATAACTTGATCAAAACTAACATCACCAAATCAACATGTACTCTACTGAACGAACATATGCTTTTTTTGTCATTGAGAGTTGTTATATAACTTCTACTGTAAGCAAATGGTTTGTCAACTTTATTAAGGTAACAGACATTCGCCGGTTTTAGAAAAGGCCAAATAAGCACTCAGTGAGCGTTAATGTGACCTTTAGTAACAATGGCGATTTTAATCGATGATAATTATTTCATTTTAATTAGCAAATATGCATTAATATAGTCACAACATTAGATTTTCACTGCACAATGACTGTGGCCAAAACAATTCACACGAACAATATTATACAATGTCTACTCAAAATAAAAAACATTATGATATCAGTCAAATTCATCTTTAGATTTCTTCAGTTTTGTTCACGAGTTACACTCAACATATGAGTGTAAGGAGGCAGAGGAAGAGTAAAATGGATGCAAAACCACCAGCTACTATGTTGGAGTATCAACCAAATACTGGCCCTTGATGTTTTTCGATCATATCACATGAAATAAATAATCAAACGTATTATTTATTTATTTACATATCAATAATCACAATTATTGACAACACCGTGCACTTTGACACCTCAACGTATAATAAACGATCTATACATGTATTGAGGAATTTCACAAAGTCTAAGAAAAGTTAGTTAGGTAACAAAGAAGCGATTCTGTGGGTGATTTGGATGTGGAAGTGATGTGGAATGCCCTGCAAACAGGAGACCAGTGTTGGACAAGCTAATCAAAAATGTTGCTTGTAAACTATTTAAGAGAAAAATACATGACAAAGAGCTCATTGCATGACAACAGTTTGCCACATCTAAGCTACTTTAAACATTTACAGAAAGATGTTTGCTTACGCTGTAGGAATTAACTCCAGTGGTTAAGTACAATGAGCTGAGAAAATGAGTGGCTAGAAGAAGAAACCAGAAGTTGGTACATTTTCCAATGACGATAACATATCAGATGTGTTCGTGTTACCATGGTACTTTTAACAATGGCACTTGAAGGGACCACCCACATGTCATCTCAAACCTTTTTTTGATGTTGATAACTAATCAAAAGAAAGAAAGCATCATGCAGGTTTTGAACACCACAAGGGTAAATAAATAAGAAAACATGTGGTTTGGTTGAACTATGTTACCAGCCCTAGGTGTTTTTAATACATTCTAAGTTATTTTTGTGTTTATGTTAAATAAATATTATAGAAATAAAAGGACCAACACAAGGTCGAATTAAAAGTAACACACAACGTGTTTGTTAATACTGATGGTACTGATAGTTACACATTTGTTTTGTCCTCAGCAGCATAAAGTCCTTGCTGACCTGCATACTGAGCTACAGGAAAGCTACAAAATACATGCATTATAGACGGTTTCATCAGACACACATGCTTGGCAATAACATTGGTTATAATATTTATATTGTTTTATTTATTATGCGGAGGTCTTCCAGAAGTTAGATTTGGGCCACGTAACATTTACGTTCTTGCTCTGAAGCAAATCTTCCATTACATAAGGATTACAAACTGTAAAATGTTCTGATTATAATACCGTAATGTTCATAACGCTGTTAAGCAACTATTTTTATAATATGCGCATCAGAAATAATAGCTGTAGGAATAATTGTATGAGGGCTGCTCATTCAGTGAGGTGGTATAAGGTCATTTGTTTTTTACATAAGGATGATTACCATAGTAAAACATGCTGGCTATATACACCTTTGTGCACTCTGAAAAGGCTTAATGTAGACATTAAGTAAAGCATAATGTTTTATAAATAAATACATTTCAATGTGGCCTTGTTACAGTATAATTGATTCATAACATGTATTAACTACAATGTTAGTTTCTTATAATTATGGTTAATTTACTGTAATTACTTTAGTAAATAACATGTTTAACACAGACACGATCAAATACTTAAAATCTTCTCATATCTAACAATGCTCTCCCTGGCACTCATAAATCGTGTCTTTTCTCTTGACCTTGTTTTTATTATTCAAGGACATATGAAACCGCGTGCGTGCCAGTGAATGTTTGCTGGATTTCTCCTTTGTCACATTGAGGTCCTGGTGGAGGTTAACGCAGCAGCTTCTTCTTATAAAAATGACTATTCAGACATTGTTTAGTCACTGAATTGTTGTTGGAACGCTTTATGACCTTCATGGGAAACTTTTTTAATGTTCTGTTTTTTTCTTTTTCTACCAGTGGCAGTGAATGGTTCACATTTCTTCAAATGTGTCATTCATCATTCATTTGACTCAACTTGCACTCAACTCAAATGGCAGCACGCCGTTTTTTCGCTTAATTTTGTCTTGAGGTCTAGTGACCAGAGACGACAGAACAAAAGAGATTAGTCATGCAAGTAACACCATCTTTGAAAGGTTAACATTTTCACTAAGTACATTTCGGTATGTTTGTTGCAACCGTATAACCAAACATCCAACTCGCCCAGTTACTCAATAAGCATCTCACTGCTTCATTTTTACTACTCGTGTTTTTACTTGAAGTGGGTAATAAAGACGTTTTCACTTACTGAATATCGCTTTGCTGAGTATTGAAGCCTTCCAGACAGAAAGGGCTGAACATGTCCTTGAAAGATTATACATGGATATTCATACAAAAGGATCACGCCATCTCGCAGGTTCACTAGCCTCGATGTGGCAGAGTGGGATCAAAACTGCAGTTACAATGTGTGTGATGGCCCCTGAAAAACGGAATAATGTCTTTATTACCCGACACATGTTTACACTGAAAGTTGCCAGAAGCAATTCCACTCTTATTATCAATAATTCAATAATCAATCATCTTTGCTCATCAATCTTTTCTAGTGAAAACAATTTCTTCATGCTCTTCAAATTAAAACCACCCTTACTTCATTTAATAAACACAGAACAGTGAATATGCATATTAGTCCCCGCCTACCTGATCCACTCAATCAACAGTGTGATGTGCTTGGTTACAACATGTTTGTGACATTTTTGAGACAGTTTTTGAGATTGTGTTTTTAAGGAGAAAATACTCTACGATGACAATTTGCTCATGGTTTGTCCTTAAGCTGTTTAAAAAAAAAACACAGACACATAAACAACCGGTGAGTTCAAAATCAACCCCGAAATCTTGCAGGTCTTGATCGAGGGAACCGGTGATGTCAGAAGGCTGACGAAACATTTTAGATGTAGTACATGAATTTATTTTTGTATTGCTATATATTCTGCTGATATGTTTTACAAAAATATTACATTACAGAACATACTGGACATAAATGTATGGTTCATATTACATTATTTTAGCAATTTTATTAAGTTTTGAACAAAAAAGAATTTCCCAAATTACACACTCATGTCTCAATCTTGTCCGTAGACGACTACCAGGTAACACTGCTAACATTAACATTTCCCATCACATTTGTTGGTAGTCGGTTTAGCTCCCTTTTTGGCAGACATGAGAGTTGCATGTTCCAGCTCCAGTGCCCGTCCCGGAAAACAATGTGACTGTTGTTATAGGGGGGTTCTGAGATTTAACTGTAATTCTGATGAGGTTCTGGGATGTTACTTTTGTTCTGAGGCTCGTCATACAAGCCGTCCGTGTGTTTATTTCTTCTGTCGAAAACAAATTGAGGCTTATGAGGGAAGCTTTCCAGGGTTCTTATCCATAGAATTTATTTAAACTAGGGGCTATTGGTTTAAGTCCAAACTGTTGTTCTATTGCAGCTTCTGAAGGTTCTACATGACACCAGCCGATGAATAAGGGTGTTTTCTTGCAAATCGATTAGTAATTTTTCAAGACAATTCTCCACTTTTTAAAGAGTAAATATTTAAGTTTAAGGAGTGTCCGACAAGTTTACGTACATTATACACAGTGTAAAAAGAGTTAGATTTTCTAATAATAGGCAGTTATTGTTACCTCACTTCTTGACTGACTCTCAAATGATTTTTTCGGGGATTCATCTGTCTAATGCCCTCCTTTCTGTCAGCCCACTCTGATCTGATTGGTCAGGTGGTCTAGTCTGCCATGATTGGTTTACCACGTGCAGTGTCGCAAATGGCACGTAGGCGGGCATTACACCAAGTGACGCAAATCTAACCCGGATCTGAAATAGAACGACAGACGACTCGTTTTTTCCCAAGCCAATAACTTTGTCATTCGTTCACTTTCTGCTTTACACTTTATATTCACACACTGCATGAAAGGTCATTTTAAGGACATTGTAATAGTTCATCTTTAAACACGTATGGCTTGCTCTGCCTCGGAGTGCCTCAATGTAGAGCGCCACGACTTCACGCACTACGTAATCATGTTTGAAAGGTCACAGGGGACGTAAGCGGAAGTTTACTGAACCCTTATTCATCGGTTGGTGTTGTGTAGAGCCTTTTGATGCTGCGATGAAACTGAATTATGGACCTTAACCAAGAGCCCACCGTTGAGGTCCATTATATGGAGAATAACCCCGGAAAGCTCTCCTCATAACCCTCAATTTGTTTTCGACTGAAGAAATAAACACACGCACGTGTGGCATATGGGTGATGGAATTTTTCAAAATGTAAATGTAAAAAATGGAATGATCATGAAATTTTACTACTGCTTTAAAGGAAGAGTACACCCAAAGATGTTATATACTGTATTCTATACATTTCTCACCATTTTCAGCCAAACACAATTGGAGTAATAATCCAAATCCTGGCTCTTCCTAGCAATGCACTGGAATTAGAAAGGTCTACCAAATTGAATCAGGGTAGAGCAAGATTACGGTTCTAAACAGGTTTTTGTAATTGCTCAACAATGACATTTAAGCCATTTCTAACATCAATATCTTGCATAATGAAGATTTTGTCCTGTCATGCGTTTGTGTTCCCTCATGTGACTGTTTTTGTTTTGCAGAAGCCACTTGAGATTGCTGGATTTTCCCACCGGTGCACAGTATGTTTCCATCGATCAACGGCACCTGTTCCTACTTTCTAATAACCATACCATTCCTACTTTTGTTTATTCCCTGTCTCTCAGTTTATCATACCTGCATACAATAAAGTCCCTTGTCAGTGAAAGTGTTGAATATTCTCTGAGAAAATAATCTGAGTGAGGAGGACTCGGCAGACAATGGCCTGCTTATAGTCCTTCATCCATCGTTCATTTATCCACATCTGCACTGTTACCCTGTGTAGATCATCCTATTTAATTGGGGAATCCAAAGACTTTGAAAAGGGAGAGGTCTTACTCAAATCATGAGACTGTAACACTACAGTCTGTGGTTTTGGTTAGAAAAATGATGCTATATTGGTAACTTGTGTTAAAGTGACACCAAGGGGTCCTGATCAAATATCATATGAAGAAATGGAAGTGAGAACGTGTTTAACTCTCAGAATTGTGAATCTGCACCTAAAAAGGTTTACAATTATAGGGGTGAGTTAAAAAACGACCATTTAACGGCCTGCATTTTTCCCATAGACTTTTGGAAGATTGCAAAAAATAAGCTCTGTGATAAACAAATGTTTATGATGTTTACACGTTTTTTCTATCAGGATAATTTTTACAAATGAACACCACATTTGTTGCTTTTGAACCTGGCAGAAGAAAAAGCTAACACGATGCTATAACCAGACCACACTACGGTCACGATATCATTGTCACCACCACCAAGCCTCCGACAACTCTTCCAAACTTTATTAAAAATGTTCCCTGGAAGGTAATTACTCTGTGATTGAATCTTCATCTACGCTTTATTTATTTGTGCAGTGTTGCATTATTTGTGAGCTTTATATGTGCGATGACATCTAACGTCCCGGCCAAAGGACGTACTCACTTTCAGCAACATTTTTAAGACACAATAAGTATTTAAAGCGGCCCTAAATCTGACAGTTTCTGTGTAGCTCATATTAATCTTGAGTACTTGACAGAATTGTATCGCACCCTTCTAATATAAAATAGTCTTTAGTTTGATAAAGGAAAAAAATCACTCTCCCGTACCTTCTCTGGATCTGTTCCACCATTGGTGGAATGATCTACCAGCTGCTACAAGATCAGCAGACTCTGTTGCCATCTTTAAAAAATGCCTAAAAACGCATCTCTTCCGTCAACACGTCGCTGATTGATTTATCCTAATTCTTTTCCCCTATCCTTCTTAAAAAAAAAATACTAACCTCACTATTCTTAGCTTTGTATACTGTGCTAGGCTTTAATGGACTAGTTTTGATGCACTTATGTATTTTGTATGTTGTTATAATTGCTTCCAATGTTATCCTCATCTGTAAGTCGCTTTGGATGAAAGCGTCTGCCAAATGACTAAATGTAAATGTAAATGTGATAACATTTATAAAAAACAGATACAGCTGTACAATTTATTCCGTAAATATGCAACGGGTGAGAATGAATGAAGGGCTCAGTGCATAAAACACATGTTACAATTCCCAGAGTTTATTTTACAACTACTTTCAGACAACATTGTAAGATCATTTAGGGGGCTTTTATATTTGGTTGCTAAGGAAGCCTCAGTCTGGATTTTGATTATGTTTTCTAATAGTAACAGTCAATTAACATAACACCTTTAAAATATAACTGCAACAAGATTCAATAGAAGGGAAGGAAGGAGACGGGAACCGAACATAAACTAACTTTTAATTAGCACGCGCACACGCGCAACATAAAATCCAGGGCTGTTCCTCTCTCACTGACGGTCCAGTCGTTCGTCCTTTTATATGCTCCACAATCTCCTCCGTGATACGAGAACGGTGCGTGTACAGCTGACGATTGTTAACACCAGGCCTCGCATCCTCGTAATAACGTTACGAGATTATTGCACACTTGTTTAAAGGTGTCCTGAACTGGCCGTTTTTATTATTTTATACTGTTTTCTGAAGTCGACTCATGATTTCCACATGGTTTTTACATTCGAAAACATAAAATTCAATAAGTAATAGGCTATTTTCTACCCCGGGGTTTGAGGCCGGCTGGACAAACGCTCTGTTTTAATGGGCCTGCTGTATTGAAGACTTATAAGTAAACGCCCACTGCTATGATTGGAGAGTAGTTTGCATAGTAATCGACCTTTGCTTGGTTCACAAAATGTTTTTATTTTTATAATAAAAAAAAGGGAACAAACAAAATGCAATGATAAATTAATCTAAATATGAACATTAAAATAATAAATAAAATCACATTGTTTGAAAAAGTCACAGTATGACTTTGCATACCAAGAGTACTTACTTATTTTGATGATCTCTTATGGATACAAATCTTCACAAAATGCACTTTCATGGGGTATTCAGATCCTCAGGAACTGTCATGAGCTCCTGCCTGACAAAACTTGCAGCACAGATCAAAATTCTAAACCACAAGGAAAAGCCTGTCCATCAAAATGTCAAAAATAAGAAAAAAATAGTGTGTTAGTGAAAATGGACTGTTTGTAGGTGATTAGCCTGATGGGGCTCAATTGTGAAGGTGTACCTTTGGATGTATTGACCTTGAAGTGCCTCTTTTGACATCATATGGCTTCCAGCCAGTCAAACCCTCAGATACGAATGGTGGACCTCCAAAGGTCTGGTTTCCTTCAGAGAAATTTCCAAATGCAAGACCAATAATACACAAGAATCATTCAGTTCAGGAAAGCCCTGCAAAATCTCATATTCTCTGTGAGTGTCCTTTTACAGTCTCTATCTCTTTCATTCACATGCACGCCCTGCCTTTCATATTGACTAATAATTTCTCACTATTAACTCTTTTGCCGCACTGGTTTGGAATTAGAACCGAGCTCTGTTCAACATTTTTATGTTAGGCTGGAATTTTTGGCGGAAGAAAGATGTTCTCCAATTGCTTTACATTTACGCATGTGGCAGACGCTTTTATCCAAAGCGACTTACATTGCATTATCCTAAACATTTTAAATAGGTATCTGCAATCCCCTGGGATCTTACCACTGAGCTACAGGAAAGCCTTCAAAAACTGACATTGTGCTTCTGGACTAATCACAGCCACGCTGAAATAGAGCTCAATCACACGATATAGCATTATAGTGACCTCCTTATATATGTATGCAAGCCAAATGACACGATCCCAACAGTGAACCATGGAGACTGCAGCATGTTGTGTGATGGTTTAGCTGTTAAGGTGCAACATGACATCACAGGTAGGGAGAAATTTGTCAAGAGATGGTTAAAGGTCTTCTAAAACAACAAAGTGTAAGTAAACCCCTGACTTCAACTCTGAAACCTCTATTACCAGCTCTATACTCTCTTGTGTATCTTATTATTAAAATGCAGAGTGAAAAGCACCCTCATATAGTAATAAACTTGACCTTTTTATTTTTATCTTCCACTCGAGTGTACATCTGAAGACGTGATAGGGTAGGATGATGCACTGGTGTATCATATAGTTGTTTACGTGCAACTATGTCATCAAAACTCATGCAAACTGCACCACTGCTTGGCCAAACTTACACAAGCCCAACTTCAGTCTACTCATCACCTTAACTTTAGTGGTTAGAGCATGGCACTAGCAACCCCAAGGTCATGGGTTCAATCCCGGAGGATTGCACATACTCAGATACAATGTATACTATGTACTGACTAAACATTTTAGAGACCATACTTCTTCACTTTTACTGAAGTGAAAAGTAGCTGTGACGAGCAGGGCGGGACGAGAGCCTTGAGGGAATGATGCAAGACCGGTGCACACGCAGCTGACACTCATTATCACTGGCATCACCGGCCTCGCGCTGTTCCCTCACGGCTCTCGTCCCAGTAGCCAATACTACCGGTTTTAGAGTCACGCTCATAACTGGACCTCATAACTGAACTGCTATTATGTAGAAACCAAGAATAAAAAAGACTGATGGAAAGAAAAATTTGCTACATCTTAGACCCCTTGTCTATAATGAATAATAATGAATAATACAGCTATGATGTAAGATAAGAGTGTAAATAACAAGTGTATTGATAATAATTGTTACAGTCTCGAGTTCAAAACCATCATTTATATAAAAAAAAAATAATAATAAATAAATAAATAAATAAAAAAAATAAAAAAAATTACTAACCTCACTATTCTTAGCTTTTATACTGTGCTAGGCTTTAATGGACTAGTTTGATGCACTTATGTATTTTCGTTGCCTATGTTGTTATAATTGCCTCCAATGTTTCCTCATCTGTAAGTCGCTTTGGATAAAAGCGTCTGCTAAATTACTAAATGTAAATGTCTAAATGTAAATTTTAGCTATTCTTTGTGTTGCCATTCGCCTTGGTCCGTGGCAGCTTTATAGACTTCTAGCCTATGTCTGTGATGCGTCACAGCCAGGAAATCATTGTTTGGTACAAAACATTTTATAACAGAATTTCATTGCTTTCAATTTCAGATGAACTGTCACTTTAAATTTGAAATACACACCAGACATATCATCAGTTTACAACGGTTGTAGACAGTTGGGAGATCTTGTCAAAAAGATAAAACTTTAGATTAGTTTCAATTTACTTGGTAGCTCTAATTAATTCCTACCCTATGCCTAATAAAACGCTGACATTTTAAAAAAGTAATGTTTCTTCTTTAATCACACTGATGTAGGAATTACATGAATCACGTTTATAATATGTTTTCCATTCAACACAGCATTTTGTAGTTTGCGTCATTGGATAATACTGTCAGTCGCAGTTTTTTTTACATAAACAACAATCAAATTCCGGTCACTAACTCAATCCAATGTAAGGCTGGCCCACCATAATGGTTTAGAACGAACATAAAACAAGTTAAACATGAATCAGACTAACAAATATGAACAACACTTAAAGGTTTTTAGCCAGAAACACCAGCCTGTCTACATGATCTGGTTGAATGCAAGCAGGATACAATATTTCCACCAGTGCTAAAGACCCTCTCTGAAAAACAACTTGTAGCTGGAATACACAGATATTTCCTCGCCGTGGGAACAACCTCTGAGATTCTCCACACCACTTCAGTGGGTCTTCCTCAGCTTCCAGTGTTTCTGTCTGCAGATACGACTGTAGCTCAAGAGCAATGGCATGGTGCTGTTGGAGAAGAGGTCCAGCAGTTTTGTCTGTGGTGACCTTGAAGAAGCTGCCCAGTCCCTTCTTTTTCTTTGGAGCAGCAGCATCTTCTGTAACATCAGGGGCCATATCGTCTGTAACATCAGGGGCCATTGCAGCTACTGAGGGGCATTCTTCTTGGAGGGAACATATAAAGAAAATAAGAATTATACGTTAAATCTGAAGTTTGTGGTATTAGAAGTTTAAAGAAAAATCAAACACTTAACATGTTATGAATTATTTGTATTATTATTGTTGTTATTATCACCATGACATTTATCAAACTCTTCATCTCCACTGTCAGTTTGTCTTCTTTTAGCTTGAACCTTGGGTCCAGGGCATGTCGAGAAGTATGATGCTGGGTCACTGTATTTGTCATTGAGGTAGTCTACTACCTTCTGTTTGATGCTTTTAGCTAGCTCTGTGCCGCACTTCCAAAACTGAATTGTTGAAGAGGTGGAGGTTGGTTTCAGAAAAGATACACTTTATATTTCTCTCCAGAAAGTGCGTCAGTGAATTCAACCAGAAGGGCTAAGACACTTACTGATGGCCTCCTGTACATCAATGTCCTGCCAAGAGAGTTTAAGATGTCTGAATTTTCGGTCGCTAGAAAGGACCTGGGCAATAGCCTTCTTCTGTTCAAGGACTCTGTCGATCATGGCCTGCCTATATCCGCCTAGAATATCCAACTAGATATCCATCTAGTTGGATATTCCTTTTTAAGGGAGTGTGCAGGCAGATTCAGCAGCTTCTGTGCCTCTGCAAGATCCCTCTTTTTTTCCAACTATAGGAAAAGCTGCCGATGAGCTTCTTGCAGACCCCCATTGCACAGTCGACCCTAGAATCCTTCATTGCATTCTCTAAGATTACAATAAATACTATTATTATTTAGCATCATCAATATGATCTTCTCAAAGTACAATCAAAGCAAATTTGCTGACAGTGTAAGAAAACATCCAATCCTACTTGACTATGGCCAAGTGGAGTCTGTGCCCGAAACACTGAAGTCTCATCCATCCATTTACCTCGGCTGCCAGCTTCATGTTTGAGGCATTGTCTGTTGTGATGCAGAAGAGCTTTTCCACGTTTTAATCCCATGCATATACAGCTTCCCTCAGTCCATGCGCTATATTTTGCCCGGTTTGCAGGAATAAACGCCGTTTGAAGACATTTCGTGTTCAAATTGAAATCTTCGTCGATGTAGTGTATTGTTAAGATGATGTACGGCTCCATTTTACAGCTAGACCAATGGTCTGTTGTGGCGGCGAAGCACTCTGCTTTTGAAACTTCACTTGCCACTTCTGCACGGCGTTTTTCATATAAAGCAGGCAGAGCAACTCTCGTGAAATAGTGTCGAGATGGCAAAGCAAAGCACTTGTCTGAAGTTTCTATCAATTTCTTGAATCCTTTGTTTTCAACCTTGCTAAAGGGGCACATGTCTTTGACCAAGAAGTATGATACGGCATCTGTTATTTCTTTGTGCTTTTCCGAGCTGGATGGATAAGGACTTGCACTGAAAAGCGTGTCTTTAACGGACGACTGTGTTGTGGAGGATGTCGTCAGGGTGTTTTTTTGCACTTTCTGTTTCTTTACCATTAGTTGGTCATAGATCGTTCTGTGTTTAAATCTTAGGTGATTAAACAGATTTGTTGTGTTACCAAGCGGTGCAGACCCCCCCACCGTGAAGCAAATTATGCACACAATTTTCATTTTTGTTCGATCCACGTCCGCTTCTTCTAATCCAAAATGTTTGCAAACAACAGAACTGCTTTTACCTCTTTTGTGGCTGATTTTTAAATGCCACCAGAAACCACACACAAGTTTGCTGACAGTATAGGCTAAGGGAGATTCGGCTTCCGGAGGGGTGAAAGTGCGCATGCGCGTCATTCAGATCAGAACACAGGCCAAAACAACTTGCGAAACGAAATGTTAAAAGTTGCGAAACTATTTTTTTTCTTGATTACATAGTTTTTGTGATCGTTGGGAGCTTAAATTAGCTTTTTTCTTGAGGAAAAGTGCCCTCTATATTTAGTTCATCGGAACGCACCGCAAAAATATCAGAACAGGTGCACGTTCAAGCTGAAACCGATGCGCAAAGTTTTGCTATGGTTTCCGGGTTAAATGACACGTTTCCTGGAAAAGGTGTGCGACAGGGTTTGAGATACGTTTTCTCTTGTTTGGTGGGTGTGTCACGAATGTCAGCCCAATCAGCAGCAACATGTATTTAAACTATGCGGTATTAAAGAGACAGCTCGCACAATGGGTCCAAGTAAAGTCGTTTACCATAATGTGGCAGCTCGGCATTCGCAACAATTGAAGATATTAGAAGACTTGTATTTTGCAGTATTCAACACGTATTTATACCGATTTCAGTAGGCTCTGAAAATTCTTCAAAAAGAACACAAATAATGGTTTTCTCAGCTGCCATAGTTCAACTATTGCGTCATCACAACAGGGTGTTCAACCGCACCACCATTTCCGTTTAAAAAACGTTTTGCAACGTTTTGTCGGGGCTGAACACAGCCCACTTGTCTCCTTTAATTTGATTGGTCACCGCTTTGTTCTGTAAAAAGAAACTCCTGCCTTCTTACATTTGATTGGCCAGTGGCCACCTCATACAGAACTTTGGCTTTTAGTCTGCCCTATCATTAGGTTGAAAAGTGATGCAATGACAAGAAATAATATTACGTGTGCATCAAATACAGATTCAAACTAAAGTAACAAGCCTGGGGGGAATTCCAAGAAAGCTGGTTATGTGACATACCCATCTAAGTTTAAGGGTAGGTAAGCTGATAACCGCAACTTTCGGTTCCAAAAACAGATCTAACTTTCTGGGTATGTAAGTAACCATAACAACTCCGGAGCAGGTTATGTTCCAGGGTTAGTTTCTTTCAATGAAATGTTATTAAGCTTTAGGGGTTGTCTGCGCATGTGTGCACTTTTGGTGAGCGTCAAGTGGGCATGGAAGCACAGATTCAATTTAATATATTATAATTTTACAGCAATATTACAAATACATTTCCAATCTCACCCATTGCAATTCAGCATTCACAAAAAAAATATTATTAACTTTATTATTTAACCTTTTAAAATGCTAAAGAAAATAATTTAAATAGAATAATGTAAGCTGTTATTGTTCATCTTTATGTTTTCATATTGAATACTGTATTTCCTTTGAAATAGGTTTATTTAAACATCTACAAATATATCTGGATATGAAATATATGCACACCTTACACTTTCCAAAAGGATGTTACAGTAACCGCAGGGCAATTGCATATCATTACTCTTGGGTCAAAGATAGTTGTGGCCTAATGGTTAGAGAGACAGATTTAAAACTCAAAGGTTTCAAGCTCGATTCCCAGGCAGGCATGTTTCCAGGGCTTTAATAATTCTTATTATAACTTTAAACCCATTTACATTAATAATCATGGGCGTAATTTCCACTGGGGACAGGGATTTCCACTTAATTTCAAAACCGTGCAGTTGAACAGTGCCGAATCACGACTCGCGCAAAGAAAATACCTCCACACATCACCTGCAGTAGCAACTACAAACTGAGATGGCGACAAATAGGCCGATATTGCGGACTGCCGCGTTAATGTAATGCTGTAGTTATTATTAAACATTATTATATAGCTTAAACTTCTCCAGCTACATTAAATTCTTATTCCAAAATGCATTATGTTTCCCCTCATCTTCTAAGTATCCCTCCAGTCTATTATTTTCTGTAAGTCCTGTGTCAGGTAACTAGACTTTACAAAACTATGGACCCATCTCATTATTATGAAAGTATTTAAGCCATAATAAGTGAATACAATATAAAAGTGCATTTCAAACTCAAAATGAAGATCTGTAATATGCTATTGCAATAGAATTCTACTATATGTCATGATTCCGCCATCATGTCATGTTTATTCTTGGTCTTGCAGCGGAGTCATGGCATAGCCTTAGGTTTTGTGTGAGAAAGACATGGCTTTGTTTTGATTCGGTCTTGCCATGTGGTTTCTCGTGTCTCGTCAGTGTTTCCCGCCCTTCTGTCTCGTTAACATTCCCTGAGTGTTTCAGTACCCACACCTGCCCATTGTTATCTCCTTTGTTAGTTTCCCTATAAAATGCCCTCTTCTCTATTGTCTTGTGCTCGTTCGTTGTACTTGTATGCTGTACCTGTTTCCTGCACATGTTCCCTGCGCTGTATGTGGTGTTCCTAGTTCCTGTATCGTGTTTGTATAGTTCAAGTTTCTTGTTTGTTTACCTAGCAGTTTGTTTTTGCCCCCCATGTGGGAAGTATTTGTTTTCAATTTTGTATTTTAGTTTTGGATAGTGTTTTCTCCCCATTGTGGGTGTTTGTTTTGTGTTTTATATTAAAGTCTCTGTTTAACCCCTTCATCCCCGTGTCTGCCTGCACTTGGGTTCTTCCACCACCTTCCTCCTCTGTGACTCACGACACTATATATGTAAAACTTTACAACGTTGCATTTGTTAACAGTTAAGCATTAGATTACATGTCTGCTTTGTTAATCTTTATTTTCAGTATTAACTAATATTTTTTTAAAACATTGAACATGTCACAAAATGGTTCTGGACAGAACCCAGATGCAGGCAGACGAAGAGTTAACGTAAAAAGCCTTTATTAAATCAAAAACCCACAATGGGGAAAACATGCACAAAAACAAGCAAACAAACACTTCCCACGAGGGGGACAAAACAAAGTCTTTAGAAAATTGAAAATAATAAGTTAACAAACTGTAAAAGGAACCAGGGTAATCCATAAACACGAGGACAGGTATAAAAGGTGAACAATACCTGTATGACGCTATCCAAACATAGTGTAAAGTATTTAGAATAACACAAACAATGCACCGAACACTGAACAGAGGGAAACTGGGACTATATAAAGGGAGAGACTAACGAGGAGTGATTAGGTGATGGGAATAAAACCCTAACGAGGGTGAAACACAGAGCAGATGATGGGAATGAAACCCTAACTAGATGATTACGGGAGACAGGAGGGCAGGGCTGAGAAACAGAACAGGAAGACACGTGGCGCCAAGTAATAACATAAAGCCACGTGTCTCCACACATGACACAACAGAAACCCGAAAGACGTGGCAATGTCATGACTCTGCCCAGTGAGCTAGAGAACTCGAGACAGGAAGGACAGAGTCCTGACAGAACATGCACCACGAACTAACATAACCAATTTAAGCTTCTTAACCCTTTCCGTGGTGTCTCGTGAAATCTGTGATCCATTGACGATGTCTTCATGTTGTTCCTCTGAGCGAGCGTTAACTCTGGGTAACTTGCGTGAGGTTGAGTAAACTTACTCTTCAAACGTGTTCTGGAACCGACATATACAGAGTACGTAAGGTTTGGGTTAACCAACTCAGAGTTCAGGGTTTAACTGACGGTAAATTGACCCTGCTTTCTGGAATATACCCCATTAGGGTATTCCAGAAATCTGGTTATGTGACATACCCAGGTAAGTTAGGTTAGCTGATAACCTCAACTTTTGGTTCCAAAAACAGAGGTAATTTTCTGGGAATGTACATGTAAGTAACCATAGCAACTCACTCTCTGAAGATAACCTGCTCCGGAGCAGTTTATGTTCCAGTGTTAGTTCGTTTTAAGGAAACGTTACTATGCTTCATAGGTTGTCTGCGTATGTGTGCGCTTTTGATGAGCGTCAAGTGGGCGTGGAAGCACAGATCACCTATAAATATATTTTCTTGTTACAGTATTATGATGATAGCATTTCCATTCCCACCCATTGCAATTGAGCATTCACAACTGATTTTATACAAATTGTATGATTTGTAACCATTTAAAATTTAACCATTTTAAATAATCTTTGAATAAAATAATGTGAGCTGTTCTTAATACATATTTTAAATGAGGTGTATTATTAAATCTCCAAATGTAATTAGATGCAGGAATAGTATGCACTCCTTACAATTCTTATAACTTTAGAAAAATGTATTACTGTAAGCATTTTGATCTCATTGCTCTTCCCCACTAACTATGTAATATTTGATGCATCTCAGGGCAGGTGTGGTGTAATGGTTAGAGAGATTTATATCCCAAAGGTTGTTCATTCAATTCCCAGTCTGGCAGGCCTGATTCCCAGGATAAGTTTAATTATAGGTTATCACCTTTGGCTGTGTTTACAGTGTTTACAGATTTTATGTCCCTTTAACGTCACTAATTCAGATAAATTACATTACAAGACTTCTAAGGGTTTTCATACTTCTATTTATTTCTTAATAATGTTTTTCTGATCCTCTGGCTCCTCTATGGTATTGAAAGACCTTTCTCCAAATTACAATTTGTTATTGGTCTTTGAAGATAGGCCTTTTACACCTCATTAAACGTTTGGAAAGCTATGGCCTTTTTGTCAGGGTTGAGGAGGAAAGAACCCAATCGCAGGAACCACAGAAAACACGTTGTACTGTCATGATCCTGCCCCAAGACTAGAAAAACCTGACAAGACGTGGCAGAACCATGACAGTACCCCCCGCTTAAAAGGATGCAAGTGTGGGGTGACAGCGTGCAACCTTGGGGATGGTCTCCTGGGGTTCGACCAAGGCCGCCCGGATGCCGGCTGTACTGCTGACTGTACCGGCCTGGATGCTGGCGGGACAGGGCTGATTGCCGGCTGGGATGCCGGCTGGACCGGACTGGACGCTGGATCGGACTGGACACCGGCTGGAATGCCAGTTGGACCGGACTAGACGCCGGCTGGAATGCCGGTTGGACCGGACTGAACGCCCGGCTGGACTGCCGGCTGCAGAACCGGACTAGACACCTTGAGCTTGAGGCGGTGACTGTGCCCAAGGTGCAGTGCTCCGGGATGGATGCCTTTGACCAGCTCCTCTCGAAGCTGCAGCCATTCCACCAACGGTGATGAGTATACATTTTAAATATTTCAGTTTAATATAGTTTAATACACAACAAATCCTTTATTAAATACAATTATTATACAATAAAATAATTATTCATAATTAATCAATATTAACATTATATATATATATATATTATTTTATTACAAGACACTGGCCAGACTTTATAAGCAAACACAAGCCGTAAGTTAACTGTACCAGGCGTATGCGTCCAATGAAACCGTCTATATGGCCATTGGGTGAGAACTTTTTAAATATCAGATAGGATTTTACCTGAACAGATGAGATTTGATCATGTGATCCTTGTTGATGGTTCGTTTTAAAAAGAGGTCAGTTTGAGCCCTTAGTGATGTATATTTGTTTGTTTTTACCAAGCAAGCACAACGCCACACGTTATGACACAAGAGCATTATTTACATTTATGCATTTGAAAGACACTTTCGTCCAAAGCGACATTCAACAGTCTTTCATCAGTATGTGTGACCACTGGAAATGAACTCATGACCTTTACACAATGCTCTACCAGTTGAGCTACAGGAACACTATTTGACAACTAGATGTTATTACAGCATTAACCCTTGTGTGGTGTTTGACACACAACAATACTTTATGTTAAAGTAATTAAAATATGTTTACTTCATCACAATTACAAGCAATTTAAACAGCATATATGGTTAATATTTGCCCTGTACTTTTGTAAGGTCACATTTATGAATTGACGTGCTCCACATTTTTTGGTGGGAACGGCAAGAACAGACACAATAAACTCACACTCACACACACTCTCAAACGATCTCTCTCTCACACACACACACACACACACACACACACACAAACACACACACACACACACACACAGAAACACACACAGACATACTAAATGGAGGCCCATATATGAAGAGGACACAATGAAGGTTCACAGAACCTACAGAATGCACAATTTGACAAGCCCTGCGTCCAGTGGACTCGAACATCCTGTATGTAATATAAATGTGTAGGGGGTGTACAGTGTGCAGTCGGTGAAAATGTGTCCTGATATATGTTCCTCACAGAAATTAAGTCAAGGCCAATGAGTAATTCAAAATAATGAATTGTATAATTTTTCTTTTGATAAAAAATGAAAACGGGTCCCACAGACCGGAAAAACCATACAAGGGTTAAACTAAACGCTTTTATGTTCTATGTTCTTCTTATAGTTAAAGCAGCTGATGGAGTGCTGGATGCATACATAAGATACACTCTGAAAAGTGTCAGATGTGTTTCCTTACTTGCTTCACAGAGAGGGTTTCAAAAGCACACTTCTGACACAATAATGCCCCGCACCTTTTAGAGGACTCTCTACAAGTGGTCTGGCCTTCAGTGTAAGTTGGTCCTGCAGTTACAGTATCTACAGTACATTCCAACGCAGGCACCGGCGTTCTACATCAGCACCACACACATGTGTCGCATGCCCTCAAGGACACTCGTTTGGTCGACTGACACGAAAGATAGGAAATTGTTGAATAAACTTGTTATTTTGTTTTATTGCGCACAATAAGTATACTTGTATTCACAAAATTGACTATTTTAATGATATGGGGAATCATCAAAACGGTCTTAAAGTGATAGTTCAGCCAAAAATGTGCGAAAATAATAAATGTATTTACATTTATGCATTTGGCAGACGCCATACATTCGTTTCTGAGTATGTGCAATCCCTGGGATTAAACCTATGGCACATCTAAATGCACCTGGATGTGACATTCTGCTTTCTTAGTTGCGGTATAAAACACAGTTAAGGCATCAATTGTTTATATATTTAATGTTCACATGAAACATGAAAATAATATTTAGACTGTGAGCAAAAGTCTACTTACAGAGTTTTTCAGGAGCAGGTGATGATATGATGTTTTCCCAGTTTTAACACTGAATAAAGCTTGTATGATTATAACATAATACGATGTTAATATAATCCAGATCCAGTATATCAAATTTTATCGTTCACACCAAGGATTCTGTTAACTGCCCGCCACATGGGAACACAGTGTTTTAGGACTATGCCTTTCCAGACTAGTTTGAAAGACTTTTGTCTTTAAAGCTGCTTTGGAACAAGGGGTAAACCATAAATCCTCTTCATAACATTGTCATTTATGATAACATGTGTCTGTTTGTGAAGTTACTGAAGCTGCTGCACGCTTTTAGATGTATGAGGTCTTTGTGCGTCTCTGTTATGTGTAAGAAAAAATGATATATTTTAAATGAATTTAGACAGTTCTGGTTCTACTCTACTCTATAGTGGCCCAGTTTGGTTGCAATGCTTCTTCAAATTATTTTGTGTGGTTTTTTTTTTAATCAGAACAACAAATGTATACAGTTTTGAGAGAGAGTATTGGCTGATTTTTCATTTTTGGGTAAACTAAACTTATTTTTGTTGATATTTTTCTAATTGGATTTTAACTGTAATTTAGAATGAATGCAACATAACCTAACTCAACTCTTTCATCTTATTTCTTTTCCATTTCTTTTTCCCATATTATAAGCAATTCCAACACAATTCTATGGTAATTCACAACTATTTTATAATGTGGCCGATATGTACGAATTTCAGATTAAAGTGGCTACAATTTTGCGCTTTAGGAGCGGGGTTACGGTTAACATCAATCGAAATTCACATGAATGAGACACATTTTGTACATTTTATGAATGTAGATCAAACAGGCCATTGAGGCTTAACATCTGAACAAAACTAAATACCACTGATCCTATATGTTATAAGAATAGTATAGATTTGAACGTGTTTGCCTTACAGTGTCCAAATTTCTTGTATTCTGACCTGAAAGAAGCAATCCAAACTGAATGTTGAAAAATGAACAATATGACGTCATGTAATACATCGAATATAATACATAAACATATGTAGTGATAAGTTCTCTGTATAATATTTCCTGATACATTTATAGACCTACATTAGAAAGGTAGTTTAACAGATTAACAGAACAGTTAAAGGCACGTCTCTCATCTTCTCTGAGGATGCAGCGTCAGTTCCAAGTACTGTAAACACATCTCCCAATGGATGATCCCACCCATTTAATCAAGCTAAATAAACGTTTGCATATGCATAAACAACACTCTAAATGCTGGATGTGTAACTAAGACTCAGTGATTTGTAGTGAACTGAACTGCTCATACTATTGACCTGTGAAGCGTTCATGTTCACTTAAGCTGTAAGGAGCATTCTGCCATTGTGTGATGGAGCGAGTCTGGATCGTCCTTTGGTAAAGATGCTGTACTAGAGACGGGTCAAGTGCTAAGATGGGTCAAGACGACTAATCGATAATGAGATTGTTTGATTGAATGCCGTCTAATGCATCGTACATCAACTAAATGTACCTGTGCAATGCTGGCAAATGAAATGAATCAGGGTGGAAAATAATATATCTTATTTAATACGTTTTTCTAGTCGAATTTTTACTATTATATAGTTATAATGCATCATTGTGGTAAGAAAAATCAATGAATGGAATTTTTGACATATTTTTAGTGGGATGCTTTTTGTAAAACTTTGCATTATCATAGAACAATATTTTGCATGCTCTTTCCATATTTGAAATATGATGGTTTACTCTCCGATAATTATATTTTCTGTTTTATTATTTATTAAGAAATAATGAAAACACCATAGAGACCTTAAAATGAAAAAGAGGACCAGCAAGAGGCACGCATGTGTGATTCATATGCACATTTTTCTTTAAACACTTTAAACCTGTTTTAATAATGGGCCAATTGCTTTTTGGCCTCTTATTACTGTCACCAGTGGTTGTCATTTTTGTTTAATTTTATTGCACTGTATTGATTTTACCCTGTTGTCAGGCAAGACACTAGACAACAAATTGTAATTAAACTTGCAAGTTATTTCATTTTACATATTTGCTAAATTAAAAAGCTGAATAAAGAAATATAAGTCATATTTAAGAAACTGAAATTATAGACATGTAACAGACTGCCAGAAAATTAGCCAAATCTTGAAATTTACATTTACATAATAATAAAAGCTTAATGTCGATATATATATATATAAAATATAAAGCTCAACAACGAAATAAAAGCTTAATATCTGTAATCCTCTTGTTATAACTGCCATTGTGATCCAACACTTTTTTGTAAGAGCGAAAGGGAATAAATAACAGTTAGTCTAGGTGGTAATGCATTGTCAGCAAATTGTCTTTTAATATCACACAGTACACGAACACCATAAATGACTATTTATATGAAGGATCTTTGGTGACTTTAACAACAGAGGAATCGTTGAGTTTGTGCTTTTGTATGTGTGGATCAATTGCGCCTCCCTGCGGATCCTCTCATCTCGTGAATCCCGCAACACTCCCCGTCGCATCTAAATACCTCAATACAAATCATTTCAATGATTAAATTGCACGTAAAACCAATTAAAGTCACACCCTAAATCGAAAGTAGCATTGTGTGTGTTTGTGGCAATGGTATTCATATGGCAATAGGCTACCTGTCATCGTCTTTGACTGAGTGAAATACACTGCAACTTTATTCACCAAGAGTCAACGTGTCTTTCAACGGCCTCTGTCGCCATCTTGTGGTAATTATTTGATTCTTAAGAATAGATAGAATTCATTCATTCAATAAAAACTCTTTACAAGAAGGTCGAGATGGTGGGCGAGTCTTCCACTGGAAATAAAATACCAAAGTAAACGTAAGTCATGCTCATTGAAACCCCTCACCTGGAAATGTGGCTGATGGGAAATGATTCATGTTGAGGTTCAAATGGTAACAGATCCATTGTCATCCACGAACACGCTTCCTGAAATATTCCATTTGAAGGCGTGAAAGGGTTATTATACACGCGTTAACTGCAGCACACCGCTGAAATTGTTTATTTGACTCCTTTGTGACTCTTCGTATTTTGTTTTGCTGAAATCCTCCGTAACCGAGACTAATTCCAGATAACCATCTTTCAGTGCGTCGTTTTAGCCCGGAAAAGTTATTTCACAGATAGGGAAGAAACGACGCGCGTTCAGCCTGTTTGCTTTGATATTTTGCCTATATCTTACTATTTTAACAATGCATGACGAAATAATACGAATTATTACAGATAGATGATAAGATAGATAGATAGATAGATAGATAGATAGATAGATAGATAGATAGATAGATAGATAGATAGATAGATAGATAGATAGATAGATAGATAGATAGATAGATAGATAGATAGATAGATAGATAGATAGATAGATAGATAGATAGATAGATAGATAGATAGATAGATAGATAGATAGATAGATAGATAGATAGATAGTTCAGAGTTTTGCCGTTGTAACGCAAGAGACTTTACAGAACAGACAATAATCGCCGCCTTTCAACGTCCAGAGAAGAGGGGAGTGTGTGAGAGGGTTAAAGGAATGAGAGAACTGTTGTTAGCACTGCTATATCAATGAAGAAGGACTCCCTGTTATCTGTGAATGGCTTTGCCTTCTCTTCCAGAATAGATATAGCACGAATTTTTAATTCGTTTTTCTTTGAGAGACAACAATGCTGCGTTTGAAAGCGGGACACAATTTGGGTTTTGTGAGGGATTCCTTTCTCCTCTTCTGGGCCCAGCTGTCCATATGGAATACAACGTGTACGACAAGCACCACAATGGCACCAACTGACAGTCGCCACAAAAAAAACCCCAAGGATATATCTCCCTGACTCAGGGATGCACTGGTCCAGATAAAGGAACTGAATAGCGCCAAGAAACTCGGACTCTCTCTCTCTCCACTCCCCCTGTTAATATGCACGCCTCTAACATTCTCATCAACCGACCCTAAGCTTTTGTTGGCTTTTTGTGTCATGTACTGTATATTGTAGGACTATAGACTGTTTAAAAGTACCTCGTCGCATTGTTGACCATCGGTCCTCTGCGCAACTGTGCGCTCGCGATTAACGCGCTTTAATGCAGCTCAGAGATCAAAGAAAACAGAATAAGCGAAATGTAGTTTAAAAAAAGAGTTAAATATCTTCTACTCGCATTTCTGACATTGTGGAATAACATAGCGCAAATGTTTAATACGCTGCAAATGAGTTGCCGACAACAGGTGCAAAGACAAGTCGAAAAAATAGGCGGATTACAAAAACATAATATTTCAAATCCCGTTAACAAAAAACAAACACTTTCGAAAATCACACATTTAATAAAAAAGCCAAACGTGCATGGCGAAAGAATGCCATTAAATTAAATCTGTTAATAACTGGCACGGGATTTGTTTATTTACAGAGGGGGTTGCGCTATCAGCTATAAAAAGATATTTTAAAGACCAACCATTTCAGATTTAGCAACGAAGCCCTGAAACCGATACAGCCTGTAAATACGACAATCCTCACTGGGATGGAAACCAAAGAAGTGCCGTGGTTGCCTGTTGAATTGTCTTTAAAAGAAATAGGTCTACGTTGTATTTTTGTTGACAAAAAATATATGTTTTTATGTTTCTCAATCTAAATCGAAGCTTAAAATGTAGTTGATATAGTCCTGCGTGCGGCCGGAGTGTTTATTAATCCACAAATAACAATTTGATATTGACTTTACAGACGCGCGCGGTTTAAAAATGATTTTACATTGATAATTACGGGAGATTACGATAACATACGTTTGCCACGTGTGTTTTCTCTCTTAAATGTGCCATTTTAACACCCGAAACATCAGCCATGGTGTGTGAAAGGGAGAGAGGGTTTGAATGAAAAGCTGCTTAGCTGAAGAAGCCCTCTCATATTAAGTGAGTGGATTTTTACCCCCATTTCACAAATGACTTTAGCCTTCTTATTGCTGAAGTGTTCGTACGGGTAAATTCGGAAAATTGAAGTAATAAAGTGTCAAATGTGTGCACGTTTGTGTAAATAAAAAAACAGCTAATTACAAATTGTTATTTTATTCTTTCTTTTTCGTTCAGATATGCATATATAGGCCTATATAAATAAAAACAATTTTTGTTGTTGTTGGGAGATGGAGCGAAGAAAAGATTAATATTTTGCAACTAATTCCGAAAGCACTGAAACCAAACGCAAAACAAATCGGAATTTCTGAAACACATCATTTTATTAAAAGTCTTAATAAAAAGAATTGGGTAATTCCCTCGTCGCCGCGCGCTCTTACTGGAATTTCCACGAGGGATATTCATCGACAATTGATGTTCCGTATTATCCCTAAATATCGTGAATATTTAGGCTGAGCTTATACTGAATCGCCAAACATAATATTGCAAACAGTTATCACAAAATATATACATAGAAAACAAAGCAATGAAATAAGCTAAAGGTTGCCAATGTTTATTCGTGGCAATAAATATATTCGGTCCATCGCAAAAAGAAAGAAATAAAACTTTCTATAATCATAAAGTGGATCTTGCACGTGCTTTAAACACGAAGGACAAAAGGAAAACATTTCTACAACACACAAACATACTTTACAAAATTTCACAAGAGCTTTAACATTCGTGAATTCGGGGTGAGGCTTGACCCTGTTTTCTTAACGAAAACATGTAAACATGGCGCACACGTCAATCCCACAAAAAGAAACCGGTGAGAACGGGTCAAGCTGCAAAAATAAAAAGTCTTGCGCTTTTTTGTTTGGAAAGATCCCTAGCGCGGTCTTTGAATGCAGTCAGTCGGTATGTGTTCACCAAGTCCACTGTTGCGTTTGAACCAAGTGTGCTGTGGGGAACTGTGGTGTGGTGGCGGCGCTGTAATGCGCGTTATATTGCATGTGCTGGAGGGACTGGGCGCTATACGCCGAGAACGGAATTCCAGCCTGAAAAGTGGCTGCCAAGTCCTGAGCTTTTAGCGTATGACAGGGTTTGCCATCTCTGACTAACACAGGCACGGCCACCCGCCTAGGTGAAGGGAGATGGGTCACTTCCATACCTTTCTCGGCCCGGGCTCGCTTCATTTTGTACCGGTGGTTCTGGAACCAGATTTTCACTTGGGTCGGAGTCAGGCGGATCAAACTGGCGAGATGCTCCCTCTCCGGCGCGGACAGATATCTCTGTTGCCTAAACCGGCGCTCGAGTTCGTAAGTTTGCGCCTTGGAGAAGAGCACCCTCCGTTTGCGCTTCTTGCCAGAGTCACTGCCGTTGCTTGAAGTTTCCTTGTCGTTGTCCGGCGATTCGTCCGCTGAAGGTTCCGGAGACTTTGCGGACGAGTCTTGAGAGCTGGCTGATAAACCGTGCACTGGCAAAAACAAACAAAAATATGAACATTTAAATACATCGACTGAATTTCATTTTACGCACCAGGTTGTTGAAATTAATGGTCCTTTGCAAACATGTTCTGTTTACTTGTAAAACCAAAAGAGTTTGCTCAGACGATATCAATTAAAATGAAAATTAAACAAAGATTTAAAGAACGAATTTATTAGAATGACAATTATCATTCAAGCTGTAATTCAAACGAATGAAATTCGCAAAAATTCACACAAAATCATTTTCGGCTTTCGATTTTATTTGCGAATTAGAAAGAATTGTGAACAAATAACGCATAATAGGTTACGCCTTAAAACAAGCGCAACAAGGCTAAATATGAGGCTGAAGGCTGAAGAGTCCAGACCACAATAAAAATATGTTGTTAGGTGATTTCAGGACCAAATGTATATCACAAACTGTTTATGCACAACAACAAAGAATTGTTGTTCAACTTGTTGTGAGGTGATGGACGACTTACAGGAGTATTGGATGCTGTCCGTAGTTGCGAGCCATCTGGTGTAAGGATTGTCGCTGTTGTCGTAGAAGGGATTCTTTAAAGGCAGTTTTTGAACGTTCTCCAAAGGACTTTGCACTAACACTCCAGGCGTTTTGGTCGCCTCGGAACCCTCCGTATCTTCCTCGGCCCCGGTGATAGATCCCTCCTCGTCGTTGGTGTCAGGGAGGTCCAAAATGTCCTTCACCGAAAAGCCCGTCTTTGTGTTGGTCAACGACATGTTTTAACGACAGGGATGCGATGCAGTGAAGTTGCTGCACCAGTTTGCCAATCCACTGCTCGGAGACACAAAAACACAGATGAGACTGGGGGAATGCAAGATCGGTGCCGTTTCAGCGCGAAGTAACGTGAAGTCGACGCATGAGCTCGCTCGGTCGCTCACCGGCGCATGGAAAAAAAGTGGCCGAGAAATCGCTTCTGTAAGTCCAGGAAGAATGCCAAAGTGACTGAAGTGCTCTATCTAGCTCATGGATATTGCGCTACCGCTGAGTGTAAGGGGGAAATAAGCCATTACCAGACTGATCAGTCCATATAAGGTTGGTCTCAACACATGAACCTGCAGTGAAAAAGCATTAAAAACGAAAAAGGTTGGCCACGTGTGGGCGGGTCTTGGGAGTCAAGTGGATGAAGACAGTGTTTGCCGATGTGAAATTGTGGGTTTTGGGGAGATCCTAGCCTATACCATTGGTGCTTCAGAACATGATGAGTGGTATAACGTGTCAATTAATTACAAAGACGGGGAGGGCCTTTTTACACCCTATTTACATACAAAGAACCTCCAAGTAGCTTTATACACACATCATAGGCCTTTTCCGGACAAAACCTATGAATAAAATATTCCCCTCGCATTCGTAAAGTCAACGCGAGGACGTGGACGAATTAACGACTGATGGTGCTGTTTGGACTTCGAATTCGGACGGATCTCTCATTGTCTCGAGGAATAAACAAATGTTTCCTCGAGAAGCAACAAAATCGCCTCTTGGGGCAACATACTAATTTATGTGGGTCAATATTTTGGTTCGGGATTAAGGACAAGGGTTGTTCACTGGACGCGATTGAGTCATCAAAAAAACGATCATTTTAATCATGAAATTTATTGTGTTATTATTGTTGTTATTTCATCATTTTTTAATTATCGCGGGTTTTTTATTATTTCTATGACATCATTTTAATTTAATTTTATTTTATCACCAACACTAAGAAATTGTATTTTTCAATCTACAATATTGCGTGGATAAATAGCATACCGGTGAAATGATTTAAAAACGACACATTTGTTTTCTTTTCAATGCTTTTTTATTGCGCTGCATTGCAGGAAAATCGCATTATTTTTTTTTGTTTTATTGTTTTTGCCCTCTTGGTTTTCAACCCGCTGTCCTATCTTTTCTCTTTTTGCCTCTGTGCCTATCTAGTATGTGATGTGGGTGACAATGTTGCACGTTTCTAGCCAGTCCTCGGCTCATCCTGGGTGGTCGAACCCGGGCAAACACAAATACAAACCGATTGCTAAGCTGCAGACAATGGGGGAAATGTAGACAAATGTCCGGCTCCTGTTGGAAGCCTTTGTCCAGCCGTAGTTTTTGCATTTATTTAAGGGCCAAAATAATAGATGATTGACGCCCCTGTACAATACGTTCAAACTGTTTGGAATAAATCTGAGGTTGTTCCTAGTTGTCATGGCATTCACTGCATTCAATTGACTATCTCTTCATTCATTTCTGTACCCCTTCACAATATCAAGGAAAGTCCTTCATCTCTCTCTCTCTCTCTCTCTCTCTCTCTCTCTCTCTCTCTCTCTCTCTCTCTCTCACACACACACACACACACACACACAAAACCTGCATACACCACATTTTCCTCTGTCTCACACTTAAATGAAGACGGGTCAAAAGTTGGGTACCAATTGCATAAAATGAATGCCAAACACAAAACATTAAGACTTCTTTTTTATTGTGGTGCTAATGTTTAGTTGATAACGACGATTTGCATTGGCAAGGAAATGATCGTTTTTGATAGTAAATGATAGTCATTTTTTATAATGGGTCATTTTATCATGAATACACCAAATATTTGCTCACCAGCATATTTCTCATCCATATGGTATGTTCTGTAATAAGTTACCTGATAGGTAAATACTTCACTCTTCCAATTAATCATGCAACGACAGAGGAATCACACAATGAGAGCATTGAACTGGAAAGGGGTCGAACAGTGAGCGCTTTTCGCAAGGCCATTGCAGCAGCTTTCCCGTGCACCAGACACCGAACACATCATTAATGAAATGATAAATCACGACAACCTTACTTATTTACACTACACGCCATTTCGATCAATAGAAAATAAACAGTTGCGTTAAGCCTGTCAATTCGGCATTAATGCAGTCGATTGTCACATATTCCTAAATTAAATTGGTAAGCGAAATAGACTATGAATTCATAAGCCAGTCTGATGTGTTCCCACGCAACAATCGATGGCAGAGCTCGTGGTTAGTCAGTGGCCAGTGGCTTGTGGATGTGTTTGAACAATTCAAGCGAGGAGTTCGGCAAGAAGTAAATGCGCACAGGCTGAGTGGCTATACTTCACTTCAAGAGCCATTTCCTTCTGTTTACCTGTTTACTTTTGCAGGAAGCTCAAACAGATCTTACATTTACACTGAAAACGAGAGCCACACTCTCTTACTGCGCGTATTCTGGTGAACTTAGCAAGTGTAAATCCACATGAGCACTCGAGTCTCCCTCATGAGCACTAGTGTCAGGATGGTACGAGTGGATGAGAAAAGGCTGTCGGATTAGTGAGCAGTAAAAATTGGAAGCAACACAGAACAGCATGTGATTTAAAAAACAGCAATAACGCTTATAAATATACTAAGGTTACGGAAGAACAATAATAATAATAATAAATTGCATTAAAGTAACAATTACAGCAATATTTATCATATTTATAGAAGAGAGGCAAACAAAAGAAAGTTATACATTATATCAAAAATCATGTGCAATTTTTAAACAATAGAGTCGCATGTTTCCGTCCGTGAACTAGAAATGTTTTTCATATTTAATCGAAGCATTGTTAGGAAGACAAACGCATGCGTTCCCGTGCTATTAAAATATAAGAAATAGATAGAAAGAAGGTTTTCTTAAATCTGACGTGCTTTTAAGACACTAAACCTAGCTATTATTTTTTTTATTGTCAAGAAACACAAAAAGTATATCAACTTTACAGATTTAGTCACAACTACAATGTTTAATAGGAAATAGAAAGAGGAAATTAAACGTCAATTAATTAATTCTCTAAAAAACTGTGCCATCTTTTGTTAATATACCGCGCAAAATACAAGACCTTTGTATGCTTTATTAAAAGGAAAATCCTCCAGCTAATGCTTGCCTGAAGGCCAGGGGGATATATATAATAACGTTGATCATTTCTGGCTTTAATCGACGAATTTCAGCGTGTTCCAGTGCCTTGGGCGAGCAGTTAAGCTTTGATAAATGCAACCCCGTTTCCCTGTAGCAGTTCATGACAAATGTATAAACAGACAAGAGATTTACCGCCCTCCCCTGTGATTAAAAGGCCATAAGAGCGAAATGTTTGAATCAAAAATAAGTCTGGTGGTCTGTGTGACATAAGCTACTGCCCCGGGAAAATGGCCTGAGGCACGGCTCGTTTGGAGCTGCTCCGGTTGCCTGCGCTCCGGGGCGAACTCTGCGCCTTTATTCGTTTCATAGCCTCTAATGATTAAACATGTCACAACGAGATTAACACGGTGCCTATGGCCCAGGGACATGCCTTTATTTGTTTAACCACCGGTTTATTTGTAACGGTGAATTTCATGGCGCATAGTCCCGAATTCACCATCGTGGCACCTTTATCTTCCTACCCAAAACAAATTGGTTTGAGGATTATCATTTTAATCACCGCTTTTCTCCAGATCTTAATGCCCACTGGGACTTTTTCCTGTATGTTTGCAAATTAATTATGGATTAATTGAAATAAACAATCTCTGCTTCGCTTGCGTATTTAGAAATGATTCGTTAGAAATGTCGTTCGTTCACACCTATAAAATATAGTGGCATGCAGTCAGATGTTTTACACAGAGGGTGAAGATGGTGGATGGGGCACCGGTGGGATATTATTGATACTCGGGCGAACTCTACCGGTGCGAATGCGTATTGCCTTTAAACGGCGTTTTCTGAGCTAATGCGACACTGAAACACTTTCTTTTGACTTCGAGCGACGTCAAAAAATACAATCGAAAATGATAATTATTGTACTTTTGCTATGTAAAACGTGTTTATCCGAAACTAATAAAAATGATCATAGAAACAGTAGAAAGAAAGTAGAAACAATAAGAAGAACATTATCCTATAATCATTTTTATAATATTAACATTGTTATTATAACTATCATAATAACGAAGCATTGCTAGATTGCGTGTTAAATATGTAATTAATACTTTTTCACACTGAAAGATTGCGATTTTAAAATAAAATGTTTATGACATGTTAACGAGATTCACAGCCAGTGTTCTCGTCTTGATGTACAACATAGCCTGTCAAGACATTATTTCCTTAAGAGGAGGCCATTGGGTGGATTGCATTGCACAAATATGACAAAATTCCTTTTTAATAGCTTTTGTGAGTACAGTCGCATGCGCCCGCACGAGCGAACACACACACACACACACACATCCGCTCGCGCGCGCCCACGCACGGTCTTTGCGCACCGTCGCGGAGAGGTCGAGTGATAGTAATAAATGCTCACCTGGTGGCTGACGGAAGAGGGTAAGTGGTGTGGTTCGCGTTAAGACACCGCAGCAGTTAATGAAATATCTCCAAATGAAAGTCAGGAGCGCACGCACCGATAAGCCTGATGCGCTTTATATACCCGGAGAGCAAGCACTCCTCTTCTGATACTGTCCAAGTGCGTTTGCATAGCTGGCCAAGTGCTTCTGCCCTGGCTGTGCTGCTAACATCGCACGATGTTTGTTTTCCCCCAGCAGTGACGTGTGACAAAATATTGGCCATATGTTCATCGGCAATAAATTGGTCATGAGAGCAAACACGGTTGCCTCATAAGAGCGCTTTTAGCTCGTGCGTCTGTACCTATTCATGCTTCTTTCGACCAAAGTGCTACTGCTGCCTTCGGTTTTTTGTTTAAAGCTGTTTATTATATCAAAGACAATACGAATAACAATTTTTCGAATGACTTTTGTATATCTGCCGCCAAGAATACCTCTGCCAGGAGAGCGACAATAAATCGTTTGGTTGCTATGATGTTGCGCGGCCAGAAGACCAGATGTGGCATGTTCTGCGGGTGGAAGCCCAGTTTACTTATGATACCCTGATGCGATTGTTGATATCCAAGGTCAGACGAGGTCTACTAAACAGCCAGTGACTTTTGACCAGGTGTAAGGCCAAATCATTCATTTCATCTTTAGCTCAATTCAGATTGCAAATCTTTTCGGAAATGCGCCTTTAGTGTCCCACAAATTAATTCCGAACATTTCAAAAATGTGTATAAAACGTTACACCAAATCTGGCAGGTTATTAAATAGTTTTGCCCTCTTTAAAAGAAAGCAGTTTAACAGTTGAGTACTGCAACACATGTATCAATTGAAACTCCAAAGGGGTGGCAAGATCATATTTTTAATATTTAGATATTTTTTAACAGTGGACTTTTTATAAAAAAAAATCCTCATAGCTTGATAACTATATCAAACACCTTAATTTGGCCAATGTTGCGCCCACGGATCAGAAACGACACTGTGCCTAAATGAAAATGCTGTTGTTTTGTTGTAAGAGGTAAATAATTCTTCAATTATTTGAATTTTTGAATGTTCATTTGTGTAGAAATAAACCGCGTTTTATTCTTGTAACGTTTAACTGTTCAGAATGACGATTTTCAGATAAATCTGTCCTCTCTGTTTCCTTCTTTTATTGCGGCCACCTACGAGTTCTCGCGTCCCAATGAAGCTGTTTAATAGAGATGAAGGAATACATTACGGCAGGTTTTGTCGGCCTCCACTTTACGCGCAAAAGACTGAGATTAGCCTCGCGTTGTCATTGCCCTCGAGAGCAATGCCACGACGTGACAAATACACGCAAATAAATCGGCAGCATTCAGATTCCATATTAATCTTAAGTAGCTGGTCAGACTCGCGATGTATTCATGAAGCTCCTTACGGGTACAAAAATCCTTTCCACTCATCCTGTTGTGAATCTTTGTGCGATGGCACACCCATTATGACCACTCGCATGGCTCCCTTAAAGACCTTCAGAGCAAGAATGGAGATGATAGACCCTTGTGGTCAATCTATTAAGATACATCCCTTGCCAAAGCTCGATGACTGGAACACTTCAAATGAGCCGGACGAGCACATAAAGACACCAATGGCATGCCATTCTTGTATCTATCGGTTCAAGTTTTGATATATCAACCACTCGAGTAGGGTCGCCCATACAGAGAGAATGCATCTCCAAACACAAATGCATCTGAGAGCTTCTTCGCACTCAGCCAAGGGTGCACTTTTGGGGAAAAAATGTTTAATTAACACCGGGTCGGCCTTGTGCATTCTCGCAACAAACCGCTCTTTACTTTTGGCTGGTTGTAATGGCCGGTGCTCTTCAGTAAAAAAATTCTCTAAAGTGCATTGGAAATCGTCCCGATAATAGTTGCTGAAGACACCGGGGTCACACAAATAGCGATTCTGCGGTGAGAGTCATGGGAGGGAAAAGGCTCAGACAAAACTGCCTGATTGCCTAACACTCCTGGGTCAAAGGTACTCTAACGCAACAAGATGCGCATAAAGCCAAGAGATAAAAGTATGAGAAAAAAAGGAGAGAAACCAGGGAGACCTAAGAAAAGAAGATACACCTGCCATTATAATTGAAGATTATATAAGATGTGCAAGGCCAAAAGCTTATTTGCTTTCTATTTATATCATTATTGTACATTTACATACATACTCAGTACTCATCACCATGTGCTCCCTGGGGATCAAATGGCAATACTAGATCAATTAAGCACTATACGTGTTTTTGAAATAGTGCAAAAAGAATCATCTGTATATATGTGGGACATTTTATAGATATGATAGTATGCAGAGTGGAATCAAACATTATGTACAGTAACAAAACTGAAAGTGAGCCATGTTGTTTTTGGAAGCAAGATTCTCTGAAGCATCTCTGCTGTCTACGTGTCTTTTTCTTTTTCGGGACACTGTGTCTGTTATGGACACACTTTTATCAGAGATCTATTCTCATATTCAGAGCGTGTCCTACAGAACAGATGATGCATTCAAATGCGGTGAAATATGTCCTGTGCTATGTGTAGTTGCAAAGAGAAGTGCCTGGATGGTAACCCCATCTAGATCAACCTTGAACAGCTTAGAGAACTGAGAGCAGTAAGAACAAATGTATGAACTCAACATCAACAATGCAATGGTGTGCATTGAAGAAGACTGCATTCCCTGGTGGAGAAGAGAATGTGTAGCTGAGTAAAACTCAGAGCTTGGCATCTGGTTTAGTTCTTTAACTTTGGCAGATGAAAAGCCTTTATTCAGAACACAAAATGTAAAAGGTGACCGTCGATGAAATGGAAAACGGTCTTAGAATCCTGATGACTACTGATTTAAACAATTGTTTGATGATCATCGTGTTCATTTTAATATCTTAATGTGCACAATGATGTTTATGTGCCGGTAAAAGGTGTCAGAACACATCTCGTACTCCGGCGCAAGTGGTAAAGACATTACCAAAATAAAACTTTTCATTTGCATTATGACACATGCAGGTCACGGGATCGATTCCCAAGGAATGCACACACATGTTGATAAAGTATTTACCTTGAATGAGGAGTAAATCACTTTGGATCAAAGTGAAACACATAAAAGTCAAGGAAAACAATTGACAATAATGTTACTTTTTATTTTCAACAGTTAGTGGAAAACAACAGGTTAGAAACCCTTTGCTTCAGTATCATATTTACTCTGACGAAATATTACCTAATGGGTTATCTTGTCGTATCACCTTTATTTTATTTTATTTTATTTGGTTGTGGGATTTACAACTTTGTGCAACTTTTAAACATGTATTATGGTCTCAAAACAGTCTTGCAACTATCTTTTAATTCTTGTAAGCTCTGGAAAACCTTGTGTCGGAAGACAAATCTTGTATATTACTGAACACTCTCTCTCTTTCTAAAACAGTGTTCCTCTGCTTTTCTCCAGGTAAATACAAAACACAGGAGAGCACGGTTTCAAGGAGCTTGTAGCGCTCACCTTGAACCACGCGTCACTCTCGAGAGACACGCTACCCATCTGTGTCTTCTGAAGCCTTTTAATTAACACATCTCACAGGAGAAAAGACGAAAAATTCAATGTCCCGTCCACAGATGGGCAGCCAAAATTCAGTATAATTATTCTGTAAATATACTCTTTATGCTGGGCCTTTGAGGGCAATTAGCATGTTTTGTGAGGAGGTGAAACTTTCCTGAAAAGCGGTCAAGATGACAATCTCAAATGAAGATGGAAATCCATTTAGGAAGGGAATAAGATTGGCGTCCTCGTTCTTTAATACTGAAAAGGTGCCTTTATAAGTTGATATCTATTGAAAAATAAATTGTCAAGGGCACAAGAAGAACTCAAGCAGTCTTAATTGGCCATCTTTTTTCTTGTTGCGTATAAACACAAGTACTCGATGACCTCCAATCAACATTTGGTGTAGGCAAAACACATTTAAGGTTGGATTTCTGTGAAAAAGAATGAAAAAAATTAAACCGGACATCTGGCCCTTTTTAAAATATAGCTATCTCTGTATCGGGCAATCTCAAAAAGTTTGGAACATAAAGTGAAAGTCAAGCGATTGCTTGTTGGATTTCAGAATTTCAGAATTGAGCTACTATCACATTCCTGTTAAAATCTATGATTGTCTCCATAAGAAGATATGTTTATCCAACTACTTGATCAAATATGAAACAAGGATGAAATGCCAAAAGATGAACTGTCAAAAGTCACACATACTACGACAATTTATTATCAAAAAAGTTCTTAACAGTTGAATATAATATGTTTCACACGAGAATAGTAAAGCATGCTTTTGAATAAAACTTCAAATAAACTTTGAATAAAAATTTGCTGGGTCGTTTCAACCCATGGTTAGGTAAAACATGGACAAACCCAACCGTTGGGATTAAATCAACCTAAAATGGGTTGTTTTTATTTATAGTTTGGTCAAATTTGGACGCCTCTTAGGATAACTTAAACCATTTGTTGGGATTGTCCATACTTAACCAAATCATGGGTTAATTGTTTAGCGTGTACAACATTGTAGACATCAACTCTTCATTGTTGCACAAGGAGGACAATAGAAGAACTGAAATGTGGCATCTTTTGTAAGACGGTTATCATTATCCAGGTACACTGCTGTGCTAAGGTATCTTGTTCATACAGAGTATGTGTTGTCGATGTTACGATGCGGTACGGCCTACAGCTCCAAGACTCGCAGTCCACTGTTGGGACATTTCTTCTGCACATCAGGGGCAGGTATACTGCTGCCATCTAGTGGCGGGGGCACCTCTATGCTCTTCTGTAAAAGTCTAGTGTAGGTGCTGTATGCAGCACCATGTCTCCGAGGTAATTATTTCTTTTATCTACAGGTCATGGACTGCTACGTTCTCATTGGCCATCAGCTAATGGACCATTATTTGAGTAAATGGGGGTAACATTTATTGGTGGTGACCCCCGTCAGTACCACGAGCCTCTCCATATCGGCACACCTGCCGAGACAAGGTAACGTTTATCGGTGACATCTTCCATAGCAGGAAGAGAAAAGGGAGCCAATGTGGCTGTCGAGGTCAGGCCTCCGGGGTCGAGCCCGGGATCGCAGCATCCCGAATCCATCCATTTGCCAAAGCCATGCTCTTCAGGTTGCCTGGCTACCGACTAATAAAGGTGGTGAAGCGTGGCATCACGGAAAACAGAGGTAAGATGTTGACTTAGAGATAAGTACCTCTTGAAATTAAACAGAACCATCACATCACGTTCGAAATGGCATTTGCAGAGGTGAACGTTCGTCTGTGTTCGTCACCCTCACAATAACTCACATTTGCATAGCAGTTAGGTTAGTTAAAAGCAAATACTTACTAATGTTTTAATTGCACGGAGTGAATGGGACAATATCATTACTCCTGTTTTTGGCAATATTTCTAGTGTTTGAGAGCGTGCACGTGTGCTCGAGGCTGGAGCACTCGGATGCCTCCTTATTAAAGTAAACAAAAAGATAATTATGCCTTCTCTTCTGTAAACGCCAATGTGCTGGGTGCTCATAAAATCATTGTGGCAATGATGACTGGAGAGGAAATGGCCCTCTGAGGGGACGTAGTGTCGGTTTCTCGCTGTTGCTGGTGTAAAGGTCAAAGGTGAGGAAAATGTTTTCATGGCCGAAACTGAGTCACAGAGATAAATGATTCTAAGCGAGTGACTTTGTTTGGGCCAGAGAGAACTTGTTCAACCTACATCGACAAACAAGAAATGCTCGCAAGGAGCATTTTTAAGAGTATTTCTACGGTGCAGCCAAAAGAGCAGAAACAATGGTATCATATACGTTAGATTTATTTTATTGTGTATACTTCAAGTTTAATATATATTTTAAGTATACTTTAAAGTAAGTACACTTATGTCGATGTGATGGTAGTATACCTCCAAAGCTTTTTAGTTTATAAAAGTGTACTTTTAAGTATTTTTTTTTATTGCCAAGTGTGCTTTACACATGCAAGGAATTTGTCTTAGTGACAGAAGCTTCCAGTGCACATATGCTGTAGTTGAAAATGACAACAGTAGTAAGCATTGAGAACTAGTTTACAACATTGTTTTGTACAACTATACTAAAAGTCATATAGCAATTTTTTTGTTGTTGATGTAAACAAAGATCAGCTTCAGTTTCAAACATTTTATTTACTGGAAACTATTCCAGCCCCAAAGCTGACTTGTTACTCTATAAACTTGAACATGTACGTTTAAAAGACCGTATGTCAAAAAAAGTTATATGTTACACAATCAACAGAGCAATAATACATACTTTTAAAGGGATAGTTCACCCAAAAATGTGAATTCTAACATGGTTTACTCACCCTCAGCTTGTTTCAAACCTGTATGGATGTCTTTGTTCTGCTACACACAAAGAAAGATATTTGTAAGAATCTAACCAAACAGATCTCTTCCCCTATTTACTGCTATATTAGGGAAAAAATACTATGGGGATGAAATCTGTTTGGTATTTGACATTCTTACAAATGTATACAGGTTTGAATCAATCTGAGGGTCAGTGAATGATGACATAATTGACATTTTTGGTAAGTATGCTTCGTTTTAGCTTAAAAGCAGTTGGCTAAAATCACACTTAAATAAACATATTTTATGTAAAAGATCAAATTTTGCCATTCCAAATATGCACTGTAATATATGCTGCGTTTTAACCACTGGTCTAAATTAACCTAGATGCTGGGTTGTTTGGAACCCAAACAACCCAGCATTTTTAAAGTGTACGCATCATAGGTGAAGTAGATGAATCAGTTATTTATGATCTTCTATAACAGGTGAAATGATCCGTAAGTAAACTTTCGGTAATGAGGGTGAGCTGTGCTCAAAAGTTAGGGAAAAGACATGCACAGGGATTAAAACAATCAATGTGACAACAAACCATCTCCCATGATAAGCGTTCCTTCACCTGGACCGGACCCCTGTGAATGAAGCCCGGTGATGTCATCGAGGGGGGGAATTAATGACGTGAGGCGATGCAATTAAAGGGATGAAAACACACAGAGTGAAAGCTGTGTACATAGAGAGGGACTCAGGACAATGCGCAGGGCGAGCCCTATTCACACCCTTGTTTCTCAAGCACTGGCCTGGGGTCTTCCCCAAGCACAGAGAAGGGCTTTCGAGAGGGCTCCTTGGGTGCAAAGAGGATGGTTTATGTTGGGATGGAAGTGTGTGACCAGGGAGATGGACAGAAGGTGTTGCTAGGATGTTGGAAAGTGGCTCTGAAGGGCTCAACTCCTGTTGTTCGCGCAAATCGATGTGTCAGGCAATTATGCAGAATGACATCTCAAAGGATGACTAAAGCATGGGGGTAGGCAGCGACTTGCTCCACTCTTCTCATGCTCTTCTACATCGTACGAGGATTTACGAGACACTTCTTCAGAGATGCTTTGCTAAACGCTATCAGCTGAAGAGTGTGGACTGCTTACTCTAAATTCAATGAATAATTTAGCAAGAGCAAAGTGTTGAATCACATTTTTGTTTACGTAACAACAGTAGAAATACATTTCTTTGAAACATCCAATTCAAGCAAATCCAGCTTGGAAAAGCCAGTACTTCTTTAAAACCTTTGACATTTTCTAACAGGTTTTTTAAAAAGCACTAAGAGTTATCGTCAGGTGGGGAAAAATCGTCATTTTTCATTAACACAACACTCTTATCATTCAAATTTCTAGATTATCACATGGCCTATAGCAACACAGGTTGCCCTTGACTACAAAGAGGAGGAGGTGGTGGAGAGATATCTGAGATTTTTTTTACAGCTCTGAAGACAAACGGGCAACACAGACTTGTAAGCTTTAAACTATATATAGCAAATACACTGACTCTTGCTTTTGATGAACATGGCATCAAAAACTGGAATGAAAATCCTAATCCTCATGTCATTCCAAACCTGTATGACTTTCTACCGCATAACACAAAAGAAGATATTTTGAAGAACCTCGATTAACAAGCAACATTGACTAAAAATGTTGTTGATGGGTTATTATCAACCCATTGTTGGGTCAAATCCAACTGTTAAATGAACCCCAATAAATGTTTATATTTGACCCAAAACAACCCAGGTCCAACTTTTTCCATTCACTCTTAAATAAAGGTTTCTGAAAGGTCCTTTGTCAGACTGTATGCAATATGACCCCTTTAACCCAACAGCTGGGTTGAGCCTGTTGGGTCATTTTGTTGTGTTATTTTCTCAGTGTTGGGTAGCTTTTTGTGTAACCCATTCACTAGGTCATCGGTTGGGTCCAGTTGAGAGAGTAAACCCCTCCTTGATGCCTCTCAAAATTCCTGTCAAGGTAGAATTTGTCTATCACCGCAGAAACAAGCAAGGACAGCTGTTATTCGGTATATTTGGTATACAAAGGTATATTTGAAAGTTTTTAATATATCAAACCATTACTGTACATCAGAAAATCCAAAAGAATGCAAAATTAGGCGGTTCACATGAGGTTTGAAAAGTACCGTCTATCTTTGTTAGTTTTGGTTAGCTAGTCTATGCCCACGTTGTTATAACTTAGTCTTTGAATAATTAGAAAATGTCCTTTTTGGTCAACATTTCCTCTGAAATTTGTGACTTGTGAGAGTCATTTAGTTTGGTACGCATCTTTATATTAGTTTAAAGTCGATGCACGAGCGTCGTGTCAAAAAGCAAACATCCAGCTATTCATTCATTTTTTAATAAATACTAGTAATGTTCAGTCACGGAACGTAGTTTTTAAGAGTCTTTTAGACAAGAATGTAGTTTATTTTTATACTTCAAATACGTTATTTATATCTAAACACAATGCCGTTTTGAGAATTTGTTAAAAACATATAAATATTGTCTTTTGTTTTAGATGTAATGCAATGTGTATACACGATTTAAGGTTAAAAAACAGCGCGTAAGGGGTTAACAGAGACTTTAATTATAAATACAAAACAAACACCCACGAGGGGTAACATAACAAATCATGGGAAAATAATAACATGACAAGACAGGACAGGACTTAGACTAACTACACTTAAACAGGACTAAAATGAACTTTTAACATGAACTACACAAAACTAACGCAACACATGAACTCACCCAACAACCACAATGAACCAGCACAAGACAGAAGACACAAGGGCATTAAATAAGGGACCAAATCAAGAGGTGAACAGGTGTAGGGCATGAATCAATAACGAGGAAACGAGAGGATGGGAACAGAGACGAGACAGGAGAGAGCGTATGGCAAGCCAAATAAATAGTATAATAGTCGCCTCTCTCCACATTAAACATGAGGTTCTGTCTAGGTAAAATATATATGTACTATGTTATATGTTCATTATAATCCATTGTGCTCTGGGCAGGCCAGTATTCTTACATTCTTTTCTTCTTGTCTTTTCTTGTCTTTTTTTATTTATAGATGAACAAATTGATAAAGAAATCCTCCTGCTAGACATTCACTTCCCGAAGTGCACAAGAGGGTGGGAATATTTGCAGACTGTTGACAACAAACTCTCAGGAAAAGATTCCTCTTCAGTAAGACTGCTCAAGCAGTACTGGAACGTCAGAGACGTTTTTCAGTAGTCTCTGACTTGGACCACATTGGACCTTGCAAAATGTTCTAGTTGTTCTCGACAGAGTCCAATTTTTTTCTTCTTCCAAACAAAACCATTGATGAAGCATTTAGTTGGACTCTTGACTCTCATTAAGTTAATTCTCTTTCCTCTTGAAGTAGGATTCTTTTTGTGACGAGTGTCAGGCTGAAAAAAAACTGATAAATACTAAATGAAGTTGATGACTGATTTGAGGGTTCTGGTTCACAACGCTAAGATACTGTGCCAAATTAAACTGTCATAAACACTCATCATACAAACCTCAACAATGGTGACACTCATCAAACTAATTCAGATAAACAGATGAACTCGAATGCATTCTGGGAGTCATAAATGAGTTTTGTACTATGATTGTTGATTGTCTCTTGTTGAGTTTCATACACTGATTTTTGATATCTGACAATGTATTATCACACAATGCTCATCAATTACTTTACTGCACAAAGACTACCACCTATTATCACCTGATCCTGATGGATCTTAGTTTTCAATGCCTCAACAATTGCATTTTAGCACACTAAAAGACAATGAAAACCTAACATTAAAACACAAGAATCAAGAGCCCAACTAAAGCAAATAATGATTGTTTGTTGAAACTTCTACATTTTGTTCAACATTAATTGCGGTTGCAAATGTGACGTTGATTCAGTGCAGTTAACACTGAAAAGTCAACAAGCTGAGAATGGGAACATTTTCCATTGGCAGCCCAGAATGTGATTGTTACACTACAATAAAAAGTCTTAATTAAGTCTTCGGCTTAATTAATGTGACTTTGGTAAAATTGCTATACCTAAAGTAAATTAAATGACCTAGTTTGATCCAGTTTTTGATCCTTACAAATAAAGTATGAGTTCTTGAAGAGGACTCTGTCTTGGACTCGAATCTCTTTGGACTTGAACCTCTATTGACTCGGTCTCAACTAGTCATGGTCTTGGACTCGCCAAAGGTGGACTTGACTAGCCCTGACCGGAACCAAAACAACTAACGCTTTTTAAAATATTTTGTGAGTTTATATTAAGGGGAAAGTTCTCAGACTAAAACATTACTTGCAAATGGCAACAATACCATACATTTTTTTAATTTTTACCAAAGGTTTTTACTGTACTAACTGCACAGATATCAACATTTGGTGGTTCAATTACCCATTTGAGGTTTCTCTTTAAGTTAAGATATTATTGCTCCAGCTTTGTATATTTTAATTAACAGAAATGTTTCAAAGTTTTAAGCATTTTACTGTCACTTTGTTAACTGTATTTTCTAAAAAGTTATGAGTTTATGAAGTGGAAAGTTGTCGAACTATTTATATTTACTAGTTCCACTATAATAACCTTGTTAAATCTATATGTTAAAATCTAAATTAATATAATTTATAGATTTTTTGTAAAAATATGTATAAACATAAATTGTATCAAAATGAATAAAAAAGAACCCAAAAGTGTTTTGTACAGCAGCCCTAAACGGACAATCAACTCTACAACGTGCTTTCCTCTCCCCGGTGAAACAGATTGTGGATGATATGTGATCCCGACGGATCGTGTTCTATGGTTTTGGAACGCATGTGACCCGCGGATTAATTTAAGTTTAAACTTAAGTTTATTCATCATTGAGTAAAATAGTAAAACGCACTCCCGCTCTCTCTCTCTCCAGTAACTGGACGAGTACAATATTAAAGCGGTTCCAGATAAACATCCCGCTCAAAACTGCTTTGTCACACAGCTAATATTACAACAGCAACTTATCTTGGTTCTAACACACAGAAAAAACAATGTTACTCACATACTGATCCGAATCAAAGCCAGTCCTAGCTCCTGCCTCACCTTCATCCTTCTTTTTATACTTATTGTGTTTTGAGCGTTGTGCTTGTTGTACTCTTCCCTGAGTCGACATGAGAAGACACGCTGTTGCAGCAGACGACATATTTTTGTACTGTGGTCGAAGTGTTTGGACTGAGAGATTCATTGCAAATCTATAATACAACGCTAGTGGCCGTGTAAATCAAAAACTGCGCCTTAAAGAAAATGAACCATGATTTCTCATAGTAAAAGATTTTATAAAACCATGGTTAACTTTCATTAGAGGTGGATATATTTAATGTTCTAGTTACTGTTTTTATTATTGTACAGTAATTCAAATGCTGAACAATCCACAAAAAACATGTTTTTTACGCGATAATAAACCCATAGAGATTTTCAGCAAGAGTTCTAGCAAAGTACCAACTAAGTACTACACAAGCTCTTCATACATATTACACGTTCTAAATCGAAATTGTAAATACATTGCATTTTTCATCTGTATCTAACATAACCTGTTAAAGAGTACAATAAATGGTACATGCATTTAAGTACAAGACAGAGCTAGGATAAACCAAATCAAGTGTCTCAAAAACACAGCTGTTCCCTTGAATTCTGTTTGTTCCTCTGTCGTCTCTGTGGAAGCAGGGTGCGCATCACGGTGGGCTGCATCCCTCGGTTTCTGACGTTCAGTCCCGAGAAGATAAGAACGTTGATGGATGGTCTTCTGGAAATCACCATCTCATTAAATCACATCATCTAAGACCATAACACACAGCTGCACTTTCTCAAACAGATTATATAAGTATACAACCCTTTTCTATACGTGAAGGAAAACCAAAACATTCTTTCCGAAATATATTTATATACGTTTCATTTGTGCTCTTTTATTAGGCAGGAATTATCACTTGAAAATGAGCAGCACATTATTAAGTCTTCTAGTGGCTCTCAGGGCGGTTTATCAGGGGTTTGTATCGGTGTGCAATTCATCTAAAGCCATTCTTCACTCTGAATATGTTTTATATGAGCTCCCATTTATCATGGCCTGTCAGCTCTTAAACGCAGCTTTATTCGCTGTAGAGTTATAAATTGGAATCATTAAGCAGTTTTTCATTTAATCTGATGCAATAACTGCCTCTCTTTTATTGGCTTGTGAAAGGAAAACAGTAAATACAATTGTCTGTCAAGATGAGCTGAGATAGCGTGTTCCTTTCTCTCTCTCTCTCGAGCGGGTGCGGCTGAAATGAAATTAGGCTGAAGGTAGGATCGATGATGTGGGGTTTGTGAAAGGAACGAAACTGAATTCGAAACATGAAATTGGAAGAAGTGTCGTGACACACAGATGAACTCCGTGAGAAACTCAAAAAATGGAAATGTTTGTTTTTTCATCTAAGGTTACGTTGGTTTGAGATACGTAGGCACTGGCACACAGCAAATACAAAGCACGTACTGTCTGACATGTCTGAACTCAATCAAATGTACAAAATAGACGCGTTTGCTTGAACATAGACACCAACAGACCCGAGTGCACTGGACCTAATACCTGTCAGATTTCTAGTAAATGTAAAGAATGTGGTTTGGCTGTAAATCTTTGTAGAATCGAGAAAGGTAAAGAGTTGATTGTGGTTCGTTCCACTTGTGGCATCAACTTTAACCTGCATCGGTGCACAATGTGTTTAGCAACAAGAGAATATAAAGGTCTGTTAAACCCCACCATTCTCAATGAATGTGTTGAAACTGTTAATAGCGGGGTTATTAATGCTCCCAAAACGTGGATTAAACAACATCCAAAATGTTTTTAAGAAATAAAGTCATTAAGGCCTATATGAACAATACTGAACTGCGTGGCATAGAAACTAACTGGACTGAAGACAAAATGTCAAGGCGAGTAAACATTTCTGGTTCATTTAGAGCTTCATCCTTTCAAGTTAAATTGACAAGCTCTTCATGTAGAGGTTAAAGGACAGCAGGAGTGCTTACAAAGAAATGAAAGCATGTGAGGATATCAAAGTATGAATGCAGGGATGTGTGAGAGAGAAATACACTGTATGCTGTAGAAAACGAGTGGCAACGTAAACGTTCACATTTAATGTGTAAAGACGTCTTTAGGAGTGACTGGTTACCATGATCTAGGTCAGATTTAGCATCTCCTAAAATCAGAATCTGCTTTCCGCCCTCTAGTGGACAAAGCTGGAACCGCAGAAATCACTTCTGACATCACAGAAGGCAGTTCTGTTCTCAAGACGTTTAGAAAATAATATGATATAAAGTATATTAATTAAATTTATGTCATTTATATTTGCATTACAAAATATTACAAATTCGGAAAGCAATTTCTGAGGCGCCAAACTCAAGCTGACATTGAATCAATTTGTGGAAAGCAGCTTAAGACCCGATTGACATTTCGCGTCTTTTCCGAGCGCATATTTGATACAGGGGGCCATGGAAATAGTTCAACTTTTCGTAGTGCCGTGCGTCATTTGAAGAAAGAAAGCGTCGTGGCTCGTGTTTTCCGCGGGTTTAGACGCGAAATGTGAATAGGGACTTAAGCTCGTTATTTTTAATTGCAGACACGCAACAGGCAAGCGCAAATAGGAATCGACGCCGTGCAGCGTGCATATTTATCTAGGCGCGTCGGTGCCGCATCTAGATGGAATTAGTTCAACTTTTCAGAGTGCCGCGCGCGTACGAGTTCGACACATGCGTATGTGGCCCTACCAGACCGCCAGAGGCCCGCGCTGAGGTTGCGTCATTCACAGACCCACCGCAGATGAATGATACAGGTAGTCATTAGCCATTACAAACAATCCGAGCAAACCGAGCTGTTGAACGAGTCTAATAAAATGGGCTGCATACGCACAGGGTATGCTGATGATCGCGGACCCTTCTGATGACGAAAATTGCGTCATGCGGACGGCGCGCAAACGCGGACGGACGAACCACAATTTGTCTAGAGAAAGCAGCGCATCTCGCGTTTTCCGCGCGGTTTACATGAGGCCGTTTTCAAATGAAAGCGCAAAACATTTAATGCGATTTGGCTGTCCGTTTACACGGAAACGGCGTTTTAGGGGACTGATAACGCAAACTTTTCAATCGGGTTTCATCAAAGTACAAGTTTTTGAAAACCACGACGTTTTCATTTCCGTGTAAACCCCGAAGTACCCAAGAATGAGAAAACGACATCGTGCGCATGTGTATCAGGTGTGGTATGCGCGTGTACATCCAAACACAACGAAGAAGAAATAAATACATCAATGCCGGATCACGTGAGATTTTTTTGCGCTGCGCAATAGTTTGTTAACGCTTCTCCAGCAAAGTGTAGATTTACTACACCAGTAGCCTACTAGAACTACCAGCGGAGAACTACAGCAAAATCTTAACACTCATTCACAACGACGAAGGGTTTTTAAATGGCGCTTTTGGATCAGACCCGGGAGGACGAGTAGATGTACAACTTTGTCGATGGCATTGTTGACGAGCTTCAACGGAAGGAAACCTTTCGAACGTCCAAACTTTTCGCCATCTTTTTGTTTACGTACGCACGCATCTCTTAATAAAAGAGGAGAAATGCAGCGCTCTGCATTATGGTCTCTTGATGACGTAATACAGCGTTTTAGTCATTTTTGCGGATCTGTGTAAACGCGGATTGTTTTAATAACGGTGTCGTGCGTACGTGAAGGTTTTCAAAACTGCAAAAGAAAAACTTTTCCGTTTTCCATCGTGTCAACGTGCCCTGCGAAATCTGAATCACCCCTTAAACTGGTTTGCGTAAAAATGAGAAGCATAGTGAGATTAATATACAGTTATTTGGAAGATTAAGAATTAGAAAACATATAAGTGATTTCAAGATGCAGTTTTAATATTTTAAATTAGAATTGCGTAATCTAATTGACATAAATTAACCAAAGTGTCTTGAGAAAAAAATGAACCTTCAGATTGTTAAATTGTATTTTAAGAAAATAATGAAAAACAAGCTTAAACTATAAAGGTAGGCCTACTAAAAAAAACGTTAATAGTCTTTAAAGAGATTTCAAGAATTACCAAACTAGAGTGTGAGGGCCAAAGGGATCTTCAAACTAAAAAAAAATATGATAATTAAAGAGATCTATGTAGGTAAGAAAGTCTTTAGCAAAGTCTGTTATGTGGTCTAGCACAGGTATATTTCGTTCATGTCAAGCAGGTGATGAGGAAAGAGGGATTTTTAGTCAGGATTCTTATAAAGAGAAAAATGGCTTGTTTAGTCAAAACACCAACAACTTGAAAGTGAAGAGTGTCAAACACTTCCTTTTCACCCCAGCTGATTTCTGTTTTACTCTTCAAATAGTGTTTCAACAAAACAGTCACTCTTTATCCTTTACTGCCACCTGCTGGCGCTTCAGATGGAATCTTACCCCTGTCACATATGAAATAAATGCAGAACTAGTTGGCTGGTCAACATACTTGTTTGTGTATTTAACACATGTAATTTACTTGTACATAAATGGTGGAATTGAAGTAATAATATTAAACCAATCCAAAGTGATAGTTCACCAAAAAAAATAAAATTCTGTCATCCTTTACGCACCCTCTTGTCATTTCAAACCTGTATGCCATTCTTTCTCTCGCAGAACACAGAAGATGTTATTTTGGAGAATGTTCTTAACCTGTTTTTGTGTCCATACAATAGCAGTGAATGGGGGCCAGTGTTGTTCTTTCTTCAAAATATCGTCTTTTGTGTTCTGCAGAAGAAAGTAAAAAAAGTTGGAAATGACAAGAAGGTGAGTAAATGATAACAAATGTTTTTGAATGGGTGAGCTATCACTTTAATGAATGTGGAAAACAGTATTCAAAAAAGCTCATCCCAATGCCAAATTCCTATTGATAAACGTTAGTTTATTTTAACAAGTACACAAAGGTAACATCTACATATTACACAAACAAAACATTATACAGGCTCAGACCTGCTAGAAATGCAAAAGCTACATATTTCTGTTTTACAGTAAGTTATTTAATATGAAAAATACCTAGAAGCTAACTTTTTCATTCCTACAGCTGTAAAACATCAAAAATAGACTAGCAAAATAATAAAAGACACCAGCATTTTTCAGGTCTGCCTTTACACAATTACATCAAACAAATGTTCATCATGTAATATACAAATACTTGCTTAATAATCTCCATTAGAAACCTCAGCAGGAATTCAAATTTATTTTGACAGGTTTTTAGAAACAAACCTCCAAACACTATGAAAAATGTTTTTTAACACAAATATTAGAATCCTGTTCAGAACAATCCCGGTTGTAATGATGTAAGGACACACACACAATGTAAAATAAGCTTTTAAATAACTATTCCTCAAAGAGAAATATAACAAGTTTAAATCAGGTTTGGGGTTAATATTAAAGGTCTATTACATTTGGGGTTGTGCGTTTTCTTTCCAAGTTTGGTTAATGAATCCAGCACTCTTGAATTTCTAAAATGTCTGGAGTTATGATCTCAATGCACTTTTATGTAGGGATGAAAGGCTTTTTTCATTTTTCACGAGTCTCTAAATATAGGAACCTGATGCCTTTTCACAATAAACGTCACATTTGGGTTAAGGTTAGACATTTTTGTTGGAAATCTCAATCACCCAGCTTTACAAAGAATGTGTTGAATTAATTCTTTAAGAGAGTTCATCAGCAAAGACAAAGTTGCTTGTTCAAAGTCTCATTGTTGTGTTGAGAGACACATTGATTGTTCAAATGTGACACAACCATTTCATTGTATGTTGCTTAAATGATTTATTCACCACTACAGGTTTTGTTTCCACCAGCATGTTTATAATGTTTATGTTTACGTGACCGAGATCGAGAACTCTTCAACATAGGCCAGTGTTTATGACCTGAATGTGCACTTTTGAAGTAAAAACTAATACAAATATTATAAATAATTTTAAATAGTGACTAAAAAGTCACTACATTTTAGTATGATCTTTATTCACTGTTAGGACAATGATATTACTTACAAGTAAGACAATTATATCCTATATAGCATATACTACAAGATTTTGTGTCAAATAAAATAAGGTCTGCATACACATTTTAACACATATAAATCATAAAAACAAAACAACGAGGAAAGAGAAATGTAACAACTTGTTACATTTAACTCAAGCACAACAAGCTGTTTGTAAAAGTTGTGACCTTTTGTGAAATCTGTTCCTGTTCCTTTAACACCGATTGTGCTCTTATCATCACTTATATTTATCTTTTTTCTTTCTCACCTGTAAACTTGATGTGATGATATGACCACAGTACTGAAGGATGTGAGAGCTGTGTTCCAACCAATGTAATACAGAGCACAATTGTGACATATTGGCCTGGTTTAGGCTTAAGGCTAGTCCTAGACTGAAATGAATGTTTGAGTTGTCTCAACTTAAAATAACTTGCCCTGGCATATTTAAAAAAATGCAATTGCCATTGTTTTGCATCAAGATGCTCACCAGTAATATTTATTTCCATCGCATTTTTATAAATGTAACGTAAATATCTTAATTTAACTGAGACATAATCCTGGCTTAAACTAAGCCTAAATCTGTGAACCCGGGCCTTTAACCTCTGTCTATCCCTCTATCTAACACTATTTTAAACAGGTTAAACCACTTCTCACTAACACACTATTGTGTAGCACAACTATCTATTTAAATGACGCTATAGCACAGTTATAAAAAAAAGATACTGCTCAAATGATTGTGTAGTATGAAATAAGACACTATCCTAATCATCTTCATCAAGGGGTGTAAAGAATTTAAGATGAAATTTAGATGCATTGTTTTGTTTCGTGCGTATAACAATGTTGTCCCAGAGCAGCTTTACCAAAACTCATCTGAGCAGTAGAGACATGAAGGAACAGTACAAAAAATAAGTCAAACAGCGGTCAGTAAAATACATGGTGACTATATGAGATACGCAGACATACAGCATAGGGTTAACGAAATAGCAGTTTGATAGTAATAGTGATAGTTTTTATCTTGAGCTTGAAATAAGGATGAATATTCATTGTGAAATATAACCAGACAAATGCTTGTTTTGTGTTATTTTCAATAAAATGGGCCCTGCTCTGCTGCTGAAGAAACACAGCTTTACATGGAGAAGGTCGCCCCCTCATGGGCAAAGAATATGCATCCGCAGATAAAAAAATCTGTTTTTTGAACTTACTATTTATAGGTATGTGTTTAGGTAAAACGATAATCCGTTTAATTCTGTGAACAACTACAAATATTTTCCCCAAATTTCAAAATAAATATCGTTTGTATTTGCAGAAAAGGAAAACTTGAGAAACATGTGAAAATAACAGAAAAGATGCTCTGTATTTTTTCAGACATCAAATACTGCAAAGAAATCAAGTTCCCTTTTAAGCAATACAACAGTTATATTTCTACATGTATTTAGGAAAAGTTCAAAACTTATTTTTTATGTGAAAACCTGGATTCTTGGCCGAAGCCGAATAAAAATGAAACACTTGGCCGAATAACGCACTTGGTTTTGCTCATATTTTCTATTTATTTAGCCACTTTTTTCACTATTGCATTAACTGAATGGTCAAAATGTGCTATTTATAATTGTTCTTGCTTTTCAATATAATACAATACAATATAAATGAGCAAACCAAGGAAATTAAAACAATATTAGGCCTATACTGACTTCTGAAAGAATGTGCTTCTCTGAAAGTAGTCTGAAAAACTTCAGATTTTAACCAGTTTTTACATTGTACAAAGGATCCCTCTACGTCAATTTCAGATGTTCAGAAAAAATCATAAAGTTCCAATAAAGGGACGTTTTCTCAACATCGAAAGATGCAGAAAATATGTCTTTTGGACATATCTTTGGTCAGTGGGAAGTCCAAATTGTAATAAAATTACCTTTAAAAGACTTACTATGTCGCCTTTTTTACCCTCGACTAAATTTTTTAAAAATTAAAATCAGCCTAAGTAAAACACAGTGTATGTGCCATAGTATATTTAATGCACACTATGAGCTCGGTGCCAGTTTGATTGTTTCCACCAAACATAACATATGGAAATTTTCCAGAATAGATCTTGTTTCGGGCCTCTTGTCTAGATACGCAGGGCCTCTTGTCTTGATACCTGTGAAGACTAGAGGTCTTCACAGGTCCAAAAATGTGGACACGAACCCAAAGAGACCCGTGATTGTGCTTCACATGCCCGTCCAATATTTTGAAAGGACCCGAACCCGTTAAGACCTGAGAAATGCCATAAAAGTACTACCCAATGAAGACCCGACTATTATTTGAAAGTTAGACCCGAACCCGGCCGGAAAGCCAGTCCCTGGACCCAATCGGCACAAATTCCACAGAAAATGTCTGTTAAGTCGGTAAACAAGTTGCAACATACTACATTACCCTTGTACCGGATTGTGATGCAATTCATTGCTGGTGTGGTATCCATACTATTCCTTTCTTGCCAACTGAACGAGCAGCATTAATTTGTTATTATCTCAATGTGCTATGAGCCGAGTCTGAACAACAACTTATAAGATTTAACAAGACGCTTCATTTATATCAATAGAAACATGATATGGGATATGTTGCAATGCGCGCAATGGTGGAATATGTCCCATCTTATAAATAAAAGAGCCAAGCGTCAATTGTTAAAGTCACGTTGTCACTGCTTAAGCTCCAGTTGCCATAGAAACATGACGAGCACATGTGCGTTAGCTGCTGCTGAGTCCGAACTGAGGTCACGTTTTTTCACCTAATTTTACCAGTTGAAACTAAGTTACAAAACACAAATGGTGTTGAATTTGAATCGACTCGAGTATTATAAAAAATATTAAATAGACCCAGCACCCGAAGTAATAGAATTTGGACCTGACCCGGCTAACCAGTTCAAATATAGACCCAGGTCATCTGTGAAGACCTCTACCTAGGACTCAGACTTGACTCAGACTCGACCCTCTTTGGACTCAGTCTTGACTCGAACTCGACTTACTCTGGACTCTGTCCTGACTCGAACTCGAACTACTCTGGACTCGGTCCTGACTTGGACTTGAATTAGCTGGTCTGGACTACAACACTGGGGAACTGTGTGTTCGTGACCACAGTATGATGTCAAAGGATTGTTGTAAGACCACCCAATCCCGTCTGAAGTACATAAATACCAGAGAGTGAGTAAAGACGACCCTAAGGTGGAAAATTGCTAGGTAACACGTCGATCGCACAGTCGTACGGGCGGTGCGGGGCAAGAGATGCTGTTCGAGACTTACTGAATACCGCTCTCAGGTTGTGATAAACGGTGGGTACCCCATCGAGAACAACAGGATCCTCCTGCACCAGAGATCAAAGGAGGCAAGGCAGCAGATAAACAATTAGATGGCACTGTGTGTTAAAGCACAGACCAGCTTCAGTGTATCCTTACAAAATAATAATTTAAGTATACCTATGTAGAAGTTTAAGTATATTTAAGTATACATTGTTGTAACAGTAATTGCACTCAAAGTATACTTATTTAAAAGTTTAAAGTATACAAGTTTTAGTGCACAGCTAGTATACTTATTTGTGCATGCTCATTTCCTTTCTTAATACTTTAACTCCACCCCCTTAGGGGAGATTCAAATTTCACGTCTACCGCGCGGAAAACGTGGGCCACGCCGCTTTCTCTAGTCAAATGATCCGCAGTGCGCGTGCGGCACTCAGATAGCTATTTCTCGATGCATACTCTGAAAGTTTAATTTACAGTATTGAAAACATCTTTATATAAAAATATAATACTGAACTATCACCTTTTTGTCGTCTGCCCCCATTCTTGTTAACCCTGACCCATCTCCATTATTTTGTGGAGGTAGATGCTTCAGGGAGGCAGGGGTGGTAGCGATCCTGTCCCAACGTGCCTCCCCAGACGACAAGTTGCACCCCTGCCCGTTCTTCTCCCGCCGGCTTACCTCCTCGGAGCGGTATTACGACATCGGTAATAAGGAGTTATTGGCAGTGAAGCTTGCGTTGGAGGAGTGGCGCCACTGGATGGAGGTACTCTGCAGCTGCTCATACCCGGCAATGGTTTGGGTGGCCGTCCGTGGCGCGGGACTCTTGTGAGTTCGCATCAGCCTGCCCAGTTTGCGCTACGGGTAAGACTTCTACTGCCCACCCCTTCGAGACCCTGGTCCAGTGCGCGAATTAAAGGGGGCTGGGGGATCCGGGACCCCCATTAGGCATTAGGGACCCCATAAGAAATAAAAAATAGACTTAGAGGGTCCCTCAGATATTTTAATTTAAGTAAAAATTATAATGATATTGACAAATGGGATTAAATTCATGCAATGGATTTGGTACATTTCGTGAATTAATTATTTACCAAAATTTAAATTAAGTTTTTTTATGGGCTAGTTGTCATGTCACTTTCAATTTGAAACGCCTCGCCCCACGTCTAAAGACCGCTAAGCACAGGACATCGTTGACATGACTGGTCCGGTGAAGCTGACTTCAGCTAAAAAATGGAGAATAATGAACCTAATACACAGTTAAGTGTAATAACATACATTACAAGGGTAGAACATTAAGGGAACAAAGTAATCCAATAACTTTGATTGTATGAAATATCTGTACAGTCCGGTGATAATCACGAAGCTGCTGTCTTGCGAGCGGTAAATCTGCCATATAGGGAACTTCTGATTGTTCCTTCCATCTGCGACATTCCACGCAATGTCATTGGTGTCTGCGAATTGGTTCCCGGCCTCGCAGCACCCAGTAGGTTCTTCTGATCTCCGCAAACACCCTCTCTGGTCCGGGGTGGCGCAGCCTTTCATCATAATCTCTGATAATGAGTTTGGTCAATGGGTGAGTTTGGGGATAATGGGATGAACCGCATCTACCTCCATGTCACCACAGCATTGCAGGTGTCCACCCACACGAATGAGACCAGTGGTAGGATCAAACTCAGTTCGTTGGGACGTCCATGGCTGGAATATAGTAGTACCTAGGCAGTGATATCTTCTTCATGTCGCTCAGTTCTTTTTCCAAGGAAATCCACACACTAAGCAGATCCTCTAGTAGCTGTGGGTCGTCCCAGTCAGGCTTCTTATCCCACAAACGTTGCAGCTGTGGCCTAATGGTTAGAGCGTTGGGCTTTTGATCAGAAAGTTACCGGTTCTAATCTCAGTGCCAACAGGTCATGACTGAAGGGCCCTTGAGCAAGGCACCTTACCCCTGATTGCTCTGCAGTAATGTGCCACTGTAAAAATACTACTTGTAAGTCGCTTTGGATAAAAGCGTCTGCCAAAATGAATAAATGTACATTTGGAGGCATGATGACCACGTCTGCAGCACCAACATCGATTGTTCTTATGGATATAGCTTTGCTTTTGTTCATTTGAGAGCTCTTTAAAATTTGCGCAACCATTCAGAAATTGATTAGAGTTATCACAGTAGGGGCAATGTGCTTGTAGCCTCCTTTTTGGTCTGGCAGCCTTGTGTGTTACCTTTGGCGCAGGTGTTGGGATTTCACTCCTCGTCATGGGTTTCTCTGCAGCCATCAGAATGGAGGCGGATTTCTTCTCTCACGGCGGCCCTCTTTCCTCCTGGTGCTAGTCTCTGGCTGGAAACCCATCATTCTGGAGCATCATGCTGAACCTGAAGTACGTACTCCAACCAGTCAGAGAAATCAAAGAGAGTAGGTATGGTTACTCTGAGTGGGTGTATGTATCTCTTAAAGCTTGTTAGGAGCTCAAAAGGGAGTTTGCTCTGAAGTCTTGACACATGCGACCCACAATCCAACTCAAGAGTCCCCTCCGGTCCCAGTTGCTGCAGCATGCTCACTAAGGATCGTACACGTAGTGCAAACAGCTTAAATGCCTTCACATCTCCAGTTTTGATATTGGGGCCATCCCTGACTTCCGTAATGTTCTGTAGAACAAGCTTGTGCGGTTGTCCATACATCGTAAAGAGGGCTTGCATGGTATCTGTGTAAGGGTACATCGAGTTACAATATGAATCTGCCACTAACAGCGCCTCCTCCAACTGCAGGTGATCTGTGAGTATTTGATACTTAAAGCGCTCAGTAGCATCAACTGGCAGGAGGAATTCTAATGCCATGTGCAACCTGGAAAATTCTCTTGGGGCCGCAGTAGTCAGTGTAGGGATAAATGGCTTGGGGCCACGTAGGTCTTCTCCTGCAGACCTGGCACCGTAGGGCTGTGTTGGGTTAAATAAAACGGACTACCACCCATGTTAGGGTGACGGGTGTTTCTCAAGGACTCTCCATGTTGGTTGCAAACGGCCTCAGCATACGGATGGGTTCCGGGGTCGCTGAGTGGAGGTGTGATACTCTGGTATATCTTGGGGCTGATCATGCCTGGGTGAAAGTTTGCATTCCATTATCTGCCCTGTTATCTGCCTGACTGGGGTAGAGGGTTATTGATGAAATATTCTGCCGCATGGGGTTGATGATGAGGGCACATGAAGTCGTGGAGCTGGTATGGGGGGAGCAATCCTTTCTCGGGTGGCCCCACTGGTAGCTATCTGCTTGATATGGAAGTGGCTTGATCTGTCATCTCGGGCAGACCACAGGAGGCTCAGTCTCAGGATGAGATGTCATTATCTGCAGTAATCCGATATCCGGCTCGAAGGACCAATTGTAATGGAGGTTTTAGTTTATCACTAGTTTTGGTTAATTCGAACCCCTGCACACAGTTGGTCAGAACTGTGTGTGTGACATCTATCCGAAGTAATAACTCTCCAGACGCCAAAATTCCTTTTAGCGAGTTTACTGATGTTTGCCGCTTTACATTAGGTGTGGTTCTGAAATACAATTTACAATATACTTACATTAATAAACAGATACATGAAAATTTTTCAACATAGGCATAGCCAACAGTAATAACAAAAGAAGATGAACTACTATATACAGCAATGTAGTCTCATTAATGCAGTTAAGTGTGCTGCATATTTATGTCTGTCCAAAAGGTAGCGCCATCAGCGCATTTATCCCGGCCATACAAACACGGGCTTAATGCTTAACTTTATTTACATGTGTTTCTTAAATAACATGCATTACAAGGGTAGAACATTAAAGGAACAAAGTAATCCAATAACTGTAAATAAAATGTTCACAGAATATTTTGTAGGATGATTTTATGAAATACTTTTGTTGGGTTTTCACAAGCAGGTTCACATTTTGTAATGAACAATGTTTTAATTGAACAATTATTTAAAGATAGAAGTAGTTCTGGTATGAAAGTGAAAAGGTGACAATGGCACGGAAAGGCGAATTTAGTTTTCTGTTAATTGTTATATATCATTTTGCTTATAAACATTTGCTGTTTGCATGTTGTCAGTAGTTTCTTTTATTTACAAATATTAATGATCAGACATCTATTAAGAGGGCATTCCCCTTAAACCACAGAGCCTACATACATATATCAAAATATGTAATAAATTGCCTGATAAAAGATCATGTCCTTTATACAGTATATCCAACTGGGCTAAATTGATTAAATATTTATTTATTTTCAAAAAACATATTTTATGGACCTCCGTTTGGAAGAAAATATAAGGACCGGACCTCTTGGAACTTTAATTGGATACCCCTGGTCTAGTTGTAGTCATTTTAATAGTGATTGATGTGAGTGTTTATACGCAGTATACCCGGTTACCCGAGGCTGTTGTTGTATCACTTTCAGGTGAGCAGATATTTACCTGTAGCTACCCAGATCACCAGCAGAGTGCTGTCAACTTTGACCGGGTGATGTATGCATCACTGTAGGCTACAGACTATCACTGTATAGATTAAACAGTTTGCTATTTCTAAAAGGAGGGTGGAAGGTATGAGCGCTAATGAGGCTTTTCCTCATCAATTTTCCGTAAAATCTATAATTTTATATATTTATATTTTTAATGTGTATCTAGCTAAACAAAACGTTTGTGTGTGTGTGTGGACATGTACGCATTTTGGGGGTGGAATGAAGGGGTGTTTTGGCAGATCGTGTTCAGACTGACAAGCCCAGGCTGGCTCACGCTTCTTTCTGACCTTGCTAGAGAGAACGATGTTAAATTCTACAACTTGCGGAAGAGATGTTATTTTTACACGTTCAGCTGAAGAGCAGCTCCGTGTCATCTGCTTTACAAATGCTGGAATTCCCCTCGTGGATGAACGTGTATCATCATTATTTGCTCAACAAAGTCTTTGTATTAGCCTTTCACTAGAGCATTTCAAATGCAAACATGTCGAACAGCAGCAGGTATCGCCATATGTGCCAAGTCATGTCATTTATGTCCTGTTCCATGGCTTTCAAAACATTAAAGACTTTTTCTGCACAAAATAAGTCAATAATACTTGACCAGAACTTAATTGTAATAATTGAAACCTTTAAATCACACAAAGTGAGATGTAGTGAGATTCTGATTCTGTGTCAGACGGGCAAAGGTTTATACAATTCGAACATAAACTCTAGAGGGCAAAAAAACTCCCAGACTCCTCCATTGAAATGTAGTTATACAACATTCATTCAAACATTATTTATATTTAAACAAAATATGAACTTAAGCTGTGTTTGCCTTCAAAACATAGGCCGCTCAAATGTATGTTTCTGTTGGCAAATTAGACAAATCGTTTTTCCAAAAATTTATATAACAGTTATTCAGCATTTTCCTCCACAAGAGTGATGTTTGATCAATCCACGTGTGACTGCGCAAACAAGCTTCCATTATGCGAACGTGGAGCTTAACGCACGTGGCTTTCAACAAATCGTCCGAATGACAGACGAGCAGCAGCACAGGTTCGAGGGTATTTCAGGAAGTCAGTAGCTCTTTTATGTGAAACGTGGAAGCAAGACGCACGCTGAACACCCAAAACAAACCCGCGGCCTGAGCCGGCTGGCATCCGCACGAGGGCTGGAATAAGGTTTGGTATTTATGTGTGTCTGGCAGAAGGCTGAGAATGAGATGCAGGCATTTCGGCACCTACAATGTGTCAAAATCAGACCAAATTTTCTTACACTTCATAACCGAGAAATCTGCTACGGCCTAATAGCAATGGACCACATCTGAACCACATCATAGTGTAGTTCCTCGTGTCACTTTCTTAATGTTTTTACAAAGCGTTCCATGAAACATTGATGGGAATACAATATGGCTGACGTGTTCAATGATCTCCTGCTAGCTGTCTCTGTGTGAAAGCACATTGAATGTACGGACGAGAATAATAGTTACAAATTGCGGTAACACAAAACAATAAGGTTGTATTCTTTCAGCTCAGTAAATGCAGCTAATGTGAACATTTCATTTTATTTTATTGGTAAATGCTGAAATGTACATAAATGTGGATTCATAAGTGATGTAGAGGTATTGTTCTGTGTTAATGTTAGACATTACCTGTTCACAAATACAATCTTATTGAAAAGTGTTACCCAAATTGCCTTGAGATTGTGTTATAGGAATATTTGCAGGACAACATGATGACTAGTTCCGAAGTTAACGTTTACTTTTCATCTATCACACACACACACACGAGATGAAGAAAAACCGACCGAGCTTGTTTTGTTGTGACATCAATACTCGCTGCATCTTTAAAATTCCAGTGTCACAACTGCGTTATTATACCGGTCACACTGACAGATATCAGCTTTCAGATGAAGCCATGAAGTTCATAAGCTCATTAATCTTAAAAAGGAAAAAGTGTCAGAGACACACAGTGCCCCTATTCCTCACACGAAAAGCCATATCTGTGGCCTCGATTTTGGTTTTGTAGAAAGAGATATCTCACCGCCTCCCTGTCCTCACTGAACGTTGTGGTACCGAAATGTGAACATACACAGAAATACTTCACATGTTATGTTGACGAAGGGTCAGCTCAGTGTTGTTTTTAAAAGGATTACAGCTTCCTGGATTAATTAAAAGCAGATGTGAAGGTTCTTTTCCAAACCAAACGTATGCTGGCAACATAAACTGAAAAAGTATCAAAGCCAGCTGACTTTCTCAAGTTGTAAAGGGCATCAGTGCAGACAAGAGGATAAAAAGGGAAGAATCATGCCAGATTTTCCTTGTGTTGTTCTAATTATTGATTTGTTTGCAAGACCAATGCACCGGATTTGTGGTCCATTGTAAATGACAACAGAAATTCATTTCATCTTGTCTCTTAGTTTACAAAGATGAGCAGAAAGCCTATAGCAGACAAAAAGGTATGTTTACGAATGTAAAGCTCTTTTTTTGGTCGCCATTTATTTTGTAACTTTCCTATTTGAAAGGCCTTTTCATGAGCTCATGTTCTAAGTCCAGGTTTGGCGTTTGGCCAGTTCTTTAAAGTCTGTTTGTGGTCTTACGTGGAGCATCTTGCTATGAATAATGACACTGATTATATTTCCTCATCCGTCACTTAGAACACACCTTGCACATGCACCTGCAGACACACACGCCCGCACACATGCACGCACACACACACACTGTATGGTAAACTCAACATTTCCTCAAAGGCTCACATCAATCCCAAGCATTAAAAAACAACTGGTACGTTTTACCACCAAATTTTGGTTTGGGTGATGAGAGAACACCAAATCTCATTCAACTTTTATACACAGTAAAAGAAAATTCGGACCAAGCTTAAAATCATGCTTCTTGTGGTATATTAAACAATTTAGTCTTTAAATTCTTATTTAGTCATTAAACTAAGACTAAATCGTTAGTTATTTTTAAAATTTCAGATAAAATATGAAACAGCAAACCAAGAACTGGCCTTATTCATCAAGTGGTAAAGGGTACTGACATTCAACCTAAGAGCTTTAATGTTTTAACATTTGTCCGTCCACATGATGCTGTCTTACCAGCTGAAACAACTATGCAGGCCTTTTCCACATGGGAAACTTCTTTTGGAAAGGTGATGAACAATTAACCAGAATTTTAGGCTGGCTTTGCTGAACTTGGGGTGGAGACTTGAAACCGTAAAAGCCTGCAGCATGTGCTCTCCACAGTCCCAGATCAGCACTTCAATAAACTTCTAATGAAAACCTTTTGCCTTTATCAAAGATGTTTTAAGTTGGATAGAATTATAGGTCCCATATTCAATATTTAAGTAATGTATTAAAAAAGTACAAAATCCAAATTTACATTTAGGCATTTGGCAGACGCTTACATTGCATTATCCTATACTTGTATATGTGCAATCCTCTGGGCTCGAACCCAAAACCTTGCGTTGTTAACGAAATGCTCTTACCACTGAGCTACAGGAAATTATTGTTTTTTGTATGGTATTATATAATAATTTGACAAGATCGATTCATAAATTTAATAAAGAAAATCATTGCAGTAAAGAGTCTCATGACATATTCTGTTGAATGGTTTCGAATTGTGAAAGACTTTCTCATTAAATCATATTAATTGTAACGATTGTTGAATGTCTGTTTTAGGATTGCACCTTTTAAAACATAAATGATCCAGATGATATTAAGGTTTAAAATATAGAAACACTTATGCTTTATTTTATTCACCCAATTTGGATCGTTGAAAGCACGCAGCTCGGCCCATTAGTGTAATAATAAGTTCCAAATAAAACGAGATCATAAAACTCACAAACATGAAAATATGAGCCAAACAAGACAAAGTTCCATAGACATATCGCACATAAGTCACCTTTTTTGTGAAACCTACCCTATTGGTATTGTGCGTAATCCGAAAAAAAAATCGAGTTAATCATTTTACATTGACATTAATAAAATGTCAGAATTTCTTATTTTAAATAAGTCACGCACACATTTACAAACAACAACCAAAATAATAGCTCAAGAAAGAGGTATTAAAAATACAAATAGCCTAATATCTATTCGATTGCTGCCGGTTTAATAAAACAAATAATAGGCCTTACGTGCGCTTATTTGATCCATCCACTTTGCCATTCAATGTCTAAATATGTTTAACGGGCAGATATTGATGGCACGCGTCTTCTACAGTCGTTTATGTGTGGAGTTGTGACTAATTGTGTATTTGGGTTATGTTTAAATTCCGTAGGACGTTTTTGTAAAAAGGTTTGTATTTTTTCTTGTCGAAGAAACGTTGAAACAGATTTGTATTATCTTTGGTGAGTCTGTCACCGTTCTTACTGTTAACACAAGAGGTAAACAAGTAGCCTATGTAAAACAGACGTTAAAACAAAAATATAATAATAACATACGTATTTGTACGTTTTATTCAATTTGACGTTCGGACAAATGTATGCTGATATTAAAACTCGTCAACAATTTCCAATGATTTACTTTGTATACATTAAACAATTAAGACCGTGTATTAAGATGCAGCCTATTACAATTCTGCCCTATATGCTCGTGGAGGTCTCTTTAGGCTGTGCCATGTACGCCGATACATGTACAATGAAAGCAAGAAAGCAAGAGAGCAAGAAAGCAAGAAAGAGAGAAGGCAAGAAATTAATTTTCACTAATTAATTTATTCTGTAACACATTTTATTGTATTCCTCAACTCTATCGCCTAATGTCATAATTCTAACAATTCAAGAATGTTTTGTGTATTTCACATTCACAGCTAAAAAGAACAAGTAGTTTAGCACACAAATGCATCAATTGCAAATAACGTTAAACTGTACATGACAACAGCAGCAAGCAGCAGACTCCTCTACAACACGTTAACTGTCTCTGTACCTGATGTGTTTCCATTGACATGAGAAAGTCCGTAAATCTCTGTGCACGAAAGGTCTCACCTGAGAATCCCACGCAAGACACCATTGAAATGAATTCACCCTTTGTATATTTCCCAGATGATAAAGCTGTTTCGATCCCCGCATATTTCCCGTTCCCTGCACGGAGAGCATTGCACTACAAAATGCAGTCCCTGCTTTATCCAGACGAGGGAGACTTTTGGCTTTCTGCTCCTCGTCTCTCCTTCCTTTGAACATGGGTTACATTTGTCTGACTATATATATATTTTGAGAGGTTTGGGTTTTTGTACACCACTCGCCAGAGCATGATCGGTTTTCACGTTTGTTTTAGGATTCCATGATGCCCGAATGCCAATACGCACACAAGAGGCTAAACAATTCCTCACATTTCAGATGTGCCTATTCAACCTTTATACCACCTCTGCCCAAGGTGCCCATAGTGTACGCTGTAAGTTGTTCTGGAGTTATGTTTTCCATGTGTTCAAGACTTGTGAACTGTACGGATAGTGACACTGCTTCTTGTTCTATTGGGTCGTCTGTAAACTTTTACAAGTGACATTTTGTGAGCTAATAAACGATACCTTCTCTACGTCCACAGGAAACACAGTGGGCATGCTGTGATAATACTGGCCCTTGGAATTCAGTCAATACCCTACATATTATATATAGTATTCCATAGACAGAGAAATCAATTGTATTGGGCCTTGTTGCATGGAGTATTTTCTGTTTTTTACCTCGGGTGCCAATAGTGTCACCTCATACTAACAGAACATTTGCATTATTTTATCCAAAAGGCGAATCTAATTATTAAAGACCATTTTAAATGGTCAAATATTCTCCCAATTTATGCATGAAGAAAATATGTATGCTTGAATGTTTTCAGCTGACAGTTTTGTGATAGTGAATTAAAATAAAACAGAAAGAAGGAAACGAAAGAAAAACAAATGGCTACACCAATAAGCTATTAATGCGCACAACCTCAATTATTGTTGACCAACTTAAATATTTATCTTGTATGCAATACTTATGTGTTTTAAACGCACATAATCTATACCTCACACTCAGCAGCTTTGATTTTGTTTTAAACGTATTAGACAATCTATTGCTTTAGGTTGTTTAATCACCCAGCCTTTATTTCATTTGGGAATGTGTCAAGGTTAAACGCGTATATGCGCTTCCATGTGAAAAGTTTAGTGAAATGGGTAAAATTGCTCATGCTGGATGGAACAGATGAGCACACGCGCTCATTCGAAGACTCCTTGACCAATAAGATCAGCCCATTTCTCTCCGCGTAACCGGTTAGATTGACGTGGAGGACGCGTCAAATTAACTCCAGCAAATTTCAGCCTGCGGGATCAGACAAATCCTTCTTTAACTGGAGAGGATCTCTCGTATCCCATTCTGCATTGGACTGTTTTGACGTTTTGCACGTAGGGGTTTCGCGTCGGGAATACTGGGGAGTTTTTCGAAACATTGAAATCGACTTTTCTACATACAGCGTTCGGCCATTGAAGGGAAACAGTTCGAAAGAAATGCAAATGGGTGAGTTCTCCTTCACATTTGCATGCTTCATTGGCAGAGAGGTCAATAAAGTCAGAAATAACTGTAAAAGGCATTGATTTGTAATAGTTAATTCTTTGGAAGTTTAAGCATGCAAATAACTTAAATAAAATTGCATTTCATATGCGTTTTCTGTGGTGCAGAAAAAGGTCGATGCTAGCCCAATAATACACTGTTAGTCTGGCATATAGGAGACTTAAGAGAAAACGTTTTGGCATCGAATGCCTTAATGCTCACCACGTCGATTTTCCATAAGTGAAATGACATGTCTTTATTCTAGAGCAAACCTACGGGGAGGTGAACCAGTTGGGGGGAGTTTTTGTCAATGGACGTCCTTTGCCAAACGCCATAAGATTACGAATCGTGGAATTGGCTCAGCTCGGGATACGACCCTGTGACATAAGCAGACAGCTCCGGGTCTCCCACGGGTGTGTGAGTAAAATCCTGGCGAGATACAACGAAACCGGGTCCATTTTGCCCGGCGCGATCGGTGGCAGCAAACCACGAGTCACGACGCCGAATGTAGTCAAAAACATACGGGAATACAAACAATCAGACCCCGGAATTTTCGCGTGGGAGATCCGGGACCGTCTTCTCGGGGATGGAGTATGTGACAAGTACAACGTGCCGTCGGTCAGCTCCATCAGTCGGATATTAAGGAACAAGATCGGAAATCTCTCCCAGCCCAACCAGTACGAGAATGGAAAGCAAGGCTCTCCGCAGTCCAGCCTTTCTTATAACCACATTTACCCCTATTCTTACCCCAACGCAATGTCTCCTTCCGGGACTAAAATGAGCAATACGGCCGGCGTGCCTGTCACGGGTGGCCATGTAAGCATTTCCCGTGGATGGCCTTCACCGCACACGGTCAGCAATATACTTGGCATTCGGGCTTTCATGGATCCTGCAGGTGAGATTTATGTTTGGGTTTTGAGCAGCTCACGAAATGATGACATAGGCCTCAGTGGCTTGATTTGTGGCGCATAAACAAAGGGAGCCGCCGAGGCCTCCGTGATAACACAATGCATAGGAATTGCGTTTTAAATACATAATCTGTAGTTAGGATTAAAGAGTCTTATCTGGAATTTACAAAACTGAGTTATGAAGGTTGTATGATGCGTTACTGTGCTACCGCAATGTATTTTTCCATATAACATCGATTAGGCCTCGTGTCAAGCTGGAGAACATTATTTTGCATCTATTAAAAAACCTGCTCATCATGTAATATTTCATAATTCTGGTCTTTATAATATACATTTGATCGAAAAATCATCCATTTTGTATTAATTGAAAATGAACGTATTTGGGAGTCAAACAAATACCATACACACCTTCAGCTTGATGAATAAATCATGAACACATTTGATGTACGTTTTCGATAAATGTATCACGCATTTTGCGTGCATGATGTCTTTCGTGATTTAGTGATGTATGCTTTTTATTTATTTAAAATAAAATGGATTTAAATGAATGCAATTAAAATCGTGAAATTACAAGAGGAAATATTTACACTTTAATATGTTTATAATGCGTAATATTTTCACCGCTTCTGCTGTTCTTGTTTGGTGAATTCAGCTGAACTTGTTTTTTTCAGCTCTTGCTAGCGCAGAAGGGTACGGACCAAAGATGGAGGACTGGAGTAGCGTCAATAGAGCGGCATTTCCCTCTGCCCATGGAGTCAATGGCATAGACAAATCAGTTATTGAAGCAGACATTAAATACCCTCAGGTACCTTCGGCATTATAAACGTTTTATTATATATATATAAATATATACATATATATATATTGCCATTATTGATTATGTTACAATGTTATTACAGAAATAGATGAACAACGTGAAATTATTAAAGAAGCATATTTTATGCACGTTTTGGGTTATATTGTCATAATTATATTTACATTTATCCAGTGTAGCTATAAAGTGATGTAAGCGTGATTTTTGTTTTTCTTTTCGATATAAAATTTCTCTCTGCTACTCTTTTCTTTGGTGTGTGTCTCTGCCGCTCTGGTAATGTGCATATTTTCTTTTAGCCTTCGTCCACTTTATCCAGTTATGTGCCGGCGTGCGCGTACTCTCCCTCCAATCAGTACGGCGTGTACAGCGGCCCAGCGGGCAGTTACGTGAGCCCAGCGCATCACTGGCAGGCCCAGGGCTCGAGCCTCTCCCACCCGGGCGCTGGAGTGACGATGCACCCAGGTGACATCCACTCTTCCATGGCGTTCAAACATGCAGTTCGAGATGGTATGCATCGTTGTGATTTGAATTCTCGTTGATTATTTTGGCTAATAATGCTTTGTTTTGTAATGCATCTTGACTGACAATCCTGATATGTTGCAATGCTTTTATGCATTAGCTGCAGCGAGGAATCCGGCATATAGTCTCAGTCATTCAAATAGAGTGTTGTGTCAGATTTGGTCATGTAGGGTTACTTAACCTTTAAAAAGCTTTGCTATATGAACTCATTTAATACTGCAACAAATTATATACAGTTATTAGACTCGTTCACATCACTATACAAATGCACTATATATTTCGATGAATAATATAATACTACCTAAGCGAATTTTCTAACAGAGATAAGTAAACTCTGGGAATAAGCATTTATGCATTTAGCAGGTCTTATCAGTATGTGTGTTGCCTGGGCTGGGTGCCGAAACAACAACATTTGTGTTGCTAATAAAGTGCTCTACCAACTTGTGTTGCGGGAATCAATCGAAGTAATGCCCTCGCTTCGTTTAGACAAACGTAACAGCTGATCCTAAAGAATTTGTCCCATTACGCAACATCAGTTTAGAAACAATAGGACAATGTGCGATTCTCTGAAAATCATCTGAATGCATTGCAGCGTGTTTGCTCTCTAAATTTGCATTCGTGTTTCTCCACTGCAGGAGACAGAAAGCCCCCCAGTCCTATAAGCAAGCAGCAGCACGAGGCCCTGAGCAGCATACACGCACTCAGCCTTTCTACCTCATCGTCATAACAGCACACAACAGTATAGAATAAAGCGCATTTCAACAACACAAACTGTAAGTTCAAACTGTTGTTCTGATCGAGCGATGTACGGTTTCTGTCCAAGTCCAAAACGAATGTACTTTGTTCTTTACTGTGACTACGACTTTGTGTCCATGCAGGCAGCGTTATTTGGTGGTTGGCTATTTAACCATTATGTCCAAAGATTTTTCCTCTATGCTATTTATAAAAACGTAGATTCAAAAATGAAATTTGTCATTTTATTCATTGGTGCACGTCTTCATCCAATACATATTAAGAAATAAAACGCAGACATCGTTACACAAACCCATGTGAACAAATACATCATTTGTTATGTACATATGAAGAAAGCTTTAATTATATATTTTTTATAAATTCTTGTGTAAATAAGCTAAATAAAAAAATTCCAGAAAATAAACAGATTTTAAGTCATTATTATTGTTTTTTGCATGTGGGCCTATTTTCACGCATTTTATTGTTTTCCTGTGTTTTATTTAGAGTGAAAATTCTTATAGACCACTCTAAAACAAGCTTCCAACTTTTAAAGTAATTTTTTTCTTGTTGAAAGTGAAGGTTCAGTGGACTGCTGTGCACAGACCGATAGGACCATTGTTATGTTCTATCATGTGCGCTACTGGGCGTAATGGTGCTTGGCCGTATTTGGCGCCTCCAGTGATGCTATCTGTGTTGATGCTGGACCAGTGCCAACCAGCTCCAATATCAAATATATATAACACATGCGATTATCAATTTTTCTATCTGGGCATCGGGATATCGCGATTGGACCAGTTCCTTTAAACAGTTTTACAATAATTTTGGGCGTTGTTGATGGCGTGTTTATTTCTTCGTTGTTTGCAAACTTGTGCAAAAATGGAAAATGCCGAGCCTAGCATAAATGCATAAATGCTGATCATACGTAACAGATATTCGGGTTACACCGACTGTTCGATTGAAAGCGCCCAAGCAAAACATTTGTCTAGAATTAGTCATTTATGTCAAATGATCATATTTGCCCAATAGTCATGCGTTCTGATAATATCTAGCAAATTTAGCCTACGTTTTTAGAAATCTTCTTTTAATTATTATTATTACATTTATAATAATACTAATAGTAATGATAATAATAATAATAATAATAATAATAAATGATCACGAGTGATGATCATACGTACGAAGCTTTTTCGAAGTATAGGCTTATGCATTTTTATATATAATATATATACTTTCGTTTTAATTTAATTTTAATAAATAGGTTTGTGTGGTTGTATTTGGAAATCAGTTTAATCAGTGAATCAAGTTTATTTGCAGTATAATCTATTATGACATACAATACCAAAATAAATAGGTTATACAGTGTTTTTACGCATAGGTCCTAATATTATTGTACCATGCATTATTCTATCTCGTTATCTGCATATCTGCAAAATTTTAAACCAGTGGGAAAGCTTAATTTTCAATTTGGCAGGGTAAATATTTTTGCGCTGTTTAGTTAATGTTTAGAACATGTCGTTTAAAAACTTCAAATGTCAAATGATGACTACATAAAGCATGTTTTCGATTGATCTTTTGCACATTCATCGTTGTCAGAAGGAGAAACAGATTGTATGTCAAGTGGAAACAACAAAGTATAGGCCCATTAAAAACAACTAATAAGAAAATACGAATGTGATTTTTAAACATTATAAATATGTAGTCCTATAACTAAGCTATACGGCATGCTTGTTTAATTTAAGTGGCTAAATGTATCAATGACAACGACCATCTATAACCACAGTTTTCTCAAATTAATTAAAATGTCCAAATCCAGAATATAATTGTTTTGGGACATCCGAATGAGTGTTAAAAATTAAATTGCGCTACAGCATTAATAACTGAGAAAGATCTTGTAAAGGCCAGGTTTTAAATCATATTTTGTGCACAAATGGTCTCCGATGCTTTTTAAAAGTGTATTTCGAACATATTTCTACATGGAGTCAACAGTGAGATGTTTTAATATTAACGGCGTAAAACAGACAAACATTGGATAAACTCACATAAGCCTGTAAAAATGTGGATTTTCTGGTTTTTCACAATGCCTACACAGTGCAAAAACCAAAACCGAAATGAAGGAAGTAGTGATCCCATTTAACTAATGTTTAATCGACTTTTTGATGTTTTAAAATGAATAGGCAATGTAGTTATAAATCATTTTTGGCGTTTATGTTCATACATTGGTAATCGTTTGTTTTTATAAGTTTGTGTTGATGATTTATTTATAGCTAATTAAAATGAAATAATGCACCAAACGAGATATAATTTTGAATATGAATAAATTCAGGCCCATTGGTATATTATTCGTTCGATAGGGTTTAACAGGGTAACACAAGTTCTCTTTGGCCACAAATATGATGTAACTGTGTTTTGCCTGCTCCAGGAAAACACAGCGGGTGACAGCTGGTACAAGACCACGATACCGTCTCTTAATCCAGAACCCATTTACAACGGAGACAGGGTTTTTATTGCTTAAGTGCAATTCGTGAATTAAATGTATTCAATAAGCAGCACATAATGTTCAGCTGAGTATGTAAAATGTTCCTTTAAAAATATCCATGTGTCATTTATAAAACAGAGAGATTTTGGTAAAAATACATTCATCATGAACCTGTGAAGACATCAGTATTTCAAACGGCATTGACTGCGGGGATTCCTAAGGATTTTGCACTTAAATATAGTAAAATATAAAATCCGTTCGGGAACAAACCTTTTAGATTCTTAACTTTTAGCGTCTGTAGAACCTCTCTCTTTTGTAGAAAAGTACATATTAAGGTTAAGTTTTTAATGGAACCATATATGACGACAAATAACATTGCAAAAGCAGATAACTCGGTTGTTAAACACTTTCAAAAATCATCTTTTTTGTTGCTTTATCGTATTTCGATTGTGTTAGCTGTATTGTTTTGTTATTATTACTTAATCAAACAGATTGATATATTATGAAGCAGCTAAAAAAAGGCCATTGAAGATCATATTGGTTCCATAAAGAACCTTTAACATCTGAAGAACCTTTCTGTTTCATAAAAGGTTCTTTATGGCAATTTTTTTTCTTTAGATTATAAAAAAGCAAGAAAGAGATTCTTTGAAGATCCTCTCACTGAATGGAAACAAACAAAGTTTTTATGGGATCGCTGTGAAGAACCTTTTAAGCACCTTTATTTAGAGGAATAAACAATAAAAAACATGATTTTTGTAAATGTTTAAAAATGGTAATGTCTTGTTTTTGCTAATTCATTCTTCATGTGTATTTTTGCTGATAGACCAAGGTGTAGCCCATATATTCTTGCTCTTGATCTTAAATCATTGGGCTTTGTGATTTGATTGTCTGTGTAAACAACAATGATAATGAATGATCCATCTGCATTATGAAGTGTCAAAGTGGCCCCTGTACATACATTATAGTTTAAAGGGACACACAGCTGTTTTAAATCATTTATTTTTATAAAAAACTATTTAGAGATTTTATTTTTGTCAAGGAGCTTATTAAACCTCCGTCTATGATGTAGTGGAAAATATAATTTTTGCACACTACACGGAGAACGTGATGGTAAAGGGTGAGAAATTGACTTTACGTGTTGATTTAGAAAACAAATCTTAATGAATACATTTATAATATTCTAAATCTAGATCATATCAATAATGTCAAGCAGCACATAATTAATATTTTCTTATATATCTGTGCCAGAAAGGTAATCTTGTAGTAAAAAACTGTGTCCTGTGCCCTGTGTTTGGATAAAAACCTTTAACAGCACATGGCTTATCCTTAGTGTAATACGAGTGCTTGACAAAAGTGCAAACGTCTACAAGATTCACTTCTTCACAATATACTTACTATATGACTTTTAGAAAAGTCACATCTCCAAAGTGAAGCGTTTCTGCCTATTAATATCTTAATAGCACCTATGAACTGTTACAGGGATTGTGGGTAGATACTATAATGGTTTAGAACGTTGATATATGTTTGTGAGTATTTAACTGGTGTTGAGGTTTATCATTTATTATTTTCAGGTTTTGAATGAATGAATTGTATTACTTTTTAGTAGATTCTTTCCCATCATCCCCTCACAACCGACTGCCCTTGGAGCAAGTTCACAATGATAAAAGGAAATCATTCAGAACCAAGTCATTCTTAATTCTTACATTAAATGAGTGTTTATCTTAAAAGCATATTTATTACAATTATTGTTTTCTCAGATTTTAAAGTGTTCAAAAATGGATACACAACACTGTTGGACAAAAGATTAACATTATATTAAAAGCAAATCAAATGTTATAAAGAAAAGTACTTCCTGTCAATGGCCAAAAGGTAACATTTTCAAAGCATGTTAAATATTCTCTACACCTCTTGAAAGGCTTAACCTCTTAGCTCAGAAGAAATCACTGACTTCAATCCACCCATCCCTCCTTCCATTGGCTTTCGTACAAATAAGAAATTCTGCAGAAGAGCTCACTCTACAAAATACTAAAAATGCTTTACATGCACTGTACATCTCTTAGGTGAGGAACGTTTTTTTTCTCTTAAAGGCAGTCTTGGAGCTACAAGCTTAAACAGATACTCACAGTGGTAAAACAAAACTCATCTGTTAAGTCAAACAATAGTGAGAGGTATGCCTGTACCGAGTCCAAACGGGACATCAGTGCCGCGATCCTGAGAGCGAGTGATTTGTCACTGTCTCTATTGTGTAAAAGAAAGACAGGACTGGCTCTGCAGAGACAAGTGCCCATCTTGTGCTTCCAACAAGCCGCTGGAAGTGATGCGGCGGCTTCACATTATAACATCTTTTAATATTCTTGTCTGATCTACTAGCTCAGCACATCCAGGTGATGTGCTGTCTCAGGTCAAGCATCCGTTGCTGTTAGCCTGCAACAGACAACTTTCTTTCAAATGGAGCTGAAACGAAACCAAAATAAATATCTTATTTACAATCTTGTAATAACATGTTAATAACAATGAATTGGGTCAAATCCAATAGGCCTACCAACATTTTTGTATTAATGTGTGTCTTTAATTGTTGTACATGAAGTATACATGAAATAACTTGTTGATCCTCACAGCCTCCGCGAAACGTTTCCTGGATGTATGAATAAGGTTCACACAATGTGTTTTAATTCAGCAGTTTTTTGAGATTTTCTTGATCATAGAGTCCTCAGATAATACAATTGCATCACAATTGAGTTGAGGTCAGCTTGGCCATTCCTTAACACTTTGTGCTTTGGCTCATTGTTTTGTTGTGTTACCCAGTCTTTTAAGCTGGAGGTCATGCTGTACTGAAATTCTCCTGTAAAATATCATAATTCACCTTTAAATTTATTGTTCTCTATCAATTTTTCTACCATCTGTCCACAGAACTTGTTCTTAGAAGCTTTGTGGGACATCCAGGTGGTCTTGGTCACACCTGAGATGTACCACAGTGTTTTTGTTAGAAAGCCATAAGTTTCCTTTAACGTCATTCATCATTCTTGTGCAGTGTTTTACTCATAGTAGGCTCACAAAAGACTTACAGTTTTCCAGATATCTTTGGCTGTTATCTATTATGTATTTCGTCACCTCTTTCAGGATTGGCCGTGGCTATCTGTGTGATCTTTGCGGGTTTGTAGCAAGGGTCCTAAATTTCCTAGATTTGTTTTAAACTTCACGCATGTCCTGTGAAAGTTGCTATGAATGAGGCATGTTTCACACAAACTAATCTTTCTTGAAGAACGATTTTGTCAGGTTTATTTGCCTTCATTTAAAGGGCAAGGCCACTGTACAACCCAACCTCAAACCCACAGTGTTTGCAACAGTAAGCAGTCATGTGCGATGACATTGTGTATCATAACATTTAAAAAGACTTTGCATTATTAATGACAATTTTCTGGTATGTGAAGTGTGAAAATTAGCAGTACATTACTGGTATGAATCTATGTGTGAACAGAGAAGAGGATTTGAGGACATAAAACATAAGCAATAGAGGTCAAAATGTGCTGATGTAAGAATTGCTTTGGGCCAATCATAACATTTTGAGCCGATGATGCGTCTACACTATGCTGTATACGGAAGTTTGAAGTCACACCATGTCATTGGGTCAAGGGCAATTGCATGAATATTAGTATGTCTCACAAAAATGAAAACACAGAAATGCACAGGGCAACTAAGAAAAGCTTCATACTTAGAATAAATGTATAGTATAATGCAATGTCGCTCTGGATAAAAGCGTCCGCCAAATGCATAAATGAAATACCTTGCATGCAGGTAAATCTACCATTCTGATCATTTTACTGTAATTGTCCAGGATCTGTTAAGAAGCTATAGTCTTCAAATGTATAAAGAGAAACAGTGGTATTTTGTCTGTAATTGTGACTTGATCTGGATAAATATCAGAGCACATTCAATTATCAATGCGGAAATCAAGGTCATTGTATTTAATTTCTGCGACCACTAGTGTTGTATTATAGATTTGCGATGAATCTCTCAGTCTAAACACGACGGTGGCCACCACAGCCCAAACCGATGTCGTCGGTTACGAGAACGTGTCATCTCATGTTGACGCAGGGAGGAGATCATGCAGGCATTAGAAAGAATGAGAAGGAGTGATGTCTTATTTATTACATAAAATAAAGGGTCTGTAGATTTTAAGTATAAAGAGAAGGATTCATGTCAGGCAGGAGCTAGGACCTGCGTTAATATTATAAAGATTTTCCAGCATCAGTTATCGGATAGTATTTGAGTAACATTGTTCTTTCTGTTTGTTAGAACCAAGATAAGTTGTTGTTGTAATATAAGCTGTGTGACAGATTAGTTTCGAACGTCATTGTTGTTTCTTGAACCGCTTTAATATTGTACTTGAGGTGAGGTGAGCTGGAGCGCGTTTCTTTTACTCAACGATGAATAAACTAACATTAAATCCGCTGGTCACATGCATTCTGAACCATAGAGCACGATCCTTATGGATCACGGATCATCCACAATCCGTTTCACCACTATATCACCGGGAGAGGAAACGCGTGTTGTAGAGTTGTTTGTCCATTTTGGGCTGCTGAACAAAACATGGCGGTGAATTCAATGTATGTAGGCCCGCTCTGTATGTAGATATAAATAGCTTATTCTAAGGTATTACAAACATAAACGGTTCATTACGTAAACCTCTGAAGAAATAGTTGGGTATATTTTATTGCATTTCTTTTAATGGATCCTCCTAAAATCCCTGTATTGTTCCTTTTTTAAGTGACCATGTAAAGCATCTACATGTTTCATGCATTCGGTTAAAATGTAAAAAATAAATGTGTGCCCTGTTGAGAAGGAAAATACGTTGAAGTCTCAGTCGGTGGCTTCTGATGCAGCGACTCTATATGTGTGGTGAACATATCTGGGAATGAGATGATCTTCATTCCCCATCATTTTCAGGGACTAGAGAATTAATCATTTTCCAAAATGCCCATCTGTGATTTATTTTAAGAGCAGATACATTTTATGCGTGCTTCATGCCATCCCACGCATTTTTGCAATTACCATCAAGCTGTGTGGCAATGTCACGTACATTTTTTGGCACCAGATCTTATGAGGTGATAATGACTTTCCTCAGAAATATGTTCTAGCGGTCAGCCACTGAGCTGTCTGTTGGTTTTGTGTCTGTTTTATTCAAATGTGTAGAGACATGAGTAATGCAGTGGAAACGGGTATGAAGCGGTAGTCTCGTGGTATTTGGATATTTGTCGTTCTGAATGATTTTCTCAGTGATACAGTGATGACAAAGCATACCATTGACCCTCAACTACAACAATCCTTTACAATTATAAAAGGATCTGCTACCAAACAGGCTTTAAAAATGAAAGATCATAATAGTAAAACAGTGGGCCAGATGCATGAACATTATGTAATAACGAATACTAAAGAATCTGAAATGAGGATTACATGTTCATGTGGACAATTCCCAAATGATCTAATGCACCTCACAGCAATTCTTTTAAAGGTGGCTGATTCATATACATTTTTTATACGATCTCATTTAGACATTTTACTATGATCTGCTTCTTGCCACAGATGGTTACACAGTGTGTCCCAATGCCACAAAATGACCTTTTAATGGTTCTTTAAAGAACCTTTAACATCCGAAGAACCTTTTTGTTTCACAAAAGGTTCTTTGGATTGTAACATGGTAAGAAAGAGATGGTTCTTTAAAGAACCTTTGACTCAAGCACCCTCTTTTAAGTGTATTCATACTTAATGACTGTAAATTACGTTTCTTAACATTTAACATACAAATTCAACATTAAGAAAAGAGTTGTATAGTAATTTACTTACTCCCTGTCTGTGATAAACTCACACAAAAACCTTTTCATCTGCAGATAAGGAAAAAACATTTAGAAAAATGAACACAAAAAAAACAGAAGTTCCCAAAAGGACATCAAGTCAACTATATGATTTGAAAGATATTTTTAAAGCGGCCCTAACTCAGACAGTTTCTGTATATCTCATGTTATTCTTGAGTATACTTACAGAATAGTATCGCACCCTTCAAATATCCGCAGCGTCTTTAGTTTGATCACATTTATAAAAGACAGATACAGCTGTTCAATTATTTTAGAAACCATGTGACGCGTGTGGTGAGCGGAACTTAAGCATGTGCGCACACATTGCCAAGAAAACAGGTACACTTACCGTGTGCGGTTCATGTCCAGAGTCTTTTAGAGGTTGGACATCCGTTCTATCTATCAGTTTCTAACGATCTCCAAATCCAGAGTTATATCCACTGTTTCTATAACATTCATCACCCAAATTTTGCGAACAAACAACACAGCCGAACTTCGCAAACGTAGTGCTCTCTTTCTTTCTCCTGCACACAAGTGAAAGTGACTTATACGCATGCTCTTTCTCCCGCTCTCCATGGTTGATGCGTGGGCATGCCGCGTGCTTTTCTGGGAGAATTGTCCAATAAGAGACTGAGAAAAGTTGTTACGTTACGATTTTTCATGTTCCAAAAAAGCATTCTGAAACCTGTAGGAACACTGGGGGAGTGTATCGAGCACAGAAATACTGAGTCATACGTCCAACTTGTTTTTTGACAAGTTGACCATGTCAAGCATGAGAAGACAGCACGTTTAACAGTGTAGAGAAGTCAGAATGCATGAAACAACATTGCAGGGCCGCTTTAATGAAGCGTATGTGATGAAGCTTTGTGATTTTTTTGATGAATGAGCAAACAGCGTATTATGTTGTTTTCGTACTGCAACTCATGCACACAGAGCTCAAATTGAATATGGCGATGAAAAATAATGATACAAAAATCTTTTTTTGTTTATTTCAATATAATAGATGATTCCAATTTTTATAAAGCCCACTATGACCAATTTAACAATCAGCACCTGAGTTACTTTAAATGCAGGAAGCTTGTATTGAAAAGCACTTATAGACATTGTGTATTTTAAGTTTGTAACTTAATACTAAATTCAGACATGTTCAGCTGCATGAACTGGATTTAGAGGCAAGTACGAGGTGTTTTTTTAGTGCAGTGTCTGGTTTTGTGAAAGACATTGAGACAATACTAACTGCCTTGGTGCGTAGCTCGGCACTAGCGACGACAGATAAAGTAGGTAAGCTAGCAAGAGATTAATGTGTGATGTAAATACAAGCCCTGCACAAAGACGAATGATCAATTTCTGCCGAGTTGTAGAGGAAGCTACGTCTGACACAGGTGAGGCATGCAGAAAAGTTTCCAACGGGACCTGACAGACAATCATGATACACAACAAACACAATGGAGCTCGGAAGGAACGCGGCCACCATTTAGTCTGCAATGCACAACACAACAAAGAGTGCGACGCATTAATCATATTTTGACAGCATGCCACTCCTGTAAGGTCTGACACGATGACAGAGCAGATCTATCTTACATTCACCTACACCTCACTTTTCACCTGATTTCCTCAGACAACTTCATAATCATTTCTCTCGTGCAAAAGTTCAGTCTAGCCTCAGCAGGTTTAAGAAGGAACAATGTGCAAAATATGTCATTGCTGGTTTCCGGTATATTGTACAGCTGCAAATATGTCATTTGTGGTCAAGCTGGTCACTTATCATAGCAGACAGAGAGGCCAAATTTACAAAGTTACAATCATTTTTTAACAATAACAAGTTAGCAGGTCACACAACGCAAGACAATGCCTGTTGGGAGAGAAAATGTGTTAGATTCGTTTTATTATCAAAAGTTAGAATGTTTCTCTCAAATGTTGTTTTTAGTCGTTTCTTGAAGGATGTGAGGAATGTAGCTGATCGGATTGAATTGGCAAGGAATAGCGAAGGAGATTGAAGGAGGAGGGAGTGAAAGTAAGCTGGTGAGAAGCCGGGGATGGTTTTGAAAGCTAGCATTAGAGCATTGGAGACTCAATTTGTTTGCCGTTTAAGTTTATTGTATTCTCTATTTTGAACAACGGTTAAATGTAACTTGAGGGAGCATGAGAAGCAGCCGCGGAAAAAAAAGAAGAGACTATTTTAAAATGTATAGATATCTATTTATATGCATGTGTTTAAGGTAAAATATCTTTTTTTTCATTCTGTGAACTACTTTTATTCACCAAACTTCAACCTGTATATACCCCCCAACGAAAATCATTTGCATATTATTGCAGAGTAAGTGTGTTTAACCCTGTGATTTAGCTTCAAAGCAGAACGTCCCAGAAGTCAACAGATCTCCAAATCTTCATTGATTTTGATGAGAGTTTTGTCGTGTCGCTCTCTTGCACAGAGTTTTAGAAAAGCGAATGCATGTGGTAGTCCTGTAAACCGTTCCACACAAATGATTCGGCAAGTCTTTGAGGAGCATCGAGCGAGGTCAGCCGTGGAGAAACGACCGTATCCTCTTAGAAGCGCAGTTCCTCTGGTCCTAACACCATGTAACTGGGTTTTTACTTTACATGCACGTCACATGGTCGAGGTCTGATAGCGGAACGTATGGCTTACTTTCATTTGAAAGTTCTTTCCACTAGTAAACAATTTGTGATTATGAGAAAGGATGTTAGGAGAGCTGCCTTTACAAATCTTGTGTCTAATACATGAAAGTGCACTTACAAAGCTAAATAAAGTAAATCATTTTTTTACCAGAATTATATCATAATGATAATTCTGATTCCTATAATTTTCTGTAACTTTATTTTGATTTCCTTACAATGAATCATAACACGTTTGGTAAACGGTTTTGTACAGTAAACACGTTGTTTGCTTTTATCGTTTTCTCCTTTTCAAATTTACTGTTTGTTCCATAATTCACTACACAATAGTTGCCTGTAGAGCTTTGCTGGTGTCATTATAAGTGTTTTCTTCAAAGTAAAAAGGGCTATTTGTTGAGCTTCGGTTGCTTCTTGGCAGTAATGGGGAATGCAACATGATCCAAGAGTAAATAGCTTTATTTGAATGGAGTCGCATCATTACAGAGGCCAAACCTTTGTACTAACAATCAACTGATCAGACTATGCAAACAGAGCCCAGGACATCCTCTCTGTCATTGGACAGGCTGCCTTTCAATACGTCCGTTTGTGCTTTTTAAATAAACTTAATGTGTTTGATGGGGTGGTAACATCATTACATCACACCTTGAATAAAAAACAGGATTAAAAATGCTGTTCACTGAATAGGCGCCTCTACCCGCAGCAGGAGAAGCTTTTGTCTACCATCATTACAAATGATATATTGTACATTTATTTATTTATTATTTAACAAGAAACACAGCATAAAAAACCATCACAATAGTTTTTCAAATCAAACAAATATTCCAAGTGTACCGTTGGAGTTCAAACGATCGAGGAAAACATGCTAATTTGGGCACCGTCTACAGTAAAGCCTCAGTAAAATATGACCGCAGTTGTTTCCCAAATGACATACTATACACTATATACTTAAATGCACTACAAACTGTGTGTCTAGAGTTCCACAGTTCATTTTGGTTGAATAAGGGCATCATCCGGGTACTTAAAGTGCAATTCTTTTTTGATACATTTTAATGAGAACTCACTACTCACACTAGTTATACTACAAAATGGCGTAGATAAGTGTGCGATTTGGGATGCACTTGCCAGACGAAGTGATACGTCAGCTGTAATTATGAGACACCATTGGTTCTTGCGCATCTTGTGCAGTATATTGCATTATATATTTTTGTTTCTTAATTTTTTAATGGATAATAAACCTGTATGAAAGGCAGTTTAACAAAGGTTAACCACTTTGCTTCATTTTTATTGCCTTTTACATTTGTGATCTGTTAATTTGTATACAAATAATGACTCTTTTACAACTATAGCACAAAATATATAACAAGTATGAACCTTAGTAGATTTTATGAAAATAAATTATTAAAATAAACTTAATAGAAGTATGTTCCTGTTTTTAACAAAACAAATAATGTAGTTAAAATCTCGGTTGTTAAGATTTAATTGTTTTGTTTGAGTCATTTTAATTGAATAAAATAGTAAGTAAATCCAATTCAATTTTATTATGTTAAACCCATTTTAATTGGTAAAATTTTATTACGTAAATAATCTTTGCAGATATAACTTCCTTGGCAGCTGATCTGTAGTTCCCAGCATGCTTTGCATCTGACTGGATTGGGGGATGAATTTTCCAGATTAATTGTCATTTTAAGTGTTTTTCAGTAAAAAGAAAGACTTGTTCGTGTTTGTGTTGATTTATCTTTGAGATTTAGTAGAGCTTTGGTATTATTTTTAAGTTTGTGAGTTTGAATTGCTTACCGTTGTTCAGAAGAGCGGTCAGGCTGAGAGAGGCCCATTTTTAGTCATGAAGTGTGTTGAGCAGTAACTGTGCTATACAGAGACCACCGTCTCTTCTCATTTGACCATCTGTGTTGTACAAAATTTTATATTTTAATATGAAAGGAAATGAACCATGAAGTTTGAGTTAAGCATGTTTTGTATATCGTCATCATTTTTTTTTGTTTTCATTAAGTAATTTTACTTCATATTTTAACATTTATAAGTAGAATTTACTTGTTGCTGGTAAGTAAGTTGTACTTGAATTTTATAAGGACATTTCCTCTATAAAAATCTTCAAATTGCTAAGAGGATTTAATTTTTTCAGTGTTTTTGTTGTCAAAGACTAATATACATAATATTTTACTAGGAAGAAGATTAATTTATCAATCAGATAGTGTTGTATTTAATTCTTGCAATGATTTGTGCATTGTTTTTAATACGCTTAAGAGATACTCTTATTATAATATTGCTTTAAATGTGTGTATTTGTACGTACAGGACATGTTTATTTGTGTTTTGCACATTGTGCCCCCTTAAAAGAAAATGCTCCATCAATCAGTTTCAAACTATCTGCCAATCCAGTGTTAAATCCACCATTTATCAAACATCCATCACTGAAATGCCGTGAACAAACAAACACACCTCAACTTCCCTCACTATTGCAAGAGCAAAGACCTGTAGGCCCTCAGCGCGGCCAATCTTGATGGTAAGCGGGTCTTCCTGTAACTCGTCGGTTGACGCGTGGGCAGGCTTTTTCTTTCGCCTTGCCATAGCTGTGCTTTTCCTGGAGAATTGCCCAATAAGGGCCTAAGAAAAGTTGTTACGTTATTTTTTACGTTAAAATTATAAAAAGTTATAAAAAACTTTCCGAAACCAATACGAACATTGGTGGAGCGTACGGAAATACTACGTAATTTAATAAAACTTATTTTTTTGACAAGCTGACCATGTTAAGCATAAGAAGCCAGCACGTTTCCCATTGTAAAGACGTCAGAATGCATGAAACAGCATTAAATCACCCCTTTAAAAGAGCAAAACGTGCTAAACGTTTGAAAAGTGCTAATAAATAAACTATTGTATTGAACTTGATTTTAAAATAAAATTGTATCACATGCAAACTGCATAAACTTATTTACAATGATACATGAAAAATCAAGAATATAGGTCTTTAAGCTAAGCGAGACATGGGAAACAACACTCTTTATCTGACTTGCTCTTTTGTAGGCGAGAACAAAAGATTTGTGTCGGGAGACTCGAGGAAATGCTTTTAGCTTCTTCTTCTTTTGCTCTGGGACTCAGGTGTCTGCTTTGGTCTTGAAGGGCAATTTCCTGCAGAGAAGTTTGGGTCAATCGAAGCCAGCCTTTCAGTCTACTTTGCACCTTTTTGGTCACCCTTGAGATGCAGAGCAAACAAACAGAGTTGAGCAGCCCTGTTAGTTTGTCTACGGTGTCAACTAGTCCATACTGGCTCCACACACCCACAACAGGTTTTATTCTCGCACGCAAATAGACGTATAAACATGCTTCACAAATGTACAGTTTTGCAAATTTACAGTTTGATTCCCTTGACTTAGTCTCAGAAAAACAACACTTGCCGTTCGCTTGTGTTGCAATACACGTGTGGCAAATACCATAATAACAATACATTTGATGATCGTCTCGCAGCGCTCTATCCTCACCTCCCTCTCTTTACTGACAGTGGTCCCTCCACTTTCATCACATGGAAATAATAAAGAGGTCAAGCAAATACCCCTTCTTGTGGGTGTTGATGGTGGGGATAAAGGAAGATGGATGTCCCTGGTGTCAACATTGCAGGTGTTTGCTTTTATGACCAGGCGCAGTCTGCAAGCAGTTTCTCATTACAATCTGGAAAGCTGGACAGCCTTCGAGTCTCCGGCGCTCGTTCGCTGTTCCTTAGACTGTGTAATTTAAGAGACTAATTTTAGGGGGAAGCAAATCTGATTTTATTCAAAGCAGATCTGTGTCAAATGGAGATTCACCACTGTGGTCAGACTTCTGACTGAGCTTTAATGCTCACCCTTTCTTGTTCGGAGTTCAGCGAATCTTTTCTCTTTTTAGAAATGAATGACTTCTTAGATTTTTCTCAGTTGTGTTTCATTTACACATCAATTTAGTCTCAGATGTTTTAAGTCTTTGGAGAAATAAACACAGAAACAAATGAGAGTTTAATTGTTGACATCCATGAAGAATACAGTATGGAGGTGTAAATGAATGGATATAAAATAATCTGGGTTTGTGTCAATGTGATGAAAAATGTTTAAGTTCGTATTGAGATCTTCAATAATGTTGACTTGATGATTGAAGACTTGACCAATCTGAGCTCAGTTTGAGACATCTCTTTTGAAGCTCTAAAATAAACATTTGTGTGATTTCTTACTCTTTCTTCCAGAAGAAATATCCGAGACACAGATGAGACTTGCTCTCCATTGATGTCTAGGAGACATGATTGAGATAATAAAGAGACATAAGGCATTTTACTACAGACTAGTAGAAGTACGTAACTCCTGAAAAGCCTCAAAGGACAAACATTTTCTCTCCGTGTTCTCAGTCTGGCTTGATACTCTGTTCCTTTCAAAACATCTGTAAAGAATTACAGGCTTACTATTAAAATTAACATGGAAAACCTTGGCACTGAAGGTCACAGAGGAATGAGGATGTTCAGTCCTTTACTTTGATGTCCTCCATCATCTCATCGTGGTCTCCTGCTGAACCTGTTCATCATAAAATGAAGAAGTTAACCAGTTAATATGACACAATAGAATTGTTCTACATGATTAATGGGGCCCTTTGAGAACATATTTATCTACATATGTTTTCCACGGTACGTTGGAATATTAGGTAATACCACATATTTAATAAGCTTTGTCTTAAAACATGATAATGATGTTGTATTTTGAAATGCTTCATGGGTGAATATATTCAAAAAGTACTTGTTATAAGAAATTGTTCCCCAGGTTTAATTTAACCACCAAATAATGAGGTTTATGGTATAAATTAGAAAAACTACACCCGGTTAAAGTATTTATTTGACCAGAATTATTCGGCAGTAGAAACAAACGACGGCATATCAAAGAAGATGTGTTTTATTTGTAATAAGAAAAACAAAAGCCAACAATACATAATGTTAACATGTAGCACCATTCTAACATTACAAACATCTTGTCACTCTCCAGTCTATGAATTGCTTTTTCATCCGAGACAAAACTGATATTTTATAGAAACAAGAACAATTAATTTACAAGAAATCAAGAAGAAACTCTTCGAAACTAGGCCATAAATCAAGTAAATAATAAATGTTATATTTACGAGTGATCACCGAAATATAAATTTCTTTTAAAATACCTATTTTTAAGACTGCACTAACTTTCATTTGGAGTGTGCACCAAATTGTACACGATGTGATGTGATGTGCCACATGACCTCATTTAAGTGCTAAAATATCGCAGAACAAAAAAATGAATGCGTCTTAGAATCTTTTCCAAACCACTGCACATAAAAGTAATGTAAACCCGAAAGTACACAATGCAGTCTGCAGTGGAAAAAATGGGTGGGGACATTACATTTACACAAATAACGAGATCTTTCTGCTTGAGGGCCCCCCAAAAAGTTATTATTGCCAGCCGCCCTGATTTGGGTCCTTTGATCCTCTCACGAGTGGCCGTCTGTGCGAGTCCCTCCATCAGTGATGTGGCCTCTCTCATCTCCATCTACCTGACAGGAGGCGGTCCTGAGCGCGAGGTAAACTGGAGGCGGGGCCGACGGATCTTTGTGTATCCGTCACATTGGAAACGCCCTCTCTCTGATAATCATCTCTAATGAATGGCTGTGTGTGGCTGAAGTGCCGAGTGATAGCGATCATGTTAAGGAGGGCAGGGTTCAGGTCCTCGAAACGAATCTCGACATTCCATCTTAACCATCTGGACGTCTTCCATAATGGCACACACTCGCCGATTGTGCTTGGAAGGGAACTGCACGAAATCAAACTTGGCACCACCCAAACATTCTTGGCCGCGGCCTTGTTGCTCTGCGTGTGAGGTGGCTCATATTTGCGCTGTATGTGCTGTGTTCTGATGTCAGGTGGAGATAGGCCATTGAGAGAGTGTGAATGTGACTTTTTCAGTCTTGTACGTATGATCTGTGTCTATCAACCCTACGAGACGCGTGCGCTTGCTTGTGTACATGTGTTCGCAGGATTGTGCACATTTGCCTTTTTTGAGCAGCTCCTGGTGCTCGACAAATATCTTTCTACATCTGTACAGATCGAATTGGCGCTCGGCCAACTGTTTGTGTTCAAGAGGAAAGCTTATCGTCCACATGGCCTGAGACGCCGATGCAATTACTCGTGTTTTTGCCGATCCTGCAACTGATGTTTAATAGCGGTTGGCTAATGCTGTTTTCGTTTTTTAGGTGACCAAGTCAATAACAGACTCAAAATGCTGCCTGACGAGACGCCGAATCGCGATCCATCACGCAGCAGCCACTGTTATGTCAGGGGGTGTCATGTAATTCATTATTATGTCAAGTCAATGTATGATTCGCCTGAAGAAATTAGAGGGAATTTGTACTTGTGACTTGTTTTGCCCTCAAGAATACGCCGATGCATAATTACGTCTGTCAGATTTTATTGTGACGTGTCTATTAGTCAGGCTTTGACAGGGGTTTGGACTTCACCTGACAGTCAAACTGCAACGCTGTCACAATCTGATAGGCTGGAAGTGTTGCGTCACAGGCTTCGCTAATACTGACAAATTTGAAGATAGTTATCATGATGTACAGTTAACCATCCAAAATACTGTCTAAGAATATTTTAAGCAATTTGCACGATTAGATTGTAATAATAATTTTTTATAATATTTCTCAGTTGGTAGCATTGTTGTATTTGTAAACATAGATTTACAATGAGCAAAACAGTTTTTCAGCATTTAATAACGTTTGTCAATGTTAGTTGAATTGTAAAAATGAAATCAACAAGGACTATAAGATTTATTTTAAATGCTGCAAAGGTATTGTTCATTGTTAGATCCTGTATAACGTTGATTTATGAATTCGAGGTTTAGTGGAAATAAATGAAGATTGATGTTAATGGCCCATTAATGTCTAAGGCTTGTTTTAATATCATAAATCTTGATAGACTATTGATAAATTACTTCACATAGCAGTCAATCTTAAATAATAGCGATCAAATTTAAGAGAGGAAACGTTTTTCTAGAAACAAAAAGGACTAAATGGATGTCAGAAATTCCTGTTGCTGCTTCTGACCTGGACCGTTTCTAAATCCTCTCAGTGAAAAATGTGACCTGCCAGATACAAAGCTGAGCCAAACCTAAAAGCTTCCTACCTGAATCCTTTATCCAAATATTGGGAGAGACCCTCTTGATATTCTAGCTCTCTGCTATTTGCCCTGAGATTCCCGGGGATTACAGCATCACTAGTCATTCCACCGGGGAGAGTCAGGATAAGCTTTCCCACATTACACCTGCTGAAGTGGACATCCATGCAACATTGTAGACAGAGAATTAATGGCTCGTGTTGTATTTCGGAGCAGTCGCATAATCCTTTTTAATTTTGGAATAACAAAAATAGAATGAAAATAATTTATTTATATTTTTGGAGGACAGCTTTTAGTTTCGCATGTGTAATGCGCTTAAACAAATATTTTGTTAAAATGTTGTATGATTTATTTGCCTCTCTAGCCATGTTCATTACGTGTGGTCTGATAAATGATGTGAGCATCCTAAATAGAGACACAATGATTATTGTCCATAAAGGTTCTGCCTGAACGACCAAATGATTTTACAGAATTCACAATGACAGATTGAGAATGTTCTCCCTGATCTGATTTCACCATCTAGCTATGAAAAGTTGTAGGCAATAGAATGACTAGCTAACCCATGAGCATTACGCTACTACTCGACGTGGTGATTCACTTGATTTAGTGAATGTATTGATGAAGTGGGCAGTATATTTATACATATGATGAAATATGGTGAGTCAGGGTTTGACTTGTACCTGTTTGTTGACATGAACTTCTCTGTCTCTGACTCTGAAGGAGTCACAATGGGCAGTCTATTCTCAACCGCTGACCCCTGCAGTACGTCCTTCCATAATGGAAAGTGCCCGCTTCCTCCAGATGCCTCGCAGGAGGCTAGACGCTGTTTGCTTGGGCCGTTTAACCTGACCTCAACTCTACCTCATGGATTAGAAATGAGACTCTGCTCTACGTTTCTTACACTGAGATTAATGCAAATACTTTATGCAATAATACGTTTTATGGTCTTAAAATAAACAAGGCTGTAAGTTAAATGTAGTTGTGCACGATCGAGTTGCTCCACAGGGAAATGAGTGGAAGATTATGGGATGCATTTCCTTTTTCATACACTGAGTGGCAGGAGATCTGTAGTGAATATTTTCCTCTTGCGGTTGGTCTTTCTCTCCAAGGCCATTTCCTCTAATGCATCTCAGCTGCCTCAACTCCCGCTGAAACATAAACCAAGGACTCAGAATCAACTGCCGTCGTATTGGAGCTGTTTTCCATAAGCCATGAAGATCTGCATCCAGTCAAAGGGTGTTGGCAATCCTACACGACCAGGACGACTAGCAAATCGGAGCTTTTAAACAGCATTCCGGTACATTTGCCTCTGTCGCCATCTCTGTTTAAAACATACAATTGCATTTTATTTTACACACTTTTTTCTAATGTGTTAAAAACAACACTGACATTTGTTTTATCTTCTTAACCACATTGCAGCTTTAAAATAAAGTACTGCTAATTAAAAGAATTACGCCTTATATTTCAGTTTCCACATGACATCGCACAGTTGGGTAACAAGATCGATTAGGTTCTGTGCCATCTTTGGTAAGGCAAATATAGGACAACCACATTCAAAGGTAAATTATAATATCTTTTTGTAGAGGTAAAATTGGAGAGTGCCAGTGTTTATTATTGTTTTATTTGAGAGGTGTCCAAAGCTGCATGCACCATGACCTACGCTACCATTACTCATGTTGAAAAGCTTAAATATACACACCTTTCTAAACTAGACACGACTTTTCAAAATATATATATGAGTTATGAACCCTATACTCTAAGCTACAGCACGTTTGACATTACTGAAAAGGAATCTGTCGTCCTGGGATTGTGCGCGGCTGCGTACGGCAACGCTGCTTTTTCAAACAGATGAATCCTCCTCGTGAATCCCAGCCAGAAGTCGATGTGTGTGTTGGATTGGGCCGCGCATTTCTGAAGACCACACAGGTTTCCAGCCTGACGTCCAATTCTCTCTGCTGCCCTCCATCTTTGTCATGACACGTCTCCATGGAGATGAGGTCACAAGTTTAACAGCAGCGGACTGGACAGAAGCCGGTGAAACCTGCGAGAGACGCTCTGTTTTAAAGCAAAGGTCTGAGGAGTTGTAAGTTCCTATTGATGTGTTCTCCGGGGCATATGTGTTCAACCTGTCATTACGGCTGTATAAGTCAATCCCTGTTTATCAGCTGCGAGGGACCGTGTGTGAAATGACCTCTGACCTCGTCCTCCCTAAAGGGCTATTGAACAGCTCCCGCTCCCTTGTTTCCTCCCACCAATATACACAAAAAACAGATTATTTCATTAGCACCTGAACACCCGAGAGAAAAAGCGCAGAGACGGACACAAAGATCTGAACAGAAGTAGGTTATAAATGAGAACCCATCATTTTGCGGTATAAATGACCTCACCGGTAGTAAACTAAACTAACTGGAACGTACAGAAAGTAAAACAGAGCATGCGGATAGACGCTTAGAGATGGGGATGCGTTGAGCCTTCACTGTTAAACTGTTTCAGAAACGACTCCCCCTGCTGCAAAAGAGGACATCCATATACACTTGGACTTCTAGCAGCCTTGTAACCCAGAACAGATGTCCACAATAAATGGTGCTGATCCGCGGAGGCCCCGGGTTCTGTCCGGAGCAGGGCCAGTCAGCACCTGATCAAACTGCAAGGTTTACAACAAGGAGGTGCAAAAGTTTCTCCCCGTGTGAGTCAGACGCCTTTCACAAACAGCAATATTTTAGAGTCTAATTGGGTAGATCAACAGACTTGTAGCTCCCGAGGGACCATTGTGCGTGCGTTTACAACTCGCCTCCTGTTACAAGCCCCGCTGCCATGGAACGACCTATCAGTTGTCTGTTACAATCTTTTTGGAGAAATAAACCGGACCTCCGCTCTAATATATAAAATTGAATGTCTCTACTCATTTTTTGCTTTTGATACGTGCGTAGCATTTGAAAACAGCATCCTGAAAGGCCTGTCACAGCTTGTATTTATTAGAGAAGCGGGGTACCGTGGTACTTAAAAGTAACAATGTTTTTGTTTGATCGTGCCAAATAATGACATTTCTTTTTGTCAAGATGAACGACAAGTAATTCGAAAGACAACAATAAATGAAGAGAAACAGTTCATGTCAGCGCTGCAGTTCAGTTGGTTGCTGATTGTCATCATTAGTGCAACATTAACAAAAGACACAAACAGAGCGGACCAATGACATGCAGACATTCGTTTGTGTTTAAAGGGTGGTCTCCTTACATCGGCCAATGAGGCGAGGTAAAGACTCGTTCACATGCTATTAAATAATATCCAGGTCAGATACGTTTGCCAATCTGCTCAGTATGCACAATGTTTACTTTGTAGAGAACGCTATAACAACCTAAAGTAATATTTACAAAGATGCCGTCGCCCGTTTCCCAGAACTGCCCGCAGATGTGTTTAAACTCTTTTTCAACTCTCGCAATGCACAAGGTGTCGATATGAATACCTATATAGTCTATCAGTATCATTGTCAGTTCATTTTCACCACATTCCTCCTGTCCCATTCTTTCCCCTCCTGTACTTCCACATTCCCTACTGTGCATTTAACCAGTGGATACCTTGGTGGTCCCGTCGTTGGTCACTATTAAAATGATGTTATTTTTCTTCCCCCTGACCCCTGGCGATGTCTACAGCATGCCGATGCCCTCCTGGAAATGGCAGCTGTGTGTAGTTAGCCAACAGGAAGCAGCTGTCAGGTCGATCCCGGGACGAACCTCTGCAGGTTTGCTGTGTTTGTTTTCAGAACATGCGTGATTCGGTTGCTGCCGGTGAACTGGACTTCTACATGTAGCCTACTACTACATATGCTCTGTTTGGCACAACATGGAATTAGCAGGAAACGTGTTCATGTCCACATTCAATACACTTGACTTTTATATTAAAATACTTTCCCTATTCCAGTTTGTATCTGTAAATTAACCATTCAGTTGTTGATTTTCCTGAGCAGATAACACAAAAATGTTTACATTTAAAATCAAATGAGTATAAATAAAAATAGTAGAGCTCACACCACAACTGCAACAATCATTTTCAGATTGATTTTAAAATTCGAATTGCAATGGACTCCACATTTAAAGTTTTGCTAATGCTAATGCTAATGGATGCTACAGTTGTATCAGTGTATTGTTACAGGCCTTTGAGTGATTGTTTTAAATGTCTAACACAGCACTGGTTCAAATAATGTCATAAATTAAGGGTGAGACTTGCATTGGTTTTGTCCAAACACCAAAAGATAGTTTTGGGGAGAGTGTCTTCGGTTCAAGTTGAACATTTGGTGTGAATAGCCTGTGTGCAATTACATGCAGTGTTCTGACATTTATACTCTTGTTATGTCTGATATTTGCCCAACGGTGTGTAGATGTGTGCGAAAATGCATTCCAGGAGGTGGTAACTGTCCATTAAAAAAGTTTCTTTGGGAGGGAAAGGCCATTAAAGACAGGCTATAATCGTGAGAGACTGTGTCCAGTAAAGAAATCTACAAGAGTCATTTCATTTGGTTTTCATTTGGAGTGATCGCTCACCAACGCAGCCGCCGCTTCGTTGCATCGCCTCACTCTCTATGGAGAATGTCTAATGAGGGGGAAAAATCATACCTTCAGGTAACTGGACACTATACTGTACACTGTAAAGACCTGTCAAGGTCCCGCTCCATGAAGAGCTTCATTGGCTGATCAAAAGATGCTCGAGACTCTTTAAAATTCCTCCTCTACAGTAAAACTTAATGCAGACTCATTAGTAGAAATAAAACAGATTAATGCCAGTGCAATTAAATGTGATCCAGCGCACCGATGGCCACCGATCTGTGCTCGGACAAACCAACAAACAAAAACAGCGACTTCAAACGTTTTTAAGACCACGACAACGCAACATGCTCCAGGAGCGAATGACACAAAACCAGCTGAGAAGCCTTTTTTTTACTTTTCCATTCATTTCTCAATGTCGTCCATTTTCATGCCGCAAGGTTTGTGTTGAGGACAGGAAGCGAACAAGTCTCATTATGGAACTAATTTTAGTTTCAGGAAATATATTTAGGGCCTTTTGGCTCAGAACCCAACGCTCAAGTGCCGGTTCTTTATTCCCAGTTGTGAAACAGGAGTCATTTAGTACTTACTGAAGTCAAAAGAAACATTTGACAGTATATACAGAGCGACTTCAAAAGTGCCTTATCTGCACAGACATCGAAAATGAGTGATTCCACATGAAACAGCAGTTTACCATAATGAGGGAAATAATTATTGCATTTGTGTAGTACAAATAAATGAATCCGGCGCTGCTTGAAAGGCGCTGGTTAAATGTAACATTTATCCAGATTTGGTTCTCAGAAACAGAATTTTTTTATTTTGGTACCCCGAGAAAAAAATTTAATTGCTCAGAGGATGCTCTTTAATAGCTCAGGAGATAAGAAATGAGACAATCGTTGAAATCTATAGAGTACGATAAAACCAATGTATATTTTAGAGGTCAAATAATCTGGATTTGAGTAAATATGATGAGAAATCATATTTCATATTGAGATTTTCAAAAAAAATTATACTTGACAAATCTGAGCTCAGTTTGAGACATCGTAGACATCTCTTCTGAAACTCTGACATTTGTGAAATTCCTGCCTCTTTTATCAGGATGGATATCGGAGATGCAGAAGAGACTAAAGTTAAAGGTTCCTCTCAATTTATTCTCATTGATGTACAAAGATTTGAGATATACAATTTTCAATTCAAAGGCAAACACTTAGTTGTCACATAAGATTAAAATGAGAAAAATCGTATGCTGAAAAAACTTAAAAATTAACTTCCAAAATTCAATTATAAAAATATGAATGCATAGAACTGTCACTTTTAAAACAACGTATAATTATTTAAACAACAGACTTGCACGTGTGTAGTCAATGCAAACCTGCCGAGGGAGATTGTAGTCAAAGAGTCTAGATGAAACATGGCTGATAGTTTAACGGCTGATTAAACGCAGATGAGTGAAATGAGAAGGACACTTGCACACAAGGTTACGCAGGAGGATGGAGGCTGGACTCTCAGGCTCTTGGCGCCGGGGCTGCTATAAAACTCTGGCCACTTTCTCTTAGCCGGCCCCACCAATACGAGCGTGTAAGGACTCACATTATGGCCGTAAGCAGGACGTCTTTTTGTTTTTAGTTTGACCTTTTTTAATCCAAGTTTTATATAGTTTATGCATTTCATCATTGAGGTGAACTTTTACATTACAAGTGTTATTCCACTTTTCATGTTATTACAGTTCGTAATTGCTGTATACGGTACATTTGTGGAGTTTGTTGCTGGAATCAGACTTTTGACAAAAATACTAGTGAGATATCTCTACACATGATACGGCAATAAATCACTTTGTGCCGTGATTTCTGATCATAGCAACTTTGCTTTCATGCTCTTATACAACTGACTGGCTAGTCTAAGCTCTTATTTATCTAGGCCATTAAATGGATTTTCAATGTTTGACCATGTCTCATTTATTAGATTTATTGACTCTGAATTATCTTCAAAGTCAACATCTCTTTCTTACCCCTTATTTTTACCCCTATCATTTATACAAACATGAGGAATTATGAACATTGCGGTAAATGGAAAGTTAAGACAAGAATCTTGACTGTAGCTATTCTTCATCAGTTATTGCCATTAATGACACATTCATTTCCTACATAAACGGCATAAATAAAGATACACACTATTCTACTGAAGTTGCTTATTATTGAGCATAACATACGTTAATATATACACCATCCATTTCAGTTTACATTTCATTTACAAAGATATCATCTTTCTTCACATCAACATATTCTCAATGCGTCGAAGATTTTCGAAACACTGACATTTACATCTGAGCGGCTTTAAACTGTCTAAAACTTTAACAAAGTTTGGACCGTTTTTTAACGGAGCCATAAAAAAAGGAAGTTCTTTAATCTCAAGATATCAAAAAGCATTAGATGTTCCCTCCTTTCTTTTTGTAACATGGTAATCAACTTGTACATTGTACAGCAACAAATATGATTTGTGTTTTCTCATTATCTAATTATGCCCCATAAATCATGCAAGACAGTGAAATAATGTCACTTCTGATCTCAAACACAGAGCAGTAGGCATGGGAAATACTGTAGGAGGTCCGCAAATTGCTTCCAAGGCAGTCGTATGTAAACAGAGTCTTGAACTCACGGGTCAGGTCACTGCGAGGGTGATGGGAGACTGTTTGTTGTGCCGTAATAACGCCAATACCCTGCACACACTGTACATGATAATCGGTTTGCCCACGAGCCAACCAGACCACCCAGTCCTGCGGTGCGGTGAGTCTAGCGGCCGTCATTAAAACGTTTGTAAGGGTCATCCAAAATCGGTCTTAAAGGGATGGTGCAACCATAAATGAAAATTATTTTTTCAATTATTCACTGTATGACTTTCTTTCTTCAGCGGAACACAAAAAGAGATTTTGAAGAACTAATTATCATGTTCAGATTATCAGGTATCCAAACAACACTGAACCACACTGACTTCCATAGCACGAACACAAAACCACTGAGACATGTCTCTTTTTCTTGTGAACTTTCCCTTCAAGACTATACAAGAGGGAGCAAAAGGGATGGGTCAGGAGGGGTTTGTGTGTCATGGATTCATGTCCCCGTCTTACACTGAATGATAATATTTTTCTTTCTGTTAGGCTTGAATGCATGTCTTTATCATCATCTCTCCACTGTTTTTGTTTTAGTTTGTGTTTGTGTGTCAATGTTGGCTTTTGAGTGGATGGCATTTTTTAAATAATGCCCAATGCATAGTTTCCCTGGTACTGTCATGATCCTGCCTCTCCTTGTCGTGGTTTTCGAGTCTTGTGGCAGGATCATGTCAGTCCCATGTGTTTTGTGTGGAGAAAGAGCATTGTTTTGGTTTGAGAAGCCATGCTCTCTCTCCGGTGTCACGTCCTTTAGCCCCGCCCCCTTGTTTCCCTGTTAGCAGTCCATTAGTGTTAGTCTTGTCTCCAGCCCTGATCCATCTTTCCCTTAGTGTTTCAGTCCCCTCACCTGCCTCGTGCAATCCTCCTGTTAGCTTTCCCTTAGTGTTTCATCCATGTCACCTGTGGCCACTCTCCCTGTGTCATCAGTACTTGTTAGTGTTTCCCTTTATCAAGCCCCAGTTTTCCCTCTGTCCCTTGTCGGTTCATTGTCATTTTGTCATTATCGTACCTCCTCACGTCACCTTGTTGGATTATTCCTGTCTATGGATTATCGTGTTTGTTCCTGTTCTAAGTTTGTGGATTTTGTTGATTTATTATTCAAAGGACTTTGTTTGTTTTGTTCCCCATGTGGGAAGTTTTAGTTTATGTCTTGTTTTGTCTTGTTTTTGTTCATGTTCTCCCCATCGAGGGTCTTTTGTTTAAATAAAGTTTTTGTTATTTAACTCTGCTGCCTGCGTTTGGGTTCTGTCCACACTTCGTGACAGGTACACTAACCACATTCACAGTATCAGTATGTAGCTGTTTCGAGCTGGTTTAAGCTGGTCATAAACCGTTCCTGAGCTAGGAGCTTGCAGCTGGGGACCATCTTAGGTCCAGCACATGACAATCTTAAACCAGCTCAAAACAGTTACATTGCTTCAAAACAAATGAAGTTTATTTCAACAGGGCTGAGACAAAAACGAAACCAGTGGTCAGTTACAACGCTCGTAAATCTCGTCCCTGCAGAACAGTGTGCTGTCTTACGGCAGCTCGGGGAAATGGAATGTACAAATATTCCAAAGATATATTTAGGAAAAGCTTTGCATCCATGGCAACATTGAGCTGGTCTGCTTTCCACGCTTTTCTTGTGGTGAATGAAAGAGATATATTCTCTTACTATAATTAACTCTTTGATACATAGAGAGCAATTTTAGTAACGCAGCAAGAAAATACACTTTTTAAGTTGTTTAAAGAACGTAATGAAACGTTTTCAGAAAATGTTGTACTTACATGTCACATTGATAAAATGCTTTTTTTTTATATTTTCAGCACACTGTGAAACTTTGCTAAAGTTACTGTACTTACTGTAGATTTACTGTAGATTTAATGACTTTCCTATTACTGTTTTCAATTTGAGTTTAACTTTACTTTACCTGAAATTACAAAACTTGGTCATAATGAGCAAGAAGAGACTGGTCTCATTACTGGCAAAAACATTCTTCCTACGCAATTTTGTTTCGTTTTCTAGCAAATGTTTTTTAAACTTCTTAAATCACAAGACATTTACATCACATGAAAAGTGACCTAAGATATTAAGTCTTGTGGTGAAAGAAAATTTAATAAATAGAAAAAGTTTATGTTCAAAACAAATCTTGAATCTTCAGTAAGTTACTGGCAAACCTGCTGTAAAACAACAGCAAAGTTTAAACTTTGAGAGAACGTCAGCCAAAGTTAGATTAGTATCGAATAGTTTTAGTTCTTTGAAACGCTCATCAAGTCTACACTATTCACAAGCACCTATTGATAAAATGTCAGCTCTGTTGTACTCTTCTTGTTTAGTTTCTGAATATTATTAATCGTTTCTTTCAGAGATCTGGACACAGATTGTTTATTGTAATGTAGGGCGCCGACACCGTGCTCCACGCAGGTGAATTAGACATGACATCATTCCTTTCCTACTCGCCGAGGCTCATAAAATGCATTCACGATACACACCATGACAGAGTACATCATCTGCAACGTCCATTAAGCAAACTTACTGTATTTACACTGACACACCCAAGCCCAATCCAACACTAACAATAACACAAACACACTTGCACGACAAAAATAATGATGAAATAAGAGAGATTTGAAAAGATTCGGGAATTCATGTATATATGAACAAACGTTCTCTGCCATCCACACAAGAGCGGCTGTCATCACTATATTCAGATGCAATAGTAAATATTACAATTTCAGGAGTTGAAAGTCAATGTACAGTTGTTCTATTGTTACATTAATCTTGCACGAAGCATCTTTTACAGTCAATACACCGTGACGGATCACATAAATACAGATTATCACTCAATCAAATAATGTTCCTGTTTATATGATTAACTAGTATGATGGATTTTCTAGTTTCAGCAGGAGGAGAATTCTGAGTTGGCAGATGCCTAATCCATAAATAGGTGCTGGTAACTGTTTGGCTGCTCACAAATGGGTCAAACGTGGGTGGTTTTATAGAGTCTTCTCTCATCGCAGGCACACAAAAAGCTTTGAACAAAACCTCATGTGGCTACGTTTTGATTTTCTTTTCATTTCTAAAGTGCAGGTCTCCATTTTTATTTGCAGATCCCTTCTCAATATTTTTTCCACATTATTTATCATAAACACATGTAGGAACAGTTGGCGTACGAGCACAGTGAACGCCGTGACTGAAATAAGGCCATCATATTAAAAATGAAAGGAGTATTTGGTTGCTTTTAATGCTATTTTCCACTTTGTTTATTGGTGATATGTTTTAGTTTATATTCATTCGCATGTCCTTTGAGTTACTGTTTTGAAGATATCAAATTATATTTTTAAATCAACAAGAATGTAACAAATCCTTTTTTTTCACATAACATAAACCAGTTCTTCGAGGATCTAATTTACCTCAGTCACTTGTTTGTCTTCATATGAAACAGGTTCACAGGTTTCTGCCTGAAAATGCAGAATTGTGTTTCTAGCTTCCTCATAAAATCTATACTTCGTTTACAGTTGTTTACAATTGCTAGGACATATTTCTCCATACTTTGGTGACTTTTGCCAAACTCTTCACACAGTGAGCACAACAGTAGTATGTTTGATGTATGTCAAATACCATGAATTATTTTCTTACTTAGACACAACAATTGCCGAAACACTGTGTACCTACAGACTAATTTGCACACATCTACATACTCTTTTACAAATGGTTCAAAACAATAACATGATATAACATTTTCTCTGATATTTGATTGAAATGTGTTTTGATCGTAAAAATGAAATGCTGTCAAAACAGTTGGACCAACCACAGATGATTCCAATTGTAGCCAAAGACCTATACATGTGTCACTTCTTTATGTCATTTCATTACCATCTATAAAAACGACGAGAAATTAGCAATCATTTGAATTGTAACATAAACATGGACCAAGCCAGACATAGAGAAGTGGTTGAAAGAGGAAGAGGAATACGTGTACGTAGTGGTGGAAGAAGAAGAAGAAGAAGAAGAAGAAGAAGAGGAAGATCAAGAGCTGTGGTTTCAGATGAGATCAGGGCAACTATAATTGAGAGAGGCTGGACTTAGAGTACAGCCAAATCATCAACGCTCAACAGTGGCATCTATTGATAGAGTTTTCCAGAAAACCAACAGGTAAGTTCTATTCTGCGAGAGCATCTTTTCCAAACCTACTTGTGTGTAATTGTTTATGCATTTCTGCTTACTGTAAGACCCAACGGTTACATCTTTGTGGATGAGGCGAGGAAGGAATCTGATTGGGAAAAGAGCCACAGTGGATGTCCCAGGCCTAACATCACAATGTGTGCTACATTATCCACTAATGGACTGCTGTTACGCAAACCGCTAATTGGGCCGTACAACACTGAGCATCTTCTTTCGTTCGTGGATGACCTCTATGGAAGGGTTGTGATGGGTGAGGAAAGGGATGCAGTGAGGAGAAATCAGCCAACATTTATAATTGTATGGGACAATGTGGCATTTCACCTCTCCAGTGTCCAGTCACAGAGTGGTTTGCAGCCCAGCCCAGGATGGTGTCACTTTTCCTCCCACCTTATTCTCCATTGCTCAACCCCATAGAGGAATTAATTTTGGAGGTGGAAGGTTTATGACCACCATCCCTATGATCAAATGACCCTTCTGGATGCGATGAATGCGAGATGCCTGGTCATATCTGCAGAAGATTGCCAGGGATGGATCAGGCATGCCAGAAGATTCTTTCCTAGGTGTATTGCCCTGGATGACATACTTCTAAAAACAAATAAAAAAACATAAAGCAATTCCTGTAACATATAATGCAGTATACACTAGAAAGGTTTTTATTTTACAGAAAAATCTGTGTTTACCGTAATGCTTGGTCATTGTTTTATAGATGACCAAGTGTGTTTGTTGACTGACAACCTTTGCTAGTGTTATGAAAGAATGAGCTGATTTGAGACATGAATGAAGTGTTTTGATATGTGAAATAAGAGGAAAGTTTGTTAGGAGAGCTGTATGAAGAGTTTTGCAGAAGTCACCAAAATATGGAGAAATGTGTCCTAGCAATTGGAAATTCTGTAATTGAGTATACTTCAAGTAAATATCGAGTTTATTTGAAGTACACTTTATGCTGTACTAGTATCAATGTTCTAGTATTTGTTAGTGTACTATTTGAGTACAACATGGGACAAAATTAGTTTATAAAAGTTTACTTTTATGTGTAAAAGTAATAAGCTTTAAGTTCACAGCTATTGTACCTTTGTACTCCAACTACGTATACAATTGAATTGACAGTACAGTTCGACTGTTGATAGTTTACAAGGTCAACACTTGTAGAACGTTTTGTAGTTTACGAAAGTACACATTGAAGTATACTCTCTACTAGTTTAGTACTTTGTATACTGTAAGTATACTTGTAAGTTATCCTTAAAGTTGACTCTTTATAGATTATTATTGCACCTTGAGTATGCTATGTTTTTTATTAGATATTAAGTACATTTCTTTAATCCCTGTGTTTCATACTTTTCTGTCAGTATAAATCAAGTACACTTCAGTGTCATTTTAGGTAGCCTATATTTCAGAAAATGTAGACTGAAAGCATACTTTCTTATTTGAACTTAAAAAGACTAAAATGAACTATAATAGCGCACTTGAATAAGCTTCTTTTTGTGAGGGTTGTGTTTAACATTCGTTACAGATTTGCTAAAATGTGTCAGGACTGGATTTCAGCTCAGCACACACTTAGTCCTTGTGTCCTTTTCTCTAAACAAAAGCCTCAATTGCCGAGAAGTACTTTGGCGCCAAAGTGCAATTTCTGCTACCTGTCTAATAGTGCTGTAAGAAACCAGAGGCAAATTCTCTCCATTAGATGCAGTTTAGATAACCAAACCTTTTCCTGAAAACATTTTTGGATTCGTTTGGTTATTCACCAGATAATCATGACTGGCCCACAAAGGGGGTCACTTCAGGTACATTTTCTTTTTCAACACACAAAGTGGTTTCATTTATACAAATCTAAACATTCTTTGTACAAACAACATATATTGATGTTTTCCTTTGATTATTAATTTCTTATCAGATTAACAAACATCCTTTTTGTTGTTTTAAGCAAAAACATTCTGTTCGTTTCGTCTGAAAGCAAGACATCTATTCTTGATGATTTTGCTTCTTAAAGGGATAGTTCATGCCTTTCAAGCTGATTTTTCTAACTTGGCTATCTTTCAACATGTTGTGATTGCTTGCGCCCCTCTCAGTGCACGTGTGTTCATAAGCTTTGGCTTTTAGCAATAAACAGTAAAAATGGCGTCAACTTCACTTCAGCAGTTAAAAACATACGGATCGAATGAAGTGTAACGGAAGTCTACTATAGCAATGTACAAACGTCAGGCTTTGATCGAGATTTATGCTAGGGAAATGACACCGGTCCATGAGAAGCGAATTCTGTCAAAGACAATATTTCGCTTGGCATTGAATTTTAGCTAAAAACGTGAGTTTTACAAGGTGGGATAACCCCGCCCCTAAACCTAACGTCACAGGGACAAAGTCAAAATAAAAACAAAACACATGACTGAGATCGTAGGAAATAGGAATTCACACAAATGAGCCACCTTGTAAAATAGGTTTGAAATGCATTAATATACAGGTATATTTATACATATGAAAGGTGCCGCACTGACACGAATTAAGGGGGAAATTCAGTCGGATTAATAGATTACAGTTTGTGAATTCCCTTGGGACTGTGTTGTGTCGCTGTGAATCAGGGTAAGCAGAAGGGAGATGTGTTTTCACCTGTGTAAGTTTTTGTACAGATTTTATGTATTTTTTGAAATACGGTCAAAAACGTAAAATTGCAAAAACTGGCGAAAAGTGAAATTTTACAAAGATTTAAAAAAAATTTTTTTTACAAGTTTATTTTAAAACTGTTTTACAGAACAAGACAACACGTTTACAAGACAAATGGAAAAACTATTTAATATATATCCTTGTATCCTATGATTTTATAGAAACAAATTATTTTTTACGTTTTTTCCAGTTTACAGAATTTTTTTTCGTTTTGTTTTTTTTTCAGATTTTCTTTACACTGTAGATAAATACTGAGTATAATAATTTGGCTTCCAAAATGTCCGCCATTGTCACAGTTTGCCTGCTGCGTATGATTAATAGCTTTCTGGTTCTTTTGTGTGTTCTGACAGTGTAAACTGCAGAAACTATGATGCAAGTGTGCGGAGGTCATCAAAAGGCATCGCTGGACCCGCAGTGAGGGTTCTCTGATAGTTCACCTCCTCCTCCACGGAGAGGTGTGAGAACCCGCCGCCAGCATTCACTTCCTCCTCATAAGCTGACTTCTGGAGAGAGATGGTGGGATAGAAAGGCTAAGGGCTGATATAAATTACCTGCCGATGGAGAAGATAAACCGTGTCAAAACAGCCCTTCGCTGGCCGAGGCCAAGAGAAGATAGTTCCCTGCCTTTCTATGGGACATTTTATCTGCTGCGATTAGATTAGAAGATGTGAACCTGCTTGACATGAATGAGAGGATTTATTTACAAACATTAAATATTTGCCCGATCACATGGTTAAGATGGCGTGGCGGGTGTTTTTCCACGGCGTGGAGGGATGATCAATCTTAATATTTATTTAACGTTAGGCAAGTCATTACAAGTCGCACTAAGCATGTATCCAAAAGTGCCTTCGTCGAATGTTTAATCTTGAGACAATACATATGACTCATTTTTTTGCAAATCAGTCCTATCTGCAAGATGTTGTGAGTTGTGTAAGTTTTGCTGTTTAAAAGCAAACCCTTTTCAAAATGTTGCACCGGGTCAAATACTTGAAGCCTAAATAGACATTTTGTATTTCCATGGCCAGACAGTTGAACACATAATGACTGTGATTAGAATCCTTTATCAGGCAATAGAAAAGCTTTGAGGATAAGAAGATATAGTCGGCCAGAGGTTTGCAGAAAGCAACTTTGTGTTTAATTGCATAAATCACTGTGATAAGATGCTTTTTAAATGACGGTGGCAAGCTGACAAACACACTGTCACGCTTAGAGGGTGAAAGTATATAAAACTACCTTAAAATGTTCCTTAAGACATATTTGAGAATATATGAGAAGAATGTACTGAATCATCATATCCACAACATCATCATATCTGTAAACTAAATCTACGTATTTCTAAATAAATCCTAGCTTGTGACATCAACACTTTCGGACACAATAGTTTATCTTATTTTTATGAAGACATCATTTGATTTCATCCTTCGGTTATAAGATATCATTGACATGTCAACAACAACACAATGTGCAACATGATAAAATATGTATAAAAAATTAAGATCCGTTAATACTTGTAAACGAAGAGCTGTATTTTACTGTTGATGTTCATATGTCCAAAATTAAACTATATTTATAAATGCCAGATGAAAGTACTCAAATCTTTCAAAACAGCAACAGAGAATGAAAACAGAAACACTGTAAGAGACTGTAATTGCCGAAATACATGGAGGTGTAAATGAATGTGGATTGTAAATGTGGAACGATCTGGATTTAAGTCAATTTGATGAGAAATGTTTGAGTTCATATTGAGATCTTCAATAATATCGACCTTTGATTTGCAGACTTGACAAACCCGAGCTCAGTTTGACACATTGCTGACATCTCTTCTGAATCTCCAGATTTCTGGCTCTTTTCTCAGGAGAAATATCTGAGACTTAATAAGAATGATAGGAATCGACAGGGAAAAGACGGCAGACATCTCCATTCTTGAACTCCTGCTCATGAGTCTGGTAGTCCAGCTCCTATCTAATGATCATTAAGAGTGCAGATGAAAGCTCTCAGAAAGCCCTTAATCATCGCTATTAAATAAGTGTGGTTGAATGATAATATCTTTTCCCCCAAATAAAAGGAGACTGCAGCATTAAATAATCCTACAATTAGAAACGATCAAGGCCTATTCTCGAACTTGCTCAATCTTGGGAATACATCTCGGGTAGAAAGGGTGTTTGGGTCGCCCCAGTAGGCGCCGCACCGCCTAGACTCCGGCCCGAGGGCTGAATCGACATACCACCAAAATACTCTTGGCACATCAAACACACAACCATTGTAGAGCTCACTGTACGAGCTCCCTCGGTCACACCGTTTTCCTTGTTTTTGTTCCTCGACTGGACACCAATATCAATGCTATAAGTTCTGCATCTGTTTCCAGTATTGCGTAGGATGCTGGTATTACTTCAGTTGGGAGAAATTACAGGAGCAAATAAACAACGCAACAATTTCACTACAGCACGCATAGGACGACTTATTTCTACATTTATTCAGATTTCCATAATGACTCGGATGGTGGGCAGCTGCAGGCCTTGAGAGTTGAGACAGCAGTCAATGGTCAAACAACAGCAATGGTCAAACACGTGCAAATTACAAATAACAAATAACAAAACTTAATAATCATGTTGAATATCAAGAGGAGAGGTGGTACTGGTAACGGTCTGGCAACTTGAGGGATGATCTAAAAATGCATTCTATCAATACAAACCTGGCATTGCTACCAAATTAACATTTAAGAGTTGAAATTATCATTGTGCTGCCATATTTGTATTTAGCCACTCTGATTTTAGTTCTAGATTTTTTTATATATTTTGAAAGGCTTTGAGATTGGGTGACCTGTTTCTCTAAGGCAACACAAACACAACAAACCAGTTTAAAATCTTCCCCAAACGTATTGCACGTTTGGGCTTCTCCAAATGTGCTTTATAAACTGTTCTTCAACCCTCACGCTTCTTATCATTGGGAACTCTGCTATTAAAACCCTACTTTGACTTGTCTATATGCAAAATGTGCATTGAACGCGTGCTGCAGTACTAGAATATAGTGATGGCAGTGCAAAGGTGATTGAGATTGAATCCAAGGGAACACACATACTGATAAAATGTATAGATTTAATTCACTGTAAATTGCTTTGGATAAATCATCTGCCAAATGCACACATGTGCGTGATAAATAAATCTTATAAATACAATTAAAACTTTCTTATCACTGTAAAACAATACAGGCAAACATTGTTATAATAGCTGTTAGAAAAAATCTGGATTATATATAGAAGTTAACAAAATGATTCAAAACTGAATGAATTTAATTTACTTAAATGAATTAGAATTGGGCTTGTTTGAATACATTTTTAAATGCAAGTATCAGCAATGTATGCAGCATATAGATATTATACAGTATATTTCTTATATTATATTATATTTGCTGCATGCAAAGTGCTATAGCACAGTTATGTCTGAAACACATGGAGTCATGTACAGTACATTGTCTGTGCACTCTATCTGGTTGGGTCAACAGCATCCTTGAATTGACACAATAGGATCTTCCGTTTGATGTGGGAAAAAAACTGAAGGCAGGGTTTATTTTCCCAGAGGTTCTTTGAGATGTGCCGTCGCTACAGCAGACAACCACACAGGTTTTTAAACTGTGTTTATATGAAGTGCACAGTTGCGTGCACAGTTTACTGCAGCACAGACATGTGGGACACATTGCTTTGATACTGGCATGTACTTAATTGTGTAATTGAGATGCTGTTTGCTTTTACTGAAACCATCAGAATTATAGTGGTCATTTATGTACATTGATGCACAGAAGAATCGAATATGGCTTGACAAAAAAACAAAATGATACATAACGGAGACTTTTCCGAATCTGTTCGTCCTCAGGTGGATCTATGACTGTCTTACCAGTCGGACCCCCGGCTTACTTTGTAGGGGGTGATTTTTCCAAAACCCTTCAAAATCTATTTAGCGCATAATCTGTGGCAGATTATGAACTATGACAAAAGTGTGAAGGAAGTACACGCATTAGGCCAGGGGGCACTCATAGCCTACTTAACCACAAACAGACCGTTCCAGAGCTCTCGCTACAGGTATTGGTGGAGCCCAAACTAATGGTCTAGGTTAAGTTACCTGAAATGAGAACGTGCTGTTTAGACCCTTTCAAGTCTTCAAGTTCAAACACTCAACTGTCTGCTGGCTGATAACCGTGAAAACCTGTTTGGCTAATAATGTCACTGGAGGGAAATCAGATTGTTCTTTTAACGCCCGGCTACAGGGCACGTTTACTTCCTGTGAGAAACACATGCGCAAGCGCACACAAGTGAATCTGACCTCCAGATGTACCTCGAACCGAGTTTGCATACTTTCATATGCATAACCGAAAGGGTTTGGTCCTTACCTTTGAAAATGTTTGGTTTTACCTCGTGTTTTTGTCATTGTTTGAATGTTGCTAAAATGCCTATTTAAGAGGGAGTTCATACAACACCATATTCAATTTGAAAAAAATGTATCTTTATCAACTGAAGAACAGATCTTTTTACTGGAGTGGACAGATTGAGCGCATCCCTCGCCATTCCTCGCAATGGCGCATCTTGTTAATATATATTATCCTTGATATTACATGTTAAGTGTTTACAGGTATGCAAGTATTTGGTAATCAAGAGAACAATGGCAGACTACACAACTATCTTTGTGCATTTGCCAATCACTTGTTGTGATAAACCAAACCTCCTCTTCCATCCAGACAAATTGCTTAACGCTTTCGCCATCCCAATTGTTTGCATTAATCACTTTCTTTACAAAGTGACAGCGCCAACTGCTGGCCTGGCATGATCAATACCGTGTTTTCACGGATCTGTGTGAAAGGCTTTTGTTTAAGTCGCTATTGCCTGTACCAAATTTATTTTACCAATGACGAAAATCGAAAGGCCGTCATAGTTAGGGAAATGTGTCATTTCAAGTTTGTTACGAGCCTGCCTGTCAAAATGATGGATAATTATAAAAGTCTAGCACAACCTCTGGTCTGGATGTGTAACATAGGAAAACATTTCTTTTGGTACATTGTTGTAAATGAACGCTTATTCTGGATCTTCCATAGTGACAGTTTACTGTTCACCATACTGTGCAGTGTCAAGTTACATTAACTCCATCTTTTCTCTCGACCCACAACAGCCGAAATGTTTATCTACATAAAAATAAAATCAGCCTGAGAAAACTTTGCTGAAGTAAAATGCGCGACGGCTAGCCCCAGTCTCCCCTATAAAGTCATCTTAGCACAAAATACCAGAAAAAAAGGTAAGCGAACGGCGTGAACCAGAAGCACAAAGGAGGAGTCAGCGATGAGTTTCACTGGAATCTTACAGGTGAGAGTATGCAGGACCGGGCCTGTGCCGTGCTGATGGGACAGATCTGAGTACTCCGCCAGTGAACCGTGCAGAAGCAACACTGTTCAGCGCTCTCAATCATTTTGTGACAGCAAAGCATTCCCGTCAGCCTGATGATGAAACTCTGCAGACACCCACACGACATCTGAACTCACTCTGAGCACCCAAAGCAGAGAGATGATATTCATCAACATGCGTGCATATGGAAATGTCAGTAGCAGTAATCTGCTGTCCTCAAACTAAAAACGGGTCGCTGGTTTGTTCCGATAGGGTCACAGACAACGGGAAATAACAAATAATACAATTTAACTAACCGTATAATTGTGCATGTTATAGAGCAAAATAAATAGGCTTATTTTATGTTATTAACATCAAAGTCTGTGTGTCTGGTGAGAGTCCATGATGCAAAATCTGTTATTCGGTGGAAGACGCCTGCATTAGACAGAAGCAAACATGCAAATGTTTTCCTTTTAAAAAACAGTCATTACTGCGTTGGGCACACAATAGATGTACAAAACAACATTGAACCCCATTGACTTCCATTGTATGAACGCAAAACCACTGAGACATTTCTCATAATATCTTCTTTTGTCTTTTATTAACTTGTTTGACTCATAAACAAGAAATCACATTAGGGGCACTGAGGGGAAATGTTGGCTGAATGTTTGGACTCCACATTAAGGTTTTGTGGCGAAAATGTAACATAATCCTTCATCCCTAATAAGTGCATATTTCATGGTAAATGCATGACCACTTAAACAGTTCACCTCTCTTTAAATCACATTTCCTCAAACGGGACAACGGATACTCAATCTTCAGAAATTAAAGTCAAAGGCCTCACATGACATATTGCATGAAAGAAAAAAAACCCGAAGGCCTTTAGTATAGCGTTCTCTGAAAGTCTATCCATGCTTGAGGTTTTGACAAAGTAGCTGGCTTATGCTTCAGTAGCCAATGGGATTGAAGCACATGGATCTCTTCTGAAACTCCCTTTCGCCGTTGTCTCTGCACACTAACAAGGTGCGGCGGTGGCTAAATTTAGATTTGATCGCCTCTATATCTTTGGCGGCAGTCGGCGCTTGATCTGGTCCTCATTTTCATCATTTTGAACATGATACGTGGGGGTGGACTGGTTTTCATTTTTCGACCGTGCATTCCGGTTAGAGTTGGCTAGTTATATTGGAAAGCTTGTTCCTATATTCCAGACTGGCACTTATATAGCCAAATATAAGCTGATAAAAATGTTTTGAAGGGTACTATTTATGCTGTACTAAATTATGCGGTGATGACCAATACTGACTTTTAAGTCAAACGTTACATGTTCATATTATATTATAACAAGCTAAAGACTGTAAAATGAACCATTTATGATATATACTGTAGGTGCATCCCAAATCGCACACTTGTGCACTATTCTACGTCATTTTGTAGTATAAATAGTTTTAGTGGTGCGTTCACATTGAAAAATCTCAAAAAAGAAGTGCACTTTAAGTACCCGGATGATACACTCATTGAACCAAAAATATGAAAAGTGGAACTTTGGACAATTCACGCACTCAATGGTCGCAGTTTCGCTAGCTTGGTCGTATTGGAAGGGAGGCGGGGCTATCAGACGAGGCTCAAGATGATGCTTCAATCTGATGGTGACGGGCAAAATTACATTAAATGTACAATGAACAATTTATTTGACATGCATTGGTTGTGCGATTGACATCTTTTGCCCGTGATTTTTTGCCCATTAGTAGCCTATTCCATTTGGGACGAAACTGCCCTTCTTAAATTCATACACTAGGGCCCGATTTAACAGATAGCCCACGGTTTAGCTTACGCCAGGACTATGCCTTAGTTGAATTAAGATATTTATGCCGCTTTTATAAAAAAATCACAGAAGAATTACTGGTGTGTATCTTGAGACAAAATAATGGTCCTGATATATTTTAAGTGCACAGTTTACAGTATGTCATTTAAAACACACCTTATGTGTTTTTGTAGTTCATTTGCAAGCTAACTGCAAACTAACCTAGCATACCGCTAAGCAGTCAGCCAGCTGGTTTAGCTCCCACCTTTCTAAAGCCACTCCTACACAAAATCTCCACAATCTTTAACAGCTTTTAGATCAGGCATTGCACATAATCTACCTCTGGATGGACTCAATTGACCAGGCAACGTACTGTAAGTCGGCTAGCTCAATTGTGTTTCTTTAATAAATGTTTAGTCTGAATGAACTTTACGTAGCTCTGGATGAAAGCGTCTGACAAAGTGTATAAATGTAAATCACTTGACAAGCTGAATACTACTTGCTTTATCTCAATAACCCTTATTGTGGAACATTGTGCTGACTGTATTTCAACACTGACAGTCTTCCAGATTGCATCCACACCACTAAGTGTCAGTATAAGTCCAAGGACATCCAACATGTGCAAAAAGTTAAAAATAAATGGAAGAAAGAGCCATCATGCTATTGTGAGGTTGGTCAGACATCTGTTTTCTAATGATGTGGAACACGGTCTGGCTGCAGAGCTACAAAAATAAATTCAGTGGATAATATGAAGTAACGGATCAGTAGAGAATACTGTACGTCTTGATTTTAATCTTCTGCTGATCAACGCAACTTTCATATTTCAATACCCTGCGTTCTTAGTGTTTGTTTTCAAGGTAAAATGATCTGCCGTTTAAGCGTTTATATAAGAGTACATAAGGAACACACGTACTGATAAATAAAGGTATAGATCCAATTGTAAGTCACTTTGGACAAAAGCATCTGCAAGTGCATAAAATGTAAATGAGGGTTTCACTGTAAACAGAAGGAACAGAAGCGTAGCGTTTGTGGCTGCTCACCGGTAGCACTTGTAAAGTCAACTAAGATGGATTAGAAATGGCGGTGTGTATTTTGGAAGCAGCCCACAAATCCACTTTCTCTCTTATCTCTAAAAATCCTAAACGTTTGTAATGGATCCTACTGTCTCTGGAATAAAAGAATTAAGCGTGTTGATTTTGAGCCGACATTTCGGGTCACAGTACAGCACATTTGGCACGCTCGGATGAAATAGTTCGACCAGAGAGCTGATCTGACACTTCCTATTTTCCTTTTCATACACTGTGAAACGTTTTTGCCAAAAGACATGAGATCATCAAGCTCGCCTCAGAAAACTGACTGTAATGTCAGACGGGATCAAGGCATCGTGTGATTTGGGAAGAGAGAAAAACAAGCTTTGGAATAAGATCATCAAAGATACCCTTTTCGTTGATATAAAGTCATAAATAACTGTACCGGGATCAATCCAAGGGTTCAAGCGAGACATTCAGCTTTAAAAACAGCGATCTGTTTCGGTTTAAAATAATAATTTATTGCATCTGGCATCAGGATCTGTTTGTGGAGAGCGAAGCCATAAGAGACAAGTTGTTAAGAACCTGATATTTTGGGCCCTGATCATTGAAAGATGCACCTCATCTTTGTAACAAGAATAATTAGTTGGATTCATCCTTCTGAGCATCTCTGTAGTCTCTCTGAGCCATTACCATTGGATATAATGATGGGGTTTTTCCGAACGAATCCGCCCTTTGTGGGAATGCCTCCCTGGCAAAAGCCTGTCCCCTTTTAAACCCGAGTGTGACTTACAAATGGCTGACAAATAGTGAGTGATGGACGATATGAGGGATGGCCTGTGGAAATGATCTCAGGGCACCAGCCGCTGCGAGACAACATTCCATTTGATGTGCCATTTTTTCTTTTAGGTTTAGACTAAATTCAATTCAATTCAAATATATGTTTATGCATGAAAGACATCAATTATTTGATATTTATAATAATGGACATGAAGAGTACGTGTTTATTCGCGCATTGTATTCATATTTATACTGTACATACATTATCAGTCAAACGTTTACGGTCACTCAATCTTTACTAATATTGCTCTTATTCTAAAGTATAATTATTAAGAATAATAACAATGGTAGTAAACGCTTCAAAACGTTGGCATATCTAAAGTTTATTTAAAAAATCTGATAGCTTTGATGTCTTGATGTCTACAATGTTTCAGCGTCAGGTCTCATCGTGTTATAAATCGAATAATTTTTTTTATATTTTAATCTACAAAGATAATTTCAAGCATTTAAGCACATACCTTAACATCCCATGGTGAAGATAACTTTTAACGCTTGATTTAAGTGATTTTAACGTGACAGTAGGATATTTATCTGAAAAAGCAGAGATGGGCCGCAGTCATCCGTAACTTAGCACAATTTAAATTGCACTGCCTTATAATCTACTGGAAAACACCGCCATTCGCACCTTGCACCATCTTGTTTGTTTTAGTAATATAATGTGTGTGTGTCACAGTCGAGGTGATCCTGCGTAAAGCAAGTTTGGAACTGCCTGAGCCGACAGAGTTCTGTAACAGATAATGTGACGCATTTGAACGCATGGCTGCCCTTCTATAGCGACATCACTGTTACAGATCCTTCTAGAGCAATGGTCTTATAACTTTAGACTGTTTCAAACCGCCTGGCGCCTCAGATCACCTGTGTGGCGTCTGTCTTGCCAACAGTACCTTAAAGTGAAGTGTGCAATGAGCCACGTCTCGCTGCCCATTTAGCAATGCTATTATAACTGCGCTGTTACAATAGGCCCACTCCCATCACATTCATACACAATGATGGAATTAAAGCAGATGTATGTTTCATCTTACTACAGGAAAACACACTGTAGTTTGATGTTTCTGTGGAGGTGATGAGTGCTCTGAAGGCTCTGGAAAACAAACATGATATATACGTGTGTATGCTTGGGTATGTCTGCATGTATGTGTGCGGGTAACATTTAGTGGAATGTATATGGGTGTGTGTGAGCCTCTGGTTAGCCATCGGTGGGTGGCACAGGGCCTGAATTATCCACCCCGCTGAATCTCACTAAGTGTGACTCCACTTGCTGAAAGACCTCGCTGTGGTCCTTCAGATACACTGCTTCTCTGGCTCTACATGAAAACAAGCTTAATAACATCATAGGCACATTAGGTTTTTAATAATCAAATAATCTATAGCCAAGAGTGTTATATAAGTAGAAGTAAATGAATAGATACAAATATAAACAGCCGTTCGATTCATTTAGCTGTTAGTGAAGCATTGAAATGAATGAATTGCTTCCAGTCTCAGAGTTCATGTTCACGACTAGAGGACGTGAAAAGAAAGACGATGTCTGGAACTGATGAACTGTTTCTCTACATTAACTTAGTTTGTTGTGGTATTAAAGAGTACTTTTACAAAACAAAAATGGAAATAAAAGAAGGGATCGATTTCAAAACCATACAAATGGAAACTCACAAGAAGAATTATTCTGCTTTTAAACCTTATCGTTAAATATATACAATGATAATATGCTAATGCTACTACTAATATTAATATAACTACTACTAATAATAATAATACAATGTTTTTATTAATAATAGGCTATTTGATATTTTTTTATTTTCAAATAAAGTTCAGAGTAAAACTCTCATATAATTTACTGTTTTGTCATTTTTTTATGCAACATTGACACATCCATGTGACATTAAGTTTTTTTGTGATTTTCATATTCATAAACCTTTATAAATACTCTGTACATTTATAGAAACCTCTAAAGTACACATTTATTTAAAGATCTTTTTAAGTAAATGAAGACAATTGTAAAATGATATATAATATAGAACATTCACATTCACTGTAGAAAGCTTCTGTAAGAAAGCTAGTTAGCCGTGTGCGTGCATGCGAGCCTTTGCGTGCGTGCGTGCGTGCGTGCAGCCAAAATGCACACACATACACAAAAACTGTGACAGTATTAAATCCAGCAACAATACCGCCATCTGCTGGAGAATATTCTCATCGCAAATCATGCTGAGGATTTCTGCAGGTGCTGTTGACTGCAGAAGAGGTTCTGGGCATCTGCAGAAGTCAGATTCCAGATCTCTGTTTTACATCAGACCAAAACAAAAAAATGTTCAAAACTTGAATCTGAAACACATGTCATAAAATTGCAGATGCATTGTTCTATAGAGATTTTTTTTTATATCTATATTTTTCAATTACTGTAACCATGAAGCTTCTTACGCTGTTTATTTGTTTCCTTTTTAAGGTATATTCACAAATTGTACTCCTCTATGTTATACAGTACATTGCAGTTTTATATATCTTATTAATTTAATATTGTTAATAATGTTCACACTGCTCTATATAGACAGAAGAGACATGCCAACGTTTTTCATTCAACATTTGTATCACTTATTTATTGCTATTATTATTCGCCTTACAGACTTTTGGTTCCTTGCCACATTCACCTTCATTCATATTCACATTCACATTGATGTATTATTATTGTTGGTATTGCTATTATTATATAAGATTTTCTTGAAGTTGTTAATAATTATTCACATAATCAAGCTGAAAACATTTCTGTAAACCGAAGTGCATTGGGGACAAATAAACAATCCAGTAGTTTTTATTGTCGATTAGTTCATACCTGTGTACTTTATTAACCATTAATCATTTACTGTTATTGTATTGAATATTATAAGATAATCATAAAAATTTGGCATCACAGAAAGTAATTCAGGTTCAAACGACGGGAAGGTGAGTACATGACAGATTTTTATTAAAATATTTATGCATTCATTTTGCATCTAGAAAGATCTCAAAAACCATAAAGGTGTGGTGCCACAGTGTTTCATGCATTCTGACTTCTTCACAATGTTAAACATGCTGGCTTCTCGTGCTTAACATAGTTAACTTGTGAAAAAAACGAGTTGGACGTACTGTATCAAATCGTTTTTCTGTGCTCAAACCAACCCCATTGGCTTCGCAAAGGTTTCGGAAAGGATTTTCCGAATGATTTCTCTATAGCTAGAACATTCAAATGTTATGTTCTGAATAATGTAATGGTTTTTTTTTGTTCTTTCATCTGGCGACTACAAGGAATACGTTGTGTAGTTAGGAAATGCAAATTGACCATTTTGTTTTTCCTTACACCCTCCTGTTTTACGTGATTCCTAAGTAATGGCTGTAGAATGGTATTGTCCCATCCCAAGACGAAATAAAGACGGCAAGCCCCTGATTAATAAGTAGTAACATTTCTTATAAATAACAGAAATACGTAACAAAAACCTAAATATATATTGTTGATTATTGCCTTTTATATAGTATTTGCGTGCGTTCGATGTTTTACGCATTAATAACCCTGATAGTACACATACACCTGGCTTACGTCTATTTAACATCTATTAAATCTCCAAGACATCTACAATACATAGTTTGCTCATCTGCAATACGTCTCGGAGATGTCTGCTGTCAGACGCCATATAGACATCTAGAAGATGTCCGTAAGATGTTTATGGTTTAGAATGGATGTAAAGATGCTCTTTCTAAGATGTTAAGCAGATGTTTTTGGATCTCCAGAACTTTTGCAGACGTATTACAGACGTTCCGACGTCTCCGAGACGAATTGCAGATGTCTTGCAGATGTAAATGCAGACGTCAAATAGACGTAATCCAGATGGATTGTGCTATCTGGGAAAGCGGTGTAAACTGGACACAAAAAGAAAGCGGGCTAAGAACATTCCCCATCACTGAATGATCACTGTTTTGTCTGGTGTTATTTTTTATTCTCATTGGGTGGGCAAGACAGACGTCTAGGTGCCTAGAGACGGCCCTGTATAGAGGACCATCAATTTGTTAACATTAGTGAACATTTGCATTCAGATTTGCATTTTATTCCCATTCTAAAGTAGCTTTTGTAAGCTCTCGTGTGTCATACTGCATCAGGGTTGAACTTTTCAACTTGACAAAATATATCTGTCTCATTTGCCTAAAACATGCAAACATTACTTCCCTTTCGTATGTGTGATTCATACAACAGATCAGCTGTTTTCAGAGAGCAGGTTCTCTCACAAAACCACCAAACTCACAGCTATACAGTTTCCGGCAAAGACATCTGTAGATGTTAGAGTGCCCTGGAGACGCCCTAAGTGCTCTCCTGAGATTTGAGGGATTGCTTCTCCAGATCAACCAGAAGCCATGCGGAACCCAAACAGATGAGAGAGGATCAATCCCATGAGCCTCTCTGCTTGGGTGACTCTGCTGATTGCCTGATGATGGGTTCCGGTGACGTTATGTCTTCAGTGAGCTGGACAATTGAATGACCAATAATGTTTCAATGGAAGTCCAAGGTTAGTTTGGAATTGTTTTACAGTTGTCAAAACGACGCAGCAGGTGTAAATATGCTTTTTTGACATTACGGACATTGTTAGAGGTTAGATATGTAAACATAGATATTATTTTTGGGCTAGACACATTTCACTCGTGTACACAGTGGGTTTTTTCAAACTTGGAAATGACTTAGATTGAATTGAAAGCCTTATTCTTATTTTAAACCTAGCTTACTACAAAATTAGGAACAACAAAATAAGAATGAAACTAGTGAAAACAGGCATCTATAGTATATATCTGTGGATGGACCATTGATATCATTAATCTGTTGTTTTGAAATCTTTGGATTTTGGACTTGTCAGTCTGCTTTTAAGAAAGAAAACACGAAGGCAGAATCAGATAACACTGTCCAGATGTACGTTGAGATAGAGAGACACCTGTGGAGGAGAGAAAGCCTCAGGCGTCTTGTGGGGCCCTCGCACACAAAAACTATGACTGTCCTGGGACCTGCGGCAACAGTTGTAAAAACAGACCTCAAAACAATACCTGCTCAGCTTAGACAAACGCCACTGCGCTTCAGGTGCACGCAGATGTCACATGACTTGAAGAAGATGTTCACAGGTTGAAGGTCACCATTTGTTTAAGGTCAGTGATCTTTCACCCAGACTGTACGGGGACGGTCAGGATTGGAGGTTTGCTCCAGATGTGGTATGCGTCGGTCACCGGATTCATCTGGGCTTGGGTGTTACTGTACGATGACTAATGATTTATTGCTTTCCAAAAGACAATGGATTTAATGGATATACTGGGAATTGCATTGGCTTTAATGGAAACTATAATGGTGCCTAATGGTATGTGATGGATGAATATAATAATGGCCAAAACAAACTACAAAAAGGAATTTTGTAATGTTTTAATGGGAAAAGCGTGTGGTTCATGATAATATATTAATGGAAGCCATTAGAATTTCTTTGATAGTTTCTGTTGGATTTCTGTGGTTTTTTAGCAGAGTGGTCCATTTAAAGGACTAGCTCACCCAAAAAATGAAAATGTATCAAAATCAGATGTATCTGACTTAGTTTTCTCAGCTAAACTCAAGCAAATCTTTTTTAACGATTAACAGGGATTAATCGCATCCAGAATAAACGTTTATGCTTACATAATATATGTGTGTGTACTGTGCATATTTATTTTGTATTTATAAACACATACACATGCATATATTCAAGGAAAACATAAAAATCAATAAACATACAATATACATATGTATTTATATTTAAAATATTGATAAATAAAAATAAATATTTCCTGTATACATGTGTGTACGAGCATATGTTTATAAATACAAAATGAATATGCACAGTACACCGACATATATTATGTAAGCATAAACGTTTATTCTGTGTGCGATTCATCTTTTGACAGCCAAACTTCTTCTTAACAAAGCTCCTAAAAAGTAAACATCCTCATTAAAGTGATCCAAATGACTCCAGTGGGTCATCAAATGTCATTTGAAGTAAAACAAGACGTTTGTGAGGGCAGATGATTAAAATGCTGAGCTTATTTAGCAAAGAATACATGTTTCCATGGCAACATAGAAATCAGTGAGGTAAATCTGAAAATGGCGGCCCATCAATCATTTTGAACACGCAAGAACCAAGAAATATTATTGGCATGCCGCCATATTTTAACTTACTTTGCTAATCTATATGTTGTGATGGATATCCAATGTATCAATTGCAAAATAAGATAAAAATATTAAGCATTTTTAACGTTTTCTGTTTTACTTTTTAATTTAATTGGAGTTTTGCCATTTCGAGCCTGGTAAAAGACGACAACAACAACGCCATTTAAATATAAAAGGCGTTATTTTTGTGTTCAATTGAAGAAAGGAAGTCCTACACATCTGGGACGGCACGAGGGCGAGTGAACGGTGAAAGAATTTTCATATTTCTTTAACGCACTTTTTCCCACTGTTTATTTTCAGAGAACACACACGCAGGTTTTGCGAGTGAAGATGTGTGTTAGCACCGATGAGGTTCTCAACCCCATAAATGATGCTGGTTGTTATAACAAGCACGTTTTCAGCTCAGCATTTCCTCCTTTCAGCGGGACCGTTAGGTTAATCCCAATAACCAGCGTCCAGGAAGCCTCCCTGCCACGGCCTTCCATCTCCAGCCTTACAAGAAGACTTGTAAATGCAGCTGGTCCCCCAGAGGTAACATCCATATGTCAGAACGTTTCCACAGGCACCATGTGCGTGTCCGTGCGACGTACCTCCGCGAACAGAGCTGCTTTATCTTCAGTCCATGAAAAGAGCGCTCTGCAATTTCATTGAGACCCTGTGACATAATTTTTCCCAAATATCTGGAACCTCCTATTTTATTTCCTAAAATCCTGGAACGTCCAGTTGTATATTTGATTTGGCCGTCAGCATGCCTCGGGCGTCAAATACATCACAAAGCCCGTCCCGCGGCTACGACTATTTAATTTAGAAACTCCAAAACTCACAAATGCCCGATGACCAAATGTTCCGGAGATGTACCAGCGTTCCAAAAAAGCGCCATATATCTCCCGTCGCACGCCTCTCTCCAAATAGAAATTGATTTTGTGGAATTGTTTGATAAATTTGACCCAAGTTTTCCAGCCGCTCTTATTGGAGTTCCTACTGTTTTTCTGTCTGTTGGTGGCCTAGGCCCTAATCTTCCACATCTCCCGGGGAGGCCATAAATTACTCCGATGAGATGGCGCTTTGTGTTCCTACTGCTGGGGCGCAGGGGCGAATTCACAGCGCGGTATTTTCACAAGGCCGACTCTAAATCATTGTTTTATGACAGCGGGGAAAACTTCTGCGCGTTCGCCGTGCTGATTTATGTTCATTTGGGTCTGGAGGACGCTATAATTTGCAAGCAATGTGAAAACAGATGGATAGAGAGATACCAAAGGGCAACTGACCTATACGTTCTCACCGCGTTCTACAAATGGCATCCATATGCTTCGCTCAACATCTTCATCTCTTCATCTGAGCCAGTTTCTTGCTCTCCTTGTTTTCTCTCTGGCTGTGTTTAAGGAGGTGTGAGAGATTGGCGTGTTTCTAATACACAAACACATGTCGGACTTAAACTGTTCATAAATATGTTTTCGCTGTAAGATCACACAAGCAACTGTACAAGGAAATGACTGAGGAGTTTACTGTGATATATTACGCTTTATGTTTACTCTTGGAGAATACGTTGGAGGAAGAACGTCTGCACTACCTGGGAAATTGTACACGTCCAAGCAGACCTGCAAAGGTTGACATTTAATGTACTTTTTTTAAACACAAAATGATCACCAACACATGGCTGTCAATGGTTTCTCAGAGATCGGATCTCCAATGAACCTTCATGTATCTGTTGATGCTTGGCCAGAAGAGACCACCCACAAAAGCAATGATGTAAATGTTGTTGCAAACACCACTTGGCACTCCGTCCCTCTTTTAGAATAAACATAGAAATCTGTGTGTCGGTATCGCCGTGTGTTACAATCTCCACAGTCCCTTGAGCATTCACTGAACTGGCTTAAGCTTATACAGTTTTCATTGCATCTCTTTTAGATAATAAGGACGCTGTCATTCCCTAGCCAAACTGATGTCCTGTGTCAATAATACCACAGACTTCTGAGGTCACTCAAAGATCAGTTGTTATCTCCTCCCATTTGTTGGTGGGATGTAGAGATACAGAAATGGGGTTTTAATTTCAACACACCATTTTTGTGTTGTAGTGTAGTTTTCAAGCTGAGAAAATAGGGTTTGGAAAAACAATACAGGTGTGTTGGATTTCACAGTAGCAATAAAGTATCATTTCGGAGGTATCCAGATCCTGCTTTCTAATAGCTCTCACAATATTAGGTCATACGATGATTGGTACGCGCGCCACAAAAAGCCATCACTTGGGCAGTACATTTAGCATCTAAATAGTGCATATGAGCATCTCAGAGGTACATAGTGGTACTAAAGTGGTAAATATTTAGAAGCTACGAGCATGCTACGAGTGAAATGAAAGTAAGGTACCAATAAATCCCATCACTGCTATGTTAGCCGGGAAGCATTTGCATGAAGATCACTCATTCCATTCAGAAGCAGTTTCCATGTTTCATGAACAGCTCGCGTTACTATTGTGTATTCACCACAGGAACTCTTGTTTCCATAACCCACAAATGCCATTTCAGTTGAACTTAGTGTTATTTTGCATGTTTAAATGACTGTGATGGCCTGTTCATTCATTATTACTACAAATATAAGTCACGTTTGTTTGTGAGCATTTTAGTATTAGTCGCAATTTTTTTAAACAAATAAAATATTGGATCTCATCATGATGACCATGGGATAATGTGGGTCCCATAGCCAAACCAGTTGAGAACCAATGTTCTATAGTTTTGGTGGTGCAGTATAACTGCATTCTGGACATACTACGTCTACCATGTTTTCATTATCATGTGACCCGCATGATCTTTGACCTGTGATGTAATTACAATAAAACAAAACACAGAAAATAAATACTTATGCACGCACAATTTGGTTTCAGACATACTATTCATAACGCATTCTGACTTTCACCTAATATATTGTAAGGAAGTAGGTGATTTCAGATTTAGCAACAGTCCAATATTTACTTAAATTTTGTACTTTATTTATTTACTACTTAAAATGGATTACATCATGTTGAAGTGATCCAGAATTTCGCTGTATTTGGTTTGGGATGATTCCCATCTTTACGCACTTTTGTGACATTATAGTCATGTGTTGCCTGGAGAAACACAAATACACCTCAATTGTCCCTTCAGATGTCAATGCTTTTCCTTGATATTGCGAGGAATATTTACAGTTGCAGTTGACATGCTGATGACATTTCACACAAGAAATTTAGGCCATTTTATCTGACAGAAACGATGTATCTTTTGGCAAAGACTAACACATTGCGTAGACTTTTTGTGTTTTAGACACATTGTAAATTTCTCTGTTTTACTAAGGTGGGGAAAACAATGGCATTGTTGGAGAGCAGATCCTGATTTGTGTCATTCGTGTCTTATTATTAATAAATGGTCCCTTCGACTTCACATCTGAATCCCATTGATTTTGATTCACAGAAACTGTTTTAGGCAGCATGACCCACTCGCCACCCACCGCGAATCATCCGTTTTGACTCTGTGTCTGCGAGCACCGGGATAGATCTGAACAGATAATGATGCATTGACTTCTTCTATATTTCAGCGTCTGGGAGGATAAAGATGACTCTCTGACCCTCATCTGATACAGAAATGCTGAGAGATGACCAAGCACCATCAAACTCCAGTGACAGCTTTGACGTTCTGATACATTCAGAGAGAAATGTGTGTTTTATTGCTCTTCTGCTCGTCCTGAAGATTTACTGCTGTTTGTTGGGATGTGAATTATGGAGCAATTTTAGTCTCATTAATTATTCATGCATAAAACAAGATACACACATGCGTAAACAGTTTCGCATGCATACAACCTAATTTACGTGCACATAGTATATATTTACATTTACGAAAAGCAATTCACGTGCCTAAAGCAAAACTATTTTCTCAAAAATTACGTTTCGCAAACATACAACTGCGCACATAACTTTCGAAAAGTTAAAATGTACACGTTTGTCTTGTTTTACGAATGTGCAAATCGTCACACACGTGTGAATCGCCTTGGACGTGTGTGTGTGTTTTTTGAGACTCTCCTGGCGACGCAACCCCTTCCACTTGGGTTGTCGTACTCTTTAGCCAATCAGATTCAAGCTTACCATTCAACCAATCACAACCCGCTGAGGGCGCCGGACTCAAGGAAAACGGCTCTGCGCAACTTTAGTGCAGTTTGGCTCAAATAGAACGGAAATGATGCATCGACCTCACCGCACGTTAATCACATTATGATCTTTTCCACGCTTGCGCAGCTTTTGGGTACAATTTATTATATTTTTTACTGTTAAATAAAATACAATACTCAATTTACTTCGCTGCTGTCCACCTGGTCTCATTTCACTATGCGTTCTGTCAAGTCAGTTTGAAATACTGTAATGTTTCCCCTGACTTTGTAGTTCTTTATTCATGTAAATTAATATAGTCTAGTTAGACATACGTGTTATGTTCCTTATTGGCTTCTGTAAACGCCATTGAAGGGATTATTTTACTAATGGATAGATATATTAGCCTATATAGACCCATACTAATAAATGACTGCATTTAAAGTTAACTAGTATTATCAGATTTTAATTTTAAAAAACGACACAAACCGTCTTTGACAATACTACTGACTGCAGATAGAAACACGGTAAGGTAAATAGACATGCCATACAGCAATGAATCGCAAAATGGGAGGAAACTGAAGATTTGCAGTGGATTAAAAAACTTTATTCCACATGTAACCAAAATCATCTATGTTCATGTAACAACTCTATTATTTTGGATTGGCAACCACATAAACACATCGTAATGGTAACGTAAGCAACATTTAAAAACATAAAAACAGACAAGCCTACAAAACAAAATATGTGCCGCCTGCACCAAAGCTGCGCAGAGCCGTTTTCCTTGAGTCCTGTAATTGGTTGAATGGTAAGCTTGAATCTGATTGGCTAAAGAGTACGACAACCCAAGTGGTGGGGTTGCGTCGCCAGGAGAGTCTCAAAAAACACACACAAACGTCCAAGGCGATTCACACGTGTGTGACGATTTGTACATTCGTAAAACAAGACAAACGTGTACATTTTAACTTTTCGAAAGTTATGTGCGCAGCTGTATGTTTGCGAAACGTAATTTGTGAGAAAATAGTTTTGTTTTACGCACGTGAATTGCTTTTCGTAAATGTAAATATATACTATGTGCACGTAAATTAGGTTTTATGCATGCGAAACTGTTTACGCATGTGTGTATCTTGTTTTACGCATGAATAATTAATGAGACTAAAATCGCTCCATAGTGAATAGTGTGTGTGTGTGTGTGTGTGTGTGTGTGTGTGTGTGTGTGCGTGCGTGCGTGCGTGCGTGCGTGCGTGCGTGCGTGCGTGCGTGCGTGCGTGCGTGCGTGCGTGCGTGCGTGCGTGCGTGCGTGCGTGCGTGCGTGCGTGCGTGCGTGCGTGCGTGCGTGCGTGCGTGTATGGGCTGGCGGACACTTATGATTTTCCCTTCACTGCTCTTTTGACTTTGTGGGCTCTGGAGAATCTTAAAATGCTATAAAGCCAGTTTGATTTGGGTCCAAGCATGTTGGAGAAAAGCCTTAAGACTTCAATTGCTCCAAAAATAAGATATTCTCTATATTTGTGTTTGGCGAAGAGAGAGTGTGTGAGAGATGTGCTTTTCTGTTTAAAATGGATGAACGCATCATATATATTTATGTGTGTGTAAATATATATATATATATATATATATATATATATATATATATGTGTGTGTGTGTGTGTGTGTATATATATATTTTAGCAACTAATTAATCAATTTAATCAAGCAAAAAATATCAGTATTATTATAAATTGTCTTCAGCTCATATTATATTCAACTTCAACTATATTCAAGTTATTTATTCATATTTTATAATTGGATATATTGGATGAATATTGTAAATATTGATACATTATAATATATGAATTTCAGTAAAGGCTTCTCTTTCAGTTCCACAAGTGGGATTACTGTATGAAAGTACATTCAGCAGCAGTGGCAGTACATGAATAATCTCAAATAAAAGCTACATAGATCCAGCCATTTGAACCCCATTGACTTTCTTTCTGTAAACACAAAAGCACTGACAAAATACGGTATGGTATGCTGATCAGTTTTTGTTAATCGCTAAATTATTATAAAAAATATTAAACAGTATACTGTTTTTATGTATGGCTTTTATTTGCGCTGATTTCCGTATCTCAATTTCCAACTAATGCTGTTGTCGTTTTTTTATTTTTTTTATTGATTGCCGAATGCAGACTTTGTATATTGAAAATACTATTGCTAATAAATTCTAACATAATTCAGGTATATTTACATTAGTTCACATTACTAATACCCCAGACTGTTTGATAACCTACAGCAGGAGTTTTCATATTGGGGTCCAGGGACCCCTCCAGAAGTTTCCCCCAGGGAAAAAGGATAAAGCAAACATTATTGTTAGTATTCTTGCTACAAGCATAGTTTACATTTGTACCTCTGTACCTATCGTAGTGTTTTTTTCACTAGTTCCTCAAAACAGTGTGATGTCTTGTCATATTTAGCCAAATGTTTACCTAAATTGTGTTTCTTTGTCCATAAAAAATATTTTAGACGGGGTTCTCACAAAAGTTTCACCTTATTTTGGGGTTCTTGTCATCATAAAGTTGAAAACCCCTGATCTTTTGAGGTGTTTCTGCCCTCTAGTGGATTTTAAAGGTGATGCACTTTAAAGGGACTGCAGATGAAAAATGTGAGATTGCAGCAATTACATATTGATGTATTAATCATATTTAATTCATTTTAAATCGATTTTATTTGCTCTTCACCTATTAACATTGTTGCAAAAAGCTTTACAGAAAAACTATTCGAGAAAAAACATATAAATCACAGAAAACAAGAAAATTATAAAATACATTAATTACATGATATTAATTTACAAGGTATACATTTATATAGATTCAAAGTATCTACATTATTAATGCTAACTGTTAAAAATTGAATATGAGATGAATAATATCAGATACAGTAACACCACTAAATGTCTTGCATAATTTGTTCATCATTTTTATTTTTGATGTACAAGATCTGCCATCTTTTGAAATAAAACACTCAAAGTTATAGTGGAATATATGTGTATATTGGGAAAGACTATAGATATAATATTGAATACATGAAAGTTAAGAAGTAAAAAATAACATTCAAATACAAAATTAAAGTACAGTTTCCCCAGAGATGGGTTGACGTCACATTGTCAACATCCAGCTGATCTCAGTGGACACATGGAAGTGCAAAGACATCACCAACATCATAATTCTTACGTTGCATTACTAAATGAGATGACATACGGCTGTGGTATCCACACACAAAGCATGCACATTTCAATCATTTTGTATTAATTATTGCACTCTTTTAGAAAATCCATCAAGTCAGCGGCTGATAATATGACGGTTTTACTTTGTTTCTGACTGGTTTTAATCGGCTGTTTACCGTACTGTTAAACCATTACAAAAGGACTTTATTTAGTGTGTTATTTCAGTCTTATTTCAGAAGAAATGATTGGTGTTGCCAGTCTAAAACCTCCCACTAATAAAAACCAAAGACATTCCCAGTATGGACACACAGAAATCATTATAGTTTCCATCAAGACTGTATTGTGCAGGTCTGGGACAATACTGTAGAATAAATGATGATACATGTTACATCGCAGAATGGCTTGTCTTTATTTAACGCAGAAATAAAAGGTTACAGTCTGGATTGTTCTTTGGTTGGGTATGGTGAGGATTTTCTTAATCTAGTGTCTGCAGACTTTGACTTATGTTTCTCATTTATTTGTCAGAAAATGACCGAGATGAAGAACAATAGGTACAGAAGGCATACAATTCCCTCACGGCTTTGATGGGTTTTCTAAAACCCAATGTTCGGTTCCAGTCCGGCCAACCAAGCAGGTTCACAAACAGGGCCTGTTGGTTTTTGTTTCCCCCGAACGGCCGTTAAATCGCTCTCCGATGAGTCATGCAGCTCACGGCAGATAGTGATCAAGCAAAGTCATTTTTATTTCGCCATGTTTTGTTGGTGGCCACCCATATTTAAGCGAAGCGTCTGCCCAGCCGCAGGTGATGAGTTTACCAAACCTCTGTCACTGGTGTAATCCAGCACAGAGTTACCGTCTCCCCTGCTCTTCGTGTTTGTTCTTCCTCCCCCCGATTCCAGTATGACTCGGTCATGTGATGCGCAGGTCAAAGGCAAGAGAAAATGGCAATCCCATCTGAGCTCAGGTTTGGTGGGAGGTGGGGAACGGGGTCTTCCGGCACTCACAGAGGGGCTAAACGGAAATGTTGTGATTCGCTGTGTCAGCGTCTGTGAGAGTTTCCAGTTCTGTTTCTTTTAAGTACCAACGTAGTCTCTCCTAACAAAAGAGCATCCTGTTTATTGTGACATTATTATCAATGAGGTTAATTTTTATCAAAACTTACAAATAGGCCTACTGGGATGATCAACTAACTTGTTTTGTTTTGTCTTAATATCATCCATCGTCTCTCCTCAAATGTACAAGAAAAAAGCCTGTAATAAAATCAATATGCCAGACAGCTTGGTACATTGTGTCATAGCCGACAAGAGATTCATGAGGTCTTGGGAAGTCTATACTTCCCAAATAAAAGCAGGAATTTCATGATGATTTATAAGTATTTAGACAAGTGGTCAACTGAGCGCTTAAGGATGTGGAAATGATGTTTTCCTATGAAATCTGGTGCGGGTATTAGTGACCACTTAATCTGTTGGCACTCAGGGCAGTATAGCCTCACTGCCAAATGCAAAGAGATCATTTTCACCAGAGGTCTGGATGCCATGTTTCCACGTGTACTTTAAAGTTTTTGCTATACACAAAGAAACAAGGAATGGTGAGTAATACTTCGAGTTCACATGATTCAAATAGGCATGCCATAGTGCCATCTGCTGGGCAAACTTTATATTATTTGATGACGTTTTTCTTTTCAAGGCAAAAACAAGGGCTTGTTTGCTCAGCCCACCTCTCCTGTCTCATATCTGCTCTGCTAAAAGGCTAATAGAGGTGGAAAGGTGATGTCACGAGTCGAGATCCGAATCCTCTCCATATTGCCTCAACGTTGACCTCATCTCACAGCATCAAGACCCTGTTTTCTCATTCCGGCAGTTGCTGCGGGGTCAGGCGGGCACAGGCCGGTACAGGCGCACATGAATTTTTCACTGCCGTATTTTGTCTGGGTAAATAAACCGCACGAGCACGGCCAGCAGCATATGGAAGCTTATAAATCTTGAATAGAAAATAAATACAAGACGAGTGGAAATAAAGCCTTGCTAGGCCGCTTGTCCACTCCTGAAGAGCCTTCCAGCGTGGACGTCTCATGTCCATTCGGTTTATAATCATTCATTTGTCTTAAAACACTGTTAAACATTTGTTTAGTACAATCAAACGACTTTATGAGTCATTTTAACTTACAATGTCTTTAACATAACTTTGTTACATCAACTCAATCACTTGACAGAATTTCAAATAGTAAAAATAAATGACTTTTAAAGTTGATTTGATTGTATTTAAAAAGATTTGTCAATAAATGACACGTCTAATTAAAAGGCTAAACTAAGCTCTGCCTTACAAATAAAGCCCTCATTATTTCCACCGTTTACTCTCCACAAATTCATGAGATTAGCCTCAAAACCAAACAAAACATCCCCAATTGTTTAGGAGAATATGCAGAAATTGTCATTATTGTTTGACTGAGAAAATAGTTATTTACAAATGTATTGTCAATTGACATGACTGCAACCATACATATTCTTTAATGGTTTACCACAGTGCTGTCTATTGATAATACTGAACAACGAACTAATTCAATTATTAAAAATTTCCTGAGCTTTGCAGGACAACCCATGGTAGTTAAATGTCATCTTCGCTTTTCGTTTCTTCTAACAGTTTTCTTCAAATATTACATTTGAAATGTAACTGCATTTTAATTTCTATGTGAACAACAGTGGTTCCCTTTCTGTCGGTCTCTCAATGTTGTATCGAGACAGAATGGGGTTTGAACTTGAGAACCTATCATCTCTGATTGTACTTTTAAATACCAATGAACTTGGAGAATGGCATAGCATGCCAGTCTCCGCCCCTTGCATACGGGTATAAAAGGAAGATGCTATGCCCATTCATTCAGCTTTTGTTGTTCGGAACCTCTGAGCAGGGCCAGATTAACACTTCACTGTACCCTGGGCAACAATATTCAAGGGCCCCATCATCACAACCCCAGGATCACCATAATCTGGCAAAATACAGAATAAATTACAGTAATACAGTCAATATACTCAATATTTCAATAACTAACTGACATCAAATGCATTTTGATGTAAAAATGTGCAAATGTTCTTCGAACTACAAATGCACCACTATGTTCTCTTGTCAAGACCACTCAGTCATTATGTTATGAAAACAAAGGCATCAGTATAATCTGGCAAAATTGACCCACTACATATTCACAAAAAATAAATAAGCAACGACTTTCAAAGCATCCAATATTTATTTGACAACACTCCAAACACAAATGCATAGAATTTATAGCGCCATCACAGAGGAAGTTCACAGACAAGACACAAACAAAAATCCATTGAATCCATCTCCTAGAATCAAGTAGCATTTTGGTCCTCAGCTCATTTTAAACAGAAATCACTGTCACCTCAGAATTCAATAGGACTATCAAGTTATAGCGCAATATAAACATTTTGAAATCTGCTGTTTTCTCGCAACAACAATAAACAAACAATTTACAGCATTTTCATGGAGCCACCACAAGGAAAAAATGTATCAAATGCAGTATCATCTGCTCCTAAACTCTTTTGAACTTGTTTTAAAACAGAAAACAACCTGTCACATCACAGTTCAACAAGACAGGCAAGGGTTAAACATTTTAGTGCAATATAATTGCAAAATAATCTGGCAAAATACACAATTTGAATCCTTAATAATGGGGAAGAGCATGTTTAAATTTGAAATACTTGATTGCATTTGGCAAACACATTTTACACGAGCATTTTGTAGAGCATTCGACGAGCGGTTCAGATGGCGGTTAGACTCGAGACCCATCACCGCTTTCCTCAATGGTCGCACTCCGCGGTTGAAGATGCTGCTGGGGCTCTTCGCTCTCGGGGCTGTGAACATTAGCTCGAGCCGGCAGTGAAGAAATGTTCTGGCTAGCTGAGCTGTCCTCGTTGACGGATGGTGCCTTAGCAGACTAGTTGCTAACGTTTACTAGCGTAAAGAAATTGCCTATTTTCGGTATATATTTTTAATTTTCTGCGTTCCTGATATCCTTCTCCCTTTTAAATTTCCGATTAGCGCTCCCACTTAGCAACTCCATGTTTGCATTTTTTGAGTTGTGTCGTAGCGCTTGCCGTCACGCAACGGGCTCAGTGCACGTTGATTTAAATTTTTCCGCCCGCTGGGCCCTTTAGAGGTCGGGGGCCCCTGGGCAATTGCCCAATTGCCCATATGGTTAATCCGGCCCTGCCTCTGAGGCATCTTTTATGCTGAGCAATTTAATCTCTCAAATTGTTTTCGACGGCACGGAACAGCGGATTCATACTCTTGTGTGCGTTTCGGTAGTAGGCAGTGGTGTCTAAAAGAGCAATATCAAACAGCGTGCAGGACTGTATTCTTGAATGCGGCCTTCTTGTCCTCGGACCCGGCGGGCACGACACCTGCATCACATGCTTGGGCTTCCAGCATGCTGAAGTAGCGTTTGTGGATACGGCGAGTAAATTATGGATTACCTCAGGGATCGGTTCTGGGACCCGTGCTGTTCTCCATATACATGCTGCCCCTCGGAAACATTATTAAAAACATGGAATTAGCTTCCATTGCTATGCAGATGACACTCAGCTATATATCTCATCAAGACCAGATGATTCCTCCCAGCTATCCAACTGGCAGAGTGCATTGAAGATATAAAACATTGGATGACCTGTAATTTCCTTCTTTTAAATTCTAATAAAACAGAAATATTACTTATCAGACCAAAGACACGCAAAACAAATATTTCTGATTATAAACTGCAGGTTGAAGGATGTACTGTTACTCAAACAAATACAGTAAAAGATCTAGACGTTATATTAGACAGCAACCTGTCATTGCGAAATCACATCTCAAATGTCACAAAAACAGCCTTTTTCCACCTAAGAAATGTTGCCAAGTTACGAAATATTCTGTGTGTTGCTGACTCAGAGAAGCTTATTCATGCATTTATGACCTCAAGACTTGACTACTGTAATGCGCTACATAGTGTTTGTCCGGCATCATCAATAAACAAACTACAGTTAGTTCAGAACGCAGCTGCCAGAGTTCTAACCAGGTCCAGAAAATACCATCACATAACCCCAATTTTATCAACCCTTCACTGGCTACCCATTAAGTATCGTATTGACTTTAAAGTTCTTTTAATCACTTATAAACCCTTAAAGGGTTTAGCCCCTACCTACCTAACAGAGCTTCCATCACACTACAACCCATCACGCTCTCTAAGATCTCAAAACTCAGGACTTTTGATAATACCTAGAATAACTAAATCCACCAAAGGGGGTCGAGCTTTCTCATACGTAGCACCTAAACTCTGGAATAGCCTTCCTGATATTATTCCAGGATCAGACACACTCGCCCAATTTAAATCTAGATTAAAGACAAATCTTTTCAGCCAAGCATTCACTTAATGCAACATATGCTAAATAAACCACCAGGAGATGCTGACATTAGATATTATTTACCAGAATAAATTAATTTACTATATAAAACACCATGTGTTTTACCCTTTTTTGGAGTTTTATTTTTTATCTTTTCCCTGTAAAGCTGCTTTGGAACAATGCAAATTGTGAAAAGCGCTATATAAATAAAGTTGAATTGAATTGAACTATCACTCAGGCCAGGGCTCCCACTCTTTCTGTCCAACAAGTGCCAGGCGACTCCCACGTGGACCTGGCTACACGCCCAAAGTTTCTACCACTCCCCTTCTGGACGAGGTGGTGAACTTGCAGGTGCTCCCCCTTGGGGATGAAGACCCAACCCCTACCGTGTTGTGTTCAGTACGCACCTTGCGCCTCGAACCGCATCCAGAGCTTCGGTAGCTCTGAGCAGCTCTTTGTCTGTTATGGAGAACAGCATAGGGAGAGCTGTCGGCAGAAAGAGAGACACACCCTTGGTGTAGCCTCCTCATGGGCACTGGATCAGGGTGCCTCTCTGGCAGACATCTGTTGAAGCTCCGGGTTAGGCTACACCCAGCACTTTTGCGATGGCCTGCTGGGCGTACGCCTGCGAAGCGCCTTCTCCCCTTCTCCAGGTGAGTCAGTGTGCTCCTTTGCCTCCCTACTTTCCCCACTGGGTGAAGTACAGGCATTCCATCCATCACTAAGCCGGGCAGAGAGGCTCATATACCAACGCTCGGTAGAGGCGAGTTTCGAGGTGAACCCCTGTTACTTGAGCTGATTCTCCACAGGTAGTGACTCCCCCATTGGGTCGTCCCGTCTGATGTATTCCTCACTCTCAGTATGTGTGGAAATAGACTCTCTACATATTCCTCCATGCCTGGCGATATGTCCACGCTGTAGGAGAATTTTCTCTTTTTTAGAAATATGCTCTTTTAAGACACCTCTGATCAACTACCGTAACGGCCAGGGGAAGTCACAAAACACCAGGACGAGTTCCGCTGTTCGACGTCATAGACCAAATTGGAAGAATAGTAGATCACTCAGCATAAGCCTTGATAATTTTATTCTCCCTCAGCGTTGTGGCTGACTGGAAACCCTGTGCTTTGGTGGAGCTGACTCACAGATCTCACAGTGTCAACATTCACAAAACCTCAGACTAAAGGGAAGTGGTCCTTTTCTTTCACACTGATGCGTGTGTTTGTTTTTAGTATTGAGCTGAAGACCCGTTCTAGTTATTGCTTATTTTTGTGAAGGTGCCAGGTCCGGTGGTCAGCGGTGGAGCAGCAGATACGGCAGTATTGTTGATGGACCCACGTGAAGTGCAAGGAAGCAGCGCAACAACACGTTATCTACTCAAAGTCCTGCTGACAGAGGAAACACTGAGCTAAATCCAGACGGGACTGGATTTGGGTAATGTTCACCCTGGGACAGAACATTGGACAAACCCTGATTTTATTGTTTCCCTGGGTCTTTGAGGAGATGTCATTTTAATATTGTCATTTTAAAGTTAACTTATAGAAATAATAAAACACTATTTATATATATTTCTTGTGTCGTTCTCGCTGTGTTGTGGCTGGAAATCTAAATTTGATTTCCATTTAACAGACTTCTAATCTGTTACAGGAACTCAAAGTTTCACATCTTGGTGTAAATCAACTACGAGTTTATTTAACATTTAACTCTGTGTTGGTTGAACCCCCTTATTGAAACGGGTCCCAGTGGTTTGGGCACAGACCCAATCTTTCCTTGCTTAAACCACTATACATGAACTCTATTACGTAACACGGTTGCATGCACTGCATGGAAAAAATGAAAACATAGAGAAATCATTCTTGCACATCTGCATTTTCTACATTACACAACGATAACAATGAATAATTACATCTTTCCAAGAATTGATAATAACAATATTTTAAGAAAGTCATTTAATGCCTGCAAAGAGCATATTTCATGTACAACAAAATATCCCCTGCTTTCCCAGAATCCAAACCTGAGTTTGAGCATTTAACCGAATCCAAAAGTTTGAGCATTTAACTGGTCTGCAATAGCACAAAGTTTTCTCAGCCATAGTTACTGCTAACCTTTTAGGGCGATTTCCCGGACCGAGATTTGCTTAAATCATGGCTAGGCCTTAAAATTAGGATGTTTAAGTTATTGTAAAAACATACTTTACAAAAAACATGACTGTGAGACAAAACAACTGCACTGATATATTTTAAGATGTGTCAAGTTTAATTTGTTTTTGATCAAGCCTTGTTAGGTGAACCACCCCATAATAATGTTAACACCAAAAGGTGTAAAAAACCTTTCAACCAAAGGTGAAACACGTTTTGCAAGAAAAAAGACTCAAAATCCATAAATTCTTGACTGTAAGGGTTCTGCCTCCTTTTATCTTGATTTTCTAGTCGAGTGGCAGAATCATGACAGAGCCACGTTCTGTGTGGAGAGAAACCTTAGTGTCGGTCATGACATAATATCCGTCCTTTCTGTCTGTGTCTCGTTACCCATGCCTGCCCATTGTTATCTTCCCTTGTTAGTTCCCTATAAAATGCCCTTGTGTTTTCTGTCATGTGCTGGTTCGTTTTGTGTTACCCTTTTGTCGTGGTCGACCTATGAAAAAGCTAGTACTGTTTTACATTCTCCTGTTCACTAAATTGTTCTCTAGTTTTGCCCCCTCGCGGGAAGTTTTGGTTTGCTTTTTGAATACTCTTTTGTTACCTTGTCTGTCCCCCATCGTGGGTTTTAATTTTATTCATTTAAGTCTTGCTTGTTTACCCCTTAACTTCTGCCTTCACCTGGTTTCTTCCACACCTCGACCGTGACACTTGACAAGGCAGCTGCAGTAATGAAGATGTATTGCCACCCCTTATTGTGCTCCCTCCCCCTTTCTAACCCCTACTGTATGTATCAAATCTTAGACACGCCCATGACCAGGTACAAAGTGAAGTCTTTCAAAAACGGGAAGAAGTTTCAGAGTGTCTGTTCTTCAAGACGCTAGCATGTAGCAACTAAAGCGAGTGACAAATATTATCATCGTTTAAGGTAAGCAGGAATATGAGCTTAAAATCATTTGCTACTTTTTAAAAAGATTAGAAGCGTCATACATTTGTTCACGTCGATATATAAAATTTATGTCAAATTTCTAAACTAACAGCTTTGCTTTCTTTAAAAGTCTCCTTGTTTTACTTTCTTTTCCTGTGTTCTTTGGTATGTACAGTATGCTACTGAGCGACTAGACTATAAAATAGTTGTTAAAAACAACACATTCTAAATCACCTTTAGTTTCACTTTGGCTCAGCGATGTGATGTTGTTTCTGAAATTAGAGAAAATCAAATATTCTCTGAGAGGATCCTCTAAAAAATTGATTTGGTATGGTCTCCAATGATGTCATACTTTGAAAAGGTCAAAGATCTCCCAGCAAACTAAAACTTAAAGGGAAATCCAAGGACATGTACATGATGTAACAGATAACGTAATAAGGGCTACTCACTGTCTTCATTCCTCACGTGTTTTTTATTATAATTTTTTTTTTATATATATATGTTTTATGGTTGTTTATTGATTATCTATTTTACTTTATTTGGTTTCTATGAGGTGAGAGTGGGGTATGGGGAAAAAATTGTAAAACCATGAGGAACATTAGTAACATGTTGTGTTTGTAATACTACTCTATTCTTCCTCAATAAAGAAAATTTGAAATAAAAAACAACACATTCTGACAAGATGAGATGAGGTTAAAATTGATGGAAATGTTCTTTTATATGTTTACATGTGCCTTGTATGTGTTTTTAAATGTTTCTTGTATGTATGATCTGCTGAGGGGAGCAATACAAGTTTGAATGAGCTCCAAAAACGGCCTGCAATGGTTTTATTCCTGTCTTGCAGAAGTGGGTCGGCACTGGAGGATGGCATCTGTTTCAGAGCTGCTGAAAAACTCACTGAATGAGCTGATCAAAGATCAACTCAAAGAGTTTCGGTGGGAACTGAAGAAACATTATGGTATTTCAGCTTCTGAACTGGAGAATGCAGATGTCTTTGACATAGTAGATAAGATGGTGGAGCATCATGGACCAGAAGAAGCTGTGAAGGTCACGCTTAACATCCTTAGGAAGATGAACCAGAACCATCTAGCTGAACTGCTAGAGAACAAACACAAAGGAGGTAAAACCAAACATTTGTTAATGTGTTTAATTTCAAATAATGGATAATTCTCATGTGGGGGAAATCACTTTGTGTCTTCTTCTTAAAGGTGCAACTAATGTTGACAATACAGCTGTTAATCGTGATTACAGCAAATTCAGCGACAGTCTGAAGAACTTCTTGAAACAGGAATATGAGAGAATATTGGACGGTAATTCAGAGACTAGCCACCGTAAATACCTGAACGATATATACACAGATCTTTACATAGTGAAGAATGAGACCGGGGGAGCAATGAGTGAGCATGAAGTGAGACAGATGGAATCAAACCTCAACAGAATTGTTGCCGAGGAGACACCAATGAAGTGCAACGACATATTTAAGGTCCAGTGTGATACGGGTCGACGAAACCGAAAAGTGCTGACGATGGGCATCGCAGGTGTGGGCAAAACTGTCTCTGTCAGTAAATTCATCCTTGACTGGGCTGAAGGAAAAGAAAATCAGGAAATCATCTTTATTTTTCCTCTTCCCTTCCGTCAACTGAATTGGATTAGAAAGAACTGCAGTTTAATGGAACTGATTCATGAATACTTTAGTTGTGCTAAACATCTGTCATCTCTGCCTGAAGAAGAAGGTAAGATATTGTTCATCTTTGATGGTCTGGATGAGTGTCGCTTTCCTTTGAGCTTTAAGAAGAGCGAGAGATTGACAGATGTTCAAAAGAAATCAAGAACGGATGTCATAGTTACAAACCTAATCAAGAGAAACCTGCTTCCCTCCGCTCTCATCTGGATCACCTCCAGACCGGCAGCAGCCCATCTGATACCTCGACGCCACATCGATCAGGTGACAGAGGTACGAGGATTCAACGATGAGCAGAAGGAGAAATACTTCATTAAAAACAGCAAACCTCACATGTCAGAGAGAATCATCTCACACATCAGAAAATCTAGAAGTCTGTACATCATGTGTCACATACCCATTTTCTGCTGGATCTCTGTGAGCGTTCTTCAGCCTCTGCTGGCTCAAGAGAATCATGACAAAATTCCCACAACCCTCACAGGGATGTACATCTACTTCTTACTTTCACAGAAGGAACAGATGACAAAAAAATACAGCGATGATCTTCCCAAGTCTTTTGAGGATGTTGTTATTAAACTCGGGAAACTGGCCTTCAAACAGCTACAGAAAGGAAATCTGATTTTCTATGAAGAAGATCTTAAGGAGTGTGGGCTGGATGTCAGTGAAGGTTTGGTTTTCTCTGGGTTATGTACTCAGATTTTTCACACTGAAAAGCCAGTTTCTGGGAGAAAGGTCTACAGTTTTGTACATCTCAGTGTTCAGGAATTCCTCGCTGCTCTCTATGTGCTTTTCAATTACACAAACAAAAAAACAAACTCATTTCTTCTCACTCTAGTAGACAAACTTAAATGGAAATTCAGGAAAAATTCACTGCGTGACCTTTATGAGACTGCTGTTGAAAAATCTCTTCAGAGCGAGAACGGACACCTGGATCTTCTCCTGCGGTTCCTCATGGGTCTCTCGCTAGAGTCCAATCAGAATGACCTGAAAGATCTTCTGCCCTCACTAAAGATCAAAGCAGAAAACATGAGAGACACTGTTGAATATATCAAAATGAAGATTAAGAATGAAAAATCATCAGAGAAGAGCATCAATCTGTTCTACTGTTTGAGTGAACTAAAAGATGATTCACTGATAACAGAAATCCAGAAGAATCTGAATTCAGGAGGTCTGTCAGCACAAGATCTCTCTTCTGTTCAGTGGTCTGCTCTGGTGTTTGTGCTGCTGATGTCTGAAGAGACTCAAGAGATGTTTGAGATGCAGAAATACAGAAGATCTGATGAAACTCTGATTCGACTTCTGCCAGTGATCAAAAACACCATAAGAGCTATGTAAAATTAATCTTTCATTCATTCTATAAAACAATTAGCGATGTCTAACTTAATACTTTAATTCTGAGATAGATGTATATTGATATAAGAATGTTTAAATATCTTTCCTGGAAAACAAGACAAAAAATACCCAAGAAATTATTATTTTTTGCAGTAAAACTCTATACAAACACACTAGGGTTCCAGCACTTTTACTTATTTGTAAAGTTAGGCTTAATATAAAAGTATTGTTTGTGTTTTTTCTTGCACACAGTCTTCAGAACTGTAATCTGACTGCCGAGTGTTGTGAAAGTTTGTCTTCATGTCTACAATCATCAAAGTCTCTGAGAGAGCTGGACCTGAGTAACAATGATCTGAAGGATTCAGGAGTGAAGCTGATCTCTGATGCTCTCAAGACTCACAACTGTCAGCTACACACACTGAGGTGTTTCTCTCTAGATACACAAAAGCATTATTCTAAGAACACTGAAGAGTGTGTTGACGTGTTGATGTGTGTTTGTAGGTTATCAGGTTGTATGGTGACAGATGAAGGTTGTTGTTATTTGGCTTCAGCTCTGAGTCTGAGAGAGCTGGACCTGAGCTACAATCATCCTGGACCCTTCAGTGTTCAGCTGCTCTCTGAGAGACTCAATGATCCAAACTACACACTCAACAAACTCAAGTATGACACACAACATACACACGATTCACACACACCAGCAGAACGTCACATCATGTTTCTGTGTTTAATGTGTGTGTGTGTTTGTGTAGTGTGAGTCATGGAGGAGAGAGAAGAATTACAGCAGGACCACGCAAGTGTAAGTCTACACGCATGCACCATGCACGAGACACACACGCCTGCGACACACACGCACAACTGAGTCACAGACACACACACACCTGAGACACACACGCACAACTGAGACACACACACCTGAGACACACACACCTGAGACACACACGCACAACTGAGACACAGACACACACCTGAGACACACACGCACAACTGAGACACACACACCTGAGACACACACGCACAACTGAGACACAGACACACACACCTGAGACACACACGCACAACTGAGACACAGACACACACACCTGAGACACACACGCACAACTGAGTCACAGACACACACACACCTGAGACACACACGCACAACTGAGACACACACACCTGAGACACACACACCTGAGACACACACGCACAACTGAGACACAGACACACACACCTGAGACACAGACACACACACCTGAGACACACACGCACAACTGAGACACAGACACACACACCTGAGACACACACGCCTGCGACACACACGCACAACTGAGACACAGACACACACACCTGCGACACACACGCACAACTGAGACACAGACACACACACCTGAGACACACACGCACAACTGAGACACAGACACACACACCTGAGACACACACGCACAACTGAGACACAGACACACACACCTGAGACACACACGCACAACTGAGACACAGACACACACACCTGAGACACACACGCACAACTGAGACACAGACACACACACCTGCGACACACACGCACAACTGAGACACAGACACACACACCTGCGACACACACGCACAACTGAGACACAGACACACACACCTGAGACACACACGCACAACTGAGACACAGACACACACACCTGAGACACACACGCACAACTGAGACACAGACACACACACCTGAGACACACACGCACAACTGAGACACAGACACACACACCTGAGACACACACGCACAACTGAGACACAGACACACACACCTGCGACACACACGCACAACTGAGACACAGACACACACACCTGAGACACACACGCACAACTGAGACACAGACACACACACCTGCGACACACACGCACAACTGAGACACAGACACACACACCTGCGACACACACGCACAACTGAGACACAGACACACACACCTGCGACACACACGCACAACTGAGACACAGACACACACACCTGCGACACACACGCACAACTGAGACACAGACACACACACCTGAGACACACACGCACAACTGAGACACAGACACACACACCTGAGACACACACGCACAACTGAGACACAGACACACACACCTGCGACACACACGCACAACTGAGACACAGACACACACACCTGCGACACACACGCACAACTGAGACACAGACACACACACCTGCGACACACACGCACAACTGAGACACAGACACACACACCTGAGACACACACGCACAACTGAGACACAGACACACACACCTGAGACACACACGCACAACTGAGACACAGACACACACACCTGAGACACACACGCACAACTGAGACACAGACACACACACCTGAGACACACACGCACAACTGAGACACAGGCACACACACACCTGAGACAAACACGCACAACTGAGACACAGACACACACACCTGAGACACACACGCACAACTGAGACACAGACACACACACCTGAGACACACACGCACAACTGAGACACAGACACACACACCTGAGACACACACGCACAACTGAGACACAGACACACACACCTGCGACACACGCACAACTGAGACACAGACACACACACCTGAGACACACACGCACAACTGAGACACAGGCACACACACACCTGAGACAAACACGCACAACTGAGACACAGACACACACACCTGAGACACACACGCACAACTGAGACACAGACACACATACACACACACATATTGATTTAGTGAAGTTTTGTTGTGTTATAAAAGTCTCTTCTTGTGTTCAGGGGTCTGTGATCTCACACTGGATCCAAACACAATATGCAATAGCCTCAAACTGTCTAAACAGAAAAATAAGATCACACAAGTGGTTGAGTCTCAGTTGTATCCTGATCATCCAGACAGATTTGATTTGCAGTTTCAAGTTTTGTGTAAAGAGAGTCTGACTGAACGCTGTTACTGGGAGGCTGAATGGAGCGGATGGAGGGTTTATATGGCAGTGACATATAAAAGCATCAGCAGGAAATCAGCGAGGTCTGAAAGTGAGTTTGGATTCAATGAAAAGTCATGGAGTCTACTATGTACTGATAACGAATTCATTGCATATCACAATGATGAGCCAACAAGAATACCTGCTCCTTCACTCTGCTCTAATAGAGTAGGAGTGTATGTGGACCGGTCAGCCGGCACTCTGTCCTTCTACAGTGTCTCTGACAAAAACAAACTCAGACCTTTAAAAACATTCAGCACAACATTTACTGAACCTCTCTATGCTGGATTTGGAGTTATTGATTTAAACTCCTCAGTGTCTCTGTGTGAGATGAAACAGTCTCCTGTTATAAACAACAAAGATGTTACACACACAACTAACTGATGAAACACATTCTCAATGTAAGACTGCACACTATTCTACAAATGATTCTTGTAAATAATATCTAATGTCAATTAGAGAAAAAATCCAGAAAGTCACACTGTCAGATTTTAAAGTATTTATTTGCAAATTATGGTGGAAAATAAACAGTTGGTCAATAACAAAAGTTCATCTCAATACTATGTTAAATACTCTTTGTTGGCAATGACAGAAGTCAAACGTTTTCTGTAAGTCTCCACAAGGTTTTTACACACGGTTGCTTGAAGTTTGGCCCATTCCTCCCTGCAGATCTCCTCTAAAGCAGTGATGTTTTGGAGCTGTCCCTGGGCAACACAGATTTTCAACTCCCTCCAAAGACTTTCTATGGGGGTTGAGATCTGGAGACTGGCTAGGCCACTCCAGGACCTTGAAATGCTTCTTACGAAGCCACTCCTTCTTTCCCGGGCGGTGTGTTTGGGATGATTGTCATGCTGAAAGACCCAGGCATGTTTCATCTTCAATGCCCTTGCTGATGGAAGGAGGTTTTTACACAAAAAACTGGCATAAGCAGCCAAGCTGCTTACCTATTGCAGATTCAGTCTTCCCAGCCTGGTGCAGGTCTACAATTTTGTTTCTGGTGTCCTTTGACCCAGAAGTTTACCCCACCATTTCAGATGTATCTGTTCTCGATGAGGAAAACACTTCTTTCTAAATCAAACAATGCAATTTCATTCACATATTCAACCTAATGTCACCAATCCAAAAATACCGAACCATTCCTGTCTATCTCCATCAAAGTCCCAACTCAATCACTTTTCTCACCCAACAAGGCTTTCCCCTCTGAGGCCATGAGTATTGAACTCCAGTCACACGGGCAAAAGTACTCCTCTCTTTGCTCTAACTCCATGCTGTTTCCCCATCCTTTCGTTCAGTCAGTGGGGGAATGCTCTGGGTTCGGGCCTAATACCGGGCGCGGGGTCCGATCCCGAGAGCAGGGCTGTATCCCGGGCTCGGGCCCTCCCCTCTGTCAGCTCGTCAAATACGCATTTATTTTTATATCCGTTATATGTAAGTGTGAACTAGTAAATTCATATTATTTCATTTTGCAACTAAGGTTGTACATATGTTATTTAAAATGAATTTTTAAAGACACAATTGCATTGTCATTTTACACACTGCATTGCGAATGGCATTTCAAATTAAAATTGATACCAATATGCTTCCATAATGCCAGGCAAACAATTCCTTAAATTTTCCTCACAAAAACATTCAAAACAAACTGCCTCTGGTCTTCTTTCCTGCCTGCGTTAGCATAAGCTGTATTATTTGTTATATGTTTTCATATTTGTTATATTTTTGTAGTATTATTGAATTTGTGTTAATGCATGCAACTGTTTGCATCGTTTGCTATTGTTAGTAGGCTATTTACTATTTTCACAGTGGACTTTTCTTCCATAGAGTTTTGGTCAATTTTATTAAAACCAGTTATGGTCAGTTTGATCTGCAGCAATATTACACTATTGTAATTAATTGCAATAGTTCCGAAACTGATTAATATGTGCAACAAAAAAAAGACAAAAATGTTTTGATTATAACAATGAGATTTCAACGATATTTTGACCATTTAACTAAAAAATGGCGGTTTTCATCGAAAAAATCCGTTCACATGATCCTATGATCAAAACGTGCTTTCGATACTACGCATGCGCAAAGCTTCTCTAGGGCGGCCATATTGAGCGTTGCGTTCCTCCCCATTCAGAGACATCTTGTTAATATTAACATCTTTGGCCGTGCTGCGTCTGTGGCGGGGGTTGCCATGGGTGACGCGGACATTTAAAGGCGGCTAATTATCGCACCAATACTTATTTGTCACTGAGCCCAAAGGTACCAATGTCTTCCGATGATAAAACAAAGGCTAAGCAGGAAACAGCGAAGTCATATTTATTCATGATAAATGACCCCGTCTGTTCAAGCCCCACGTTGTTAGCAGCAACACCGGTAAGTTCTTTTCACAATTTCCCTGTTGCTGAATTGTTTTTAAAACTAGTTAAAAGTTACAGAAAACACACTGAACAATTGCTTAAGTTAACTGAAACAATATAATGCCTTTTCAGGAGTTATAAATATATATATTAAAAATTAAATGACGAATAATAAAATGCTCCCCGGAAATCAGTGTACGTTCATATTTTATCTTTGCCGCAAGAGGGCAGCACAATACCACAAAAGTTTGATACTTGAGTTTTGGTTGTTTGGGAATTAAAGGCTTTCTTTTATTTCAAGTTGAACGTTAAACAGAGCAACAAATCATGAAATAACAGAATATTAATAAGGTCATTAAAATGATTCCTAATCACATGCAATTGTCTGGTACCCAGAGGACACTACAGATCTTACATTTGATATTTCAAAATGAGAACATTTTAAAATCTGTTTATTCTTTATTAAACCTCTTATGATAGATTCCAGACGTCAGAAAAATACCAGTCTAAGAGGAAATAAACATGCGTGTGTTCGATGCGACAAAAAGGTGAAATGCTTCATAGGATGTAAAATGCAGAAACCAGAAGCAATAATAATCAACTAATGGTGAAGCGATGGCTCTTTATAGAACATGAAAAGATGCTTATAATAAAATGTTCACATTCCCATTTATGAGGGATATGACTGTTCTGAAAGTTGCACCTGACTATGGAAAATACTTTCAAAATATGTCGGTATCTGAGCTATCAGCAAAACCTTTGGTCAAATCACACACGCATTATATGCTTTCATACATACTAGCAGGTCTTTGCTTTGTTTCTTTTGCTGCATCCTAGTCCCCGCATATTTGTCCTACACATACAGACTGTTTTTGTTATGGGAACGTTTATTTATTTTGGTTTGTAGCAAAACAGTTTGCAAGAACTAGGGCATAGTTATGTGAACTTGAAAAGATCACTGTTGCATAGACTGCATTCAAAATGTTAAAATACAACATGCATTTCAGCTTGGATTCTTTTATTATTAGGCTGCCAGATCTGCGTATCAAAACAAGTCCCATGGCCTGTCAAAGATAACCCAGGAATTCCCATAATGCCTAAGATAGAAATGTGACATGCGTTACGTTATTTCCTTTTAATTTACTAGATAGTAATAATTACTGACAAATTCTGTTTGCATAAATGACATCATATCTTAAAAATGACAGCTGATAATCAAAATCTTCCCATATTTAACCTGCGGCAACATTGTTTCTTATGTAATGTTTACTTTATAGTTTAAACCACTTATCTGGTGAGGCGTCCTTACACTCGTTCCTCTCTTTTCATGGTAGTAGACCAACCAGGCACTTTAAGGATACTAATTTCAAAGCAGTACGATTTGGGACGCACTCACATAAACCGTTTTTATCATACAGTTATACCATAAATATAGAATTTACAAAAGAATCACATCATAGACCTTGACACCTGCTAACATGACTTGGTTTTGACTCGCTAACGCAGATTATTGCTATAGAGCAGCAGGTCACCAGCGGCATGCGGTGGGCAGCGTTTTACAGCGTTAACCCCCTCAGCCCTCTCTGATCTGATGTAAGAGAGCGGGCCATAAAGTGCAGCCGGTGGATGATGTAAAAGAGGAAAGCAGCAGGTGTGACGGCCGCTGTGTAACGTTCCTCTAATGACACCGCTGAGTTATGGCTTTATTACAGCTGTTATTTTGCTGTATCCCCATCACAACACACAAGCTAAGCCACCTGCCTTATCAGCAGTGCACATAAAAAGAAAGATATGGACATTACATTTGAACACTCCAGGAAATATATAGTCCACATATGGGTTAAATGTGGCGTCAAAAGTCAAAACTAAATAAATAATGACTAAATGATCACTTTGCCGGATAATGTAATAAGATTCGTTTAGGTCGTGTCCAAATTCACGTCTCATCCTCTTAATGTGTTTGATAGAAGCAAATGAAAGGGAACAATAATCTCAGACGTGACTCCTCTCCGTGGAATGCCATTTATGTTGGCAGAATGATGGCCGATTATGTCGGATTGATTCGGCAACCTTGCGCTGAAAATGCTTAGATCCACAGACATCAACGACAAGTGCTCTTGTCTTGAAATGCAATATGCATTAAGTCAGAAGATCCTTCTGCAAATAGTTTTTATCACAGCCTACGAAGCAATGACTCCAAACCTTTCTGCTCGGTACTCGCTCTTCTAGCTTCAAATGCTTTACAGATCTATTCAGTTTCCCGTATTAATCTGTCAAACTGATAACATTGATTCGAAATATGTTCAAAGCATCCACCTTATTTAAATAATGTCGTCCATATGATCATACTTTAAATTGGTCCGAATTGTGGTGTAATTGTTGGATAATTTGACTTGTTTATTTGAGACTGTTTATGTACCTGGTCGTACTGAATGTCTGTGTAAAGTCTTTTTTCAGCTCAAATAAAATAAACGGCCACCAGCTTTTTTTGTCATTGCTCTAGCTAAAATATGTGTATAGATAGTTTTGTTGTGCCAAAAACAAGTTTTATATTGGTGAATCACGCTGCCGAATGCTTTTTATTAGGGCTGTTAGGACAAAAATCATGTGAAGTTTTGTTTCGCCTTTTATATTGCAAACTTTGCACTAATGTAAATCATGCAGTAGTGTTTACATTGTAGTGCCAGCGTGCCAGATATTTAGAGCACAATAGCTAAACTTATTACTGAATTATCATTATTAACGCATACAAAGTTCATTTTATCATTTTAATTTCTGTCTCTGGGCAGGTTATAGTAACCAAAGAAAGCCAGATTTTTCAGATGTGTGCCTTATCGTCAACCATGAAACCCCTCCCCTAAACTTAAAAAGTGAGGTGTGAAAAGATCATTGCAGAACTTGGTATCAGAACGTATTAAGGTATAGGGAAAAGTTACTATATATAAATTCCATCATACGTTAATAATACAAGAGTCACTAAAGTGATTGAATAAATAAAGTGATCAGGAGAGAGAAAAGCTTTCTCGCAGCATTCTTTATTAAGAAGCCATGCTGATTTTGTGTTCATTTCATTTCCTTTTTTACTTAGTTTTGGCAACAGCTTTACTGATAACCTTTTCAATGGAACTGTGAGGTAATGTAGCATGACAGCATAAAATGGAGTATCTGTTGTGTTTTCCAAAACCATAAGATCTAGAAATATAAGGCAATGAACATGATGTTAGATGTTACTCATTCAGTGCGTCAATGTCCTTGTCGTCACTGAGGTACAAGCTGCTATGGCATCATTTTGCCATCACTTGTTATCGAATAGTACTTGGTGTATATTCCGTTGATTTTCAAATCGCTTCAGGTTGCTTGCCACACAAAGTTCAGGCAAGAAACACTTGGAGTTGAAATGGTGAACAAGCTTTAGTTATGTCCTTGGTCTGCACGTTCCCAGAATGTGCTCATTAATCAGCGGTCGGGCCCTTTTCACTTCATGACACTCTGAGCATTAAGCAATGGTCCTGTGTTTACAGAAAGGGAGGTTCCAGGATTTACACCCAAGCTCTTGTGCCTTTCAACACCTTTTGCACAAGCTCCTCTGCCTCTGCTCTCTCCGTCAGCTTGAGTTGCTGCTCTCACCTGCCGGGCACAAAGGAAAGTCCTGCACTGACCACGACAGAACATTCCAATTCTTAAATCGCTATGAAAGTATTCTGACACACTTTGATATTTATTTTGACTTTGAAGCAATTTTGAAGTTATTACGGTGCATCAGTGCACTGCAGGTCCTGCAGAAATGCATTGACAAGCGTCTGTGTTGTCAAAGAGTGTTTGGTTTGTTGATATGTTAGACAGTAAATAAAAAATGTTCACAAACATATTTGATCGTCAATAATCGTCTTAAATTTCATTTTCCCCGCTTACAGTCAGTTTTCGCTCTAATAGAGAAACATGCGATGTCGGAGGTGTTTAATAATGCAGTTTTTTATTAAAGGCTCGATTCATTTAGATTTCCCCCATTCTGGTAATACAGATTAATACATTTTTTTTATGAAATGCATATTAAGGGCAAATGAACAGAGCTCTACAATGACGGTAACTCTTATAGAAATAAATTACTCCCGTTGTTTGGCACGAAATTGTAACATGCTATTCTCAACATATTTAGATTATTTTTGGTATAAAAATGAAAAGCAATCACAACAGTCCACTTTATATGAAATATAAAACAAGCGATTATCTACAAAAGGCCAACGGTGAGCGCAGAGCAAGAAGAATACAGCAGCAGGCCACGTACCGGGCCTAACCAATGAAATTTGAATAGATGGATGCAGGGGGCTTAAAAATCCGAAACACTGGTGTCTGGAAAGCTTGCCAACACAGGAACTGAGTAACACAGGTCCCAGTGATTCCACTGTGTGTGGGCTGTTCTCGGTTTTTACCTGTTATTTGCGTTGCCGTTGAGGTATCTGGTCAGCCAATCAGGTTGCGGGAACTCTCCTCAGATGAGCCTCGCTAGGTTGCTAATAAATGAACATAAACGGCCGTTTTACCTACATCTCATAACTATCGGCCAAGCAAATTAGCAGTCAAATAAGCTGTAACGTCTGTATTATACGTTAACGTAAAACGTTTTCAAAAACCATTAAGCGAAGACTTGTGCTGAGATGTAAATTTATTCCATTCAGTATTTTCTTTTTAAAAGGGTCTGTCATAATTGTGAGCATTGTAACCAGTGAGAAATAGTATTCATCAAATCAATATCTATTTCCATATTGCGTGCCTCTGATAATACATGTTTAAGCCCTTGCAGATGGTGTTTCAGGAAGAGGCCGTTGGTAGTGCTTTTCTTACGAGGATTTATCGAAAAAATAAAAAGGTCAACGTCAACATCACATGACAATGTGAAATCTGCATGTTGCATGGTGCGAAATAAATGGAAATAAAAGAAAACCAAATCCTCTACGCTGGGCCTGCAGATGCTCTGACGATGTCTGTTCACTGGCCGATGGCGCAAATGGCTTGAACGGAGCTGGACTCGAATGTTGAGCCAATGCTTGGTAAATAAGGAAACTGATTGGAGAATAAAACCAGTAATAGACAAAGTTATCAGTCGGCTGGTTGAAAGACACATGAAACGCTTTTTATGCTTGGAACTATTGGATACAGAATGGTGCACTCACCTCTCCATTGTAAATTTTTTTGCACCTGTTCCCTAAATGTGTAGTTCCTGTGACCATTGAAACGCAAGTGACACCATTCTTGTAGTCTTCCAATCTAGAACATGCCCATATTGGGCATTTTCCACTCCATCTCGGCAGTCCAAATACCTTTACCCAGAGCTTTAAAATGTGCATCAGCATCATACTAGAAGGCACATAAAGTGCTTTGATATACCAGGGGTGTACAGTACCTGAAAAACATACATTATATTTTGCTAAACATCTTCATAGTACACAATTACATGTCCTGAAATAATACTCATGCAGCACGCCACATCTGCACAACCCGGTGACTCGTCTCCAAATTTGCCTAATCATTATAAAGTATGTAAATATCAATATGATAACTCTCTAGGGATCATGTGAAAAACATCAACGTTTCAAAACCGAATCTACTAGCAGTATCGATGTAGGGAAAACACTTTTTCAGACTTATGTCATTAAAAGAAACCGAACAAAAAGCAGTGGTACCATCCCAATCATTGAACTGCATTGTGAGATTTATGGGAAATGTGGTTTGCCAGGTGCATCGCCATGGCACGGTTTAGATGTGGTTTCTTTAAAATGCCCTAATCGCACACTGTTGTTTTTTCCATTGTTACGCCGCCTTGGATGTGAGCGATTGCTAACGGGAACATATCTAGTCATTCTGAAGGCTGGCATTCAGCCTCTTAATGTTGCTTCGATGGAAGGGATGCATGTACCTCGATTCACCCAACAGATGTTCGGGACTTTTGAAGGATGTTGCTTTTGTTCCATGCAAATGGCAGCCGTCCAGGACAGCATTTAGACTTCCGTGAAGCAACAAGTCGTGCCAAACACCTGCACCTTTCTAATATCAGGGATTTAGAGTCGGTTTAATTAGTCATTAACACACCTGTACAGATGTGTGGCGTTTTCTGCCTCTTTCAACTCTTCGGTGTGTGGTCCGTCAAGCTTCACTGAACGCCTTCAAGGTTTGGAACTGGATTGGTTGTCGATTAATTGAACTACAGATAAGCGTTGACCCATGAGCCCGGTTGAGCGGCAGCATCTGTCAAATCAAAACACAACTGTAACAGAGTTGTTGTAAAAGAGCTCACATATTCATTGCTGTATTGTGGGTTGAATCAACCCACGGTTGAGTAAATATCAATAAGAAATCCCAACCGTTGGGTTGTTTCAGCACATACTGAAGTTCATTTAAACCAATGTTGGGTTTGTCGCAATTTTACCTATTTTTTGAAGTGCGAAATGTGTTGTGTCGCAAACTTCGAAATCATTGATGCTCTTAAAGTTATCACATTATTAGTCTTACCACTCTTCGTATAGCCGAAAATGTATTGCATTCAAGACAGGAATCATTTACTGGAAATTCTTACAAAGGAATCAAAATGCTGACGTGGACCTGAAGACATCATCATCAATCTTTTCTATATCACACCGACCTGTATGGAGGTCCTAGAGATGTGTGGCCACCCAATTGATTAATGCGTCTTTAAGTGAATTTCCAAGACCTAGCCCAAGGGTCACATTTTTCGCAGTGACCCTCTTTTGGGGTGGTTGACTTTCTCAGGTTAAAATGATGTTTCTTTAAGAGGGGAAAATAATAGAGCTCCTTCCTAACAACACCTTGACAGCTCATTGACAGACTCACAATGAACTCTATCCACAGAGTGCAGGGCAAGGGGGAGAAAAAGCCTGTCAGTCACTGAGCCGGTTTGCTTTGATAACTTTGTCTGACTTAATCTATTAAAAGATGTGTTTGCAGAGTAAAGGATACCAAAACACTCACTATTTGCTTATATCTTAGCCCATGTTTAAATGAATTCAATACATAAACTCTTTATGCATTTTATTTGTAAGCACTATGAAGATAAATATACACAGTGCGTATGGGCCTTTTGAGAAATGTTGCTAGATGACCTGTGGCTATGTATTTGACACGTCGCTTTAAGGTCTTGAGGTTTGCCCTATTCAACTGTCTTGACTAATAGTGAGAACCAGATCTTCAATCTAACAATTTATTATTATTTTAATTAATGATTTAATGAAAAGTATTTGGAGCAAATAGTTTGGTACGAACACAATCATATGATTTGGATTGCTGTGGTTTGTTATTAAATGCATCTGTGTTGTACCGAGAGAGCAGCAGGCACTGATGGCTGCCAGGCGTAACCCTGGAGATATGGACCCACAGCCGGGTTTTATGACTGCATGTGTCAGGGAAAGTTATTAGTGACTCTAGCTAACAGACACAATGACAGACGGAACAGAACACAACACATTGGAAGTAAAGCTTGTAACTCCTGGGAGACATTCTGACAGATGTAAAGACTACAAGTTTCTGAAACTTGGATTTTTGGCATGCTTGGGTCCAATAGCAAGCTTTCATAAAAAGCTTTTATTTCTCAGGTGTGGAAACACATATTTGTACGTACAACCTCGATTTTGTCTCATTTGCTGTGACAAATCGTTTTTTTTTTTATTTACATAGATATTCCAGTTGACATTTATGCTGAATACTAGTAAAAAGTAGCTACACTAGACCTTCTTCTATTTCTCATTATCATAAAATACATCTTGTTAGTTATAATTTATGAAGTTTTGTGAATACCTGTGAACAGAACAATTGAGGTTTCTCACGGTTTGTTGCATTGTTTTTATTTGTTTGTAAAGCTTTGCCTTTGGGACGTAGAATTCGGTGACGTCATTAAGCCCAATTATGGGATGTGAATCTGCGATAGGGTATAGCAGGTGGCTTAGAAAGCCCCACCAGAATCCCAATTGTGCACTGAATTGTGTTACTTAAAGGATATTGGGACCAGATGGTAATTTGGAAGGAAAGTAAAATTTCTAATCTTTCTAAAATTCCGATCCAACACCGCGACTCATACTCGGCACTAAAACAGAGTCAACGGGCACTAAATAGCCTTGTGTTTAACCGTGAGATGTCTGCAAAATAGATAGAAGGGTAACGTTGACACTTCATATTGTTGCACAAGGTCATTTTTCCTCAACGGAATAAAGAAAAAGACAAAAAGGAATGCTACATTTGCAACTGTCAGTGTTATTAGAAGGTATTACTAATATACCAAAGAATGCCATGACCTCAAGATGACTCGCATGCTAAATGAAAACAAGAGCGATGAAAAGTCTTTACTTGGATGATTGATTGGAGGCGAATGACAGCGAGCTCACGCTCATCCAGGGGTGGTCCGTGGCTTTAAATCGCACAACCCGAACAATGAACTTTTTACCCTGTCTTCGTTCTCAGACTTGTTTGTATTCATAGGGTTTAAAACAACGATATTACTTCTTGAATGAAGGGCATGATTGAAAATTATCGCTATGTACTATTTTCGTAATATTTGATTAAAGATATTTGTTGCTTGTGCGGCCGTTGTTTTGAATATCGCCATTGATGGCGGCGCATCATTTCAATTTTAGCAAATTGCAGTGTGGTTGCATTATGATCTTTATTTCACAATAGCAGTGGTTATGCGTAGCTTTTTCTGTTTGGTCGCTTTGTTTAAAACTGCCTTTGTCAGATTTCTTCGGACAAATGGAGGTAAATGTGATAGAACCTTTTACCTGTTACCTCATACCGGCCTGTCAGCGTGAATATGATTCATAATGGAACTGCACCTGCACTCATTGTATCTGCTCTGGGGTTGAAGAACCGGAGAAACATTACTTTGAAGTTCACATCGGAGCATAAAGCAAAAACAAAACAAGACCTGTTTAGTCATGTGAAATTCATTCACTTAACCCGCTACTTGGAATCAATTTTTACACTCTGTGCCCACTGGTGCTGTTCATTGAAAAGATGTTTAGATGTCTTGTGGCTCATTTGAAGTTGCAGGTCAAGTGGCAGAAAAAAAGGTTGCAAATGTTCCCACAGGCAATTCTGTGCTTTTCATGAATTTGAAATGCTGAGCAAATGAATGAACTGTAAAATGCTTTTGGTTGGAGAGTTTTCCTAACACATGGACACAAACTGTGCCGAATAAAATCAATCATTATGTGTAGATAAAGATATTTTGGAATCCAGAAAGGTATCAATAGATATGTTTTAATAAAATCATGATCTCCTTTACCTGGCTTATGATGTTGTGAAGGGCCCTATGAAATCCGTTTAATGTTTTCACAAATTCCATTTTTGTCTGGATTCTGTGTTTTCCGTTTTTTACGATACAATAATATTTTTGCCCTAGTGAAGTATACTTCAGTATACTAAAGCATTTACAGAAAAACTTATAGAAAGTTATAGAAAAACACCTAGGTACTATTGAAAAGAAATTGCGCAATGCATGTTAATTTAAACCATCTCTCCGGTGCATTTCATATTTTTACTTTATTTTTATTTTACTAGTACATTCACTTAATAAAGTTAATAATGTAATATACTAAGGTTTATTCATGTGGGTGTGACATAGTTCATTTGAGTTAATCTGATTTTTATTTTGACAGGTTGTCACAAAGACCATGTTTGACTCAAATGAAGAGGTGAAATGCTCGTGAAAAAAACTGTTCGCATCCCCATATAGTAAGATGCTGTGAACAGAAGTGTCATGCGTGCAGTGCAGAAATCCGAATCATTCATTCACAGACATGCAGAACAGGCAGATTACATATTTAAAACGCATATGAATCACTACAGATGTTATTTAAACACAAATAGAATTGTATTAGCTGTTCAGTGCTTCTTTCTGATTAAGAAGTTCTAAATTTGTAAGATTCCATGCCATTCCGCATTATACATCAAATTCCATTTAAATGCCAGGATTCCCCCATTCCTTCCCTGGAAATCATATGGCCCTAGTTGTGTTTGCCCATATAGTAATACAGTGATGACAGAGGGTAAACACGTTAAGTGTGCACATCTTTAACAAAAAATGTCACTTAAAATGAATTATAGGACATGATCTGTAATCTCTTTGGGTCCATCACTCAAATCCCATTCTTGCGGTGTGTTATGTTCATTTTGAAGGAAAGAAAAGTGATACCGCCGTAAAGTCGGGATTATGGACATGTCAGTTATTTCATAATACATAATCTCTGTTGTCCCTCTTCTGCATGTTCATTTAAATTTTGATAAACGTGATCAACACAAGCAGAAGTGACGCGTACATGTAGTTGTCGCCGTGGCAAACACATGGAACCGATATCATGAAAATAGTTTCTTGTCATATTTTGTGTCCAAGGTGCAAGTGCGCCTGTTTGTTAAAATCATTAACAGATCCTTAAGGTTATCATATGAATAGAAAAAAGCGATATAATAACACTAAGATCGGTCCGTCTGCTTTTTTGGTGCATTTCCATACCGGCAAATTGGTCTGGGCTCCTGTTTGCCCAGTTATTGAGGATTTGTTGACAATTTCCTCTTCAACAAATTGTATTTGGACAACAGTATATTCCGCCGATGTCTTTCGCCATGGTCGAGGCCAAGGTCAGTTTTATATTCTACTGAAATCATAAAATGACACTCGAGATAAACAGAATGTTTACCCTCCCCGTGTGAGCTGGGGCAGATATGTAAATTTAGCCTTATTCTTTCATCAAATTTGCATTTGCCCTCTTAACCAAACACTATAGGGCTCCAATTCAAACAACTTTAATGATGGTCGCCCCTTTACGACCGATTGCTGTATCAGGAAAAGGGAAAGAGCAATTTAGATTGGAATGAATGGAGTAAAGCGTCCGAGCTATCGCCCACCAGCTGACAATAATTGGATCAACTTTGCAGAGAATTGGCTGTGTTTTGATGCTCTAGTGGCAGGCTGTGGATCGCCTCCCTTTTGCGCCTATTTATCATTCGTCTTTTATCTGCCGCTAGCAGACCTTTCCACGGTGCCATTCTGGGCCCCGCTAATCAAACAACTTTTTAATAAGAGGCAACGGCGGCTCCCCAGCCTGTGCAGGGATTCGTCCCTCTCACTCGCTGGGAACGCTGGGATGAATATCAATGAAGGCTCGCGAACGCGCAGTCATTTCGAAAGGTTTTCGACCGATTGATTCGCAGTTGATTATGGTCTCCCTGTGATCGTTTTCAAATGCGAGACGTTGACGAAGTTATCCACACCGTCAGGACACGTTTATTGACGCGCGTCATGTTTGTGCACCTTTCGGTTATTTGACATCCGCAGTGTTAGCCAGATTTATTATTCAGGGTTGAAACAAATTGGATAATAAATAAAAATTGTCTGCATTTTTGGCTATTCCTAGCGGGTCCTTGCTAGTCGAACAGCTGCTGCCACTGGGAAGTTAACAAGTTCAAAACAAAACTACTGACAAAATGCCACAAAGAGCTGAGTTTCAAAGTCTCTTTTTAAGGAGCATCCCCCTGTTTCTCTCTCTGTCCAGACAGACAGAAGGGATAAAAAGAACTGTGGTGTGGGCCTTTGCTAGGGAACTGAGGGTCGGTCTCTTGGAATGTGCCTCCCGTTAGATCAGCCACATTCCCCCTCCGTAAGTCGCCCGACTCCAGATATCCTCATTTCTCCGAACCGTTTTCAAACAAACACACCACTGGTCGCGAAAACGAACCGAGCCTAAGAGGCAGAATGCGTCGGCGCTTCAAATCGCCGCCTTTATCCACGTGTCTGTCAAATGGCTATCTAATGGTAGCACTTGTGGTTGGGGGAGAGGAGATCTGCTTTTCTCTCTCGCTGGCTGCCGACAGCCCTGCCATTCACAAAGCCCGGGGATGCCACACACATTCTGTTTGTTCTACATGAGCAAACAGATTGTAAACTGGCTGATAATTTTTGTACTGACAATGTCATTTACGGCTGTCAGCCTTTTGTCTCCTCTGTTTGCTTTATTCAAATATGAACCGAGTGGACCTCCCTTCTGCTGCACTCTTCTGCATTAAAATCACATCAATTCTCTTCCATTTCTTCTTATCTGAAATTCATTGGAGGCAATCACTTGCTTGAATGCTCCAGGGTTTCCATGGAGACCAAAGGTCCCGTACGGACTACAGAAGGATTAGAGACTTGTAAGATTTAAGTCTTGAAGTACACAGTTGCTTTGTTACGTCTCCCTTTGATATCTAGTTGAGAGAATCATCCTTTAATGCTTTGATTTGAGCAGAAAAACACGAATTAACTAATGAGAGCGTCACTTAAAAAAACGCTTTTTGACGTTTTTTTGTATTTTGATTTGCTTTAAAAGACGCACTTTGCATTCGTAGCACAATTAAACGTGGTGTGCCAGAGGAATTTATGTTTCGTTCCTGCGTGAGATCTTTGTGTGGCAACTATGACAGCCGTGGTGGCATGCGGCGCTGGGTGCCCCGATGGCACGGCTTTCCCCCCGGAGCGGGAACAATAAATCCCGCTCACCGGTCTCGCTCCGGGGGCCGCCTCCCGGGGCTCCCTGCTTCTCTCCTAGGCATCTCCCCTTTGTTCTCCAGAGGTCAGGGCAACTGAGAGTCGAGTTATTCACATCCCAACTGTCTGTCTGGAAACGTCTGCAGATGTTACTGTGCTTTTCTTTCTCTCGCTTATTCTCCGACTCTTCTCTCCGCTGCCAGGACGTTTGCTTGGCTGTTTTTAAAGCGCTGGAAGAAAAGGGAAAGAAAAGACGGTGCAGGCCCCCGAACTGTTTCTTTCTTCGGTCTTCCTCGCCAGCCCAAAGTACAAAGTAAACAGTTTGAGTTAAATGGATTCATTTTTTGTTTCAGCGTGGCATTTTGTGCACAGCCTCCTTTTGTCGCCTCGCTCGTCGATGTTTTACCGCTTTGTTACAAGTGACAAGCTTATGGTTTGGCATTTCGCACGAACAACACAGCCATTCCCCTTGTCATTTTAGAGTTTCTCATGAAAAACTGCAACATATTGACACTTTCTTCTTGTTTTACTAGAAAAACCCTGATTTTGTCTTTTAAAATCCGCTGTCCTAATAAGATCTTTCCAAGGTTACTGTCTAAAGATCTAAACATCCATCAATGGGTCAACAGTCTTTAATGCATCTTCAACATTTTCTAAAATTTGGGGAGTAAACAGATGTGACCTCCAATGGCATGCTGTCAGCACGAACACGTAAACAATCAATGAACATTTGCAACTTGCTATTTGCCATATTGTTTGTGTCTTTGACTAGCTCTCATGGATTTTCAAAGGTGAGATATTACACAAGGGTGATCGCATAGATCAAGGACATTTAAGTCACGTTAGCACGATTTCCTTTCTCAAAATTATCGGTCCTATACCACAAATAGATTATAAAACTAGGCCTAAAGTATTTCACCGGAATTGTTAAAGAATAGACTTAATTTTTATTGGATATTTCAAAAGAATAAAGAGGTAACATGTACAATAGCACTTCAAACATTTATATTTCAGAACATTTGTTATTTATAAAAAATGACTGAACATTTCTTAATGAATTATTTTACTTTTCAATAAAAAACTGAAATCAAATGTAGATCTCTTTGTCTTTAATAAAGGGGCAATAAACATGTGACCACATAGATCTTTCAAAATAAATAACATTAATGTAATTTCAAGGACACAATCAAATCTGAAAATAATAGGGAAGTTTGCTTAGACATTCTTAGCACAGCTTTTCAAGTCTATTTAAAAATACGGTTTATGTTTAATAATTATCATAAACATTCATACAGTGGCAGGTCAAGACAACGGTAAAACTATGAATAAAGCCGCGGAGAGAGGCCATCTGTTGCTGTAACCTGGCAAACACAAAGCACCCGAGTTACGTCCTGTCCAAGTCATCTCGCTGTTTCTCAAGAAAGGACGTATTCAGCCTTGAACATGGCATAACTCACAAAGGCTTGTCTTTTAAAAAGCCTGGAAGCTGATCCTGTCCGTGCCTGTTGACGATATTCGGTGTATGAGTGGAGGATTATTTCCAAATACCAGTCCTGAGTTAACAAAGACACCTGATGATAGCAAATTAGGCTTTGGGTTTTGTGCGAGGAGAAAGAAAAAAACAACACAGAGACGAAAACTTTCTTCAAAGCCGACCCGGTGGTCTTTCACTTTTGTAATGTGTTCAGTGGCACTAATTTACGCGTGATTAATATGAATTACATAAGACCTCGGGCTGTGTGTGTGCGCACGATTCATCTGATGCTTCGTGCCAACTGAGAATTCGTGTTGTCTTTGTCCGGAACTAAAAGTAGCTGTCAGTGCTTTCAAAATCAACGGTTTTTATTTGTGTTGAGACCTGATTAATGTGTTACAATGTTTACTATCTAGAGTAAGAGATTTATATGAAATAATAATGTCACAGGTTCATTTGCATGGGATGTGCTATAAATGAATCAAACAAATGAATCTATGTCATGGGAATTTTGAATGAAGCTCAACTCTCTTTGGTCTTAGCCACGCCTCATATTTCCACATGAGTTATTGCCATTCTCACATCATAACCTGTCTTTCACTATCAAAGCGAAATGCAAGGTTTTTAAAGCGCTATCAAAGCAACACGACAGCCGAGGAAAGACTGGAGGCAAGGGAAGTGTAACAAACCGGGCCAAAGATTCCCGCAGCATCTCTTTAGAGAACACGTGGGATCGAAGCTTCGCATGTCTACACTGCATCTGTGACTTTGTATAGGTGCATGTCACTACTCGAACCTGTGCCAGAACATCTGCGGTTTGTTTAGGTAGTTCAGATGTATCGGTGCCGGGCCGTGACGTGTTGGTTTTAGGGTTCTGGAGTTTGGCCCAGGCCTCTCATTGCTCGGATCCCTCCATGTGTGACATCTCTCAGTCATTAGCAGCCACCGGCTCTCATTGTCTCTGCAAGGGAGTCCATTTTGATAGGATTAGCTGTAGCTAGGAGCTGTGTTATTGCAGATTTAGCTTGCTAAACTTAGCTTGTATTGTACTCTATAGGGAGAGCCACGGCCACCCAAGTTTTCAGAGCCACGGGCTCAGGGAGAAATAGTCACACCCACTGGGAAACGGCTACTCAAGCAGAATGGCGAGAGATGCGTTGAGTCAGAGATTTCTTATTCGATTGCAAGGCAGAAGAAAGTGTAGTGTACTGGGTAGTGCGCGAGCAGATTAAATAATTGATTTCAACCCTTTAGTTAGCTTTTCATTGCTAGCTAAATTGCCAGCGTTTGGGTCAAAAATTGACAAACCCAGTGGTTGGACTGTAAAATAACACATACTTGATTGTGCAACCCAAAATGATGGCTCTCATGAAAGATTTTCTGGCTTAGTTTAACCCAACGACAGGGTTTGTCCCCTTTTGACCCATTTTTTGTGTATAATAAAAGGGATACTCCACCCCAAAAGGAAAATTCTGTCATAATTTACTCACCCTCAAGTTGGTCTAAACCTGTATAAATTCCTCTATGATGAACACAGAGAAAGATATTTGGAGGAATGATAGCAACAGAATTTCTGGGGCATCATTGACTACCATAAGATTAAAAGATTATTGTATAAGTTGTTTGTTCTGAACACAAAATGAGACATTTTAGGAAATTAGATTTTAGGAAAGCAAATACTTATAGGCCACCTTTGACCACAATTATAGTTTTTCCTACTATGGTAGTCAATGATGTCCCAGAAATGTCAGTTGCTAATATTCTTCCAAATATCTTTCTTTGTGTTCAGCAAAACAGAGAAATGTATACAGGTTTGGAACAATTTGGGGAGGGGGGGAGTAATTCATGACAGAATCTTTATTTTTGGGTGGGGTTTCCCGGGAACTTTCTAATAGGGCATTTGCAATACAGGATAAATGGGATATTTTTAGAATGTTCTTTTTATCAATCTTTATGTAAAATGAAACCATCATAATATAAGTATGACGTATAAAAAGGGCAAAATACAAAAATGTGTATTTGAAAGGTATTTCCAAATTGACAAAATTATTTGACAGGTAAAAAGCAAACTACATCACTTGAGTTGATTGCCTTATTTTTTACTACATCGGCCATTCAGTGACAGGCTGGGCATTAACACAGAGAATGTGTTTATTCTGAGGCGCTACTTGACAATTGTTTTTCTGTGTCAACGCACGCTAGACGGACGTGTTTGACGTTTTGTGAGCGTGTTGCATCTTTCGGGCATGATTTGCGTCGTGGCGGAAGCACGCACCAAATGGCTGAACAGCAGCTGACTGTACCTCAAGTTTTGCTAATTTAAGATGGCTTTCAGTTCAATAAAATAACAAAAACTATATTTTGGATGTCTTCTTAACTAAGGTGGGCACTGGGAATGCAGTGATCTGTACTGCATTTTTTACTGTAACTGACAGAACGCTCTGTACAATAGTGAAAACACCACAACAAAGCGGGTACTCACACAAATACTCCCAAATATGTTTTGAGGACGCACAGGCTAAATTTTGGGAGCATATGCGAGGCCGAATTGATGAACGAGCCCTGTCGGCGCCGGTGTTCGATCAAGCGTAGATAGTTGAAATGCTCAACTTGGAAGAGAGCGCTCTTCTCGTCATAGCATTTTTTTACTGTCCAATCACAGTGCAGTAGAGACTGGACAAATACCAACCAGTCAACGCATTGAATTTGTAGAGCTGCATGTCTTTATATAAAGCAACGTATCATAGCGCCTCGGCTTAAACGCTGTCAAATGCGTCTGCCGTTTTCAACTGCATAAAAACTATTCCCAATCCCATCCACTCCCGCTGAATTTTTTTCTTGACCAGTCCCAATCCCGTGATTAATAGTAATTTTGTTTCGCAGGATTCACAGGAATCCCGAAAAATGTCAGCCTCTAGCGCGCGTGCATATTATAACCTCAACCCAAACCCTAAACCTAACTATTATTAGGTTTAGGTGCTACGTATGAGAAAGGTTTATGAAATTTTTATTATGTCAGTGTTTCCTCTTAATGTATGTTTCAAAATGGCTGCCCTCCCCAGCAAATCATACGCACGCACAATTTAACTTCAAGTCAGCATAATATTGTTAATAGTAGCCCAAGTACACCCGTTCACACTAAATTAGGATCCACCCCAGTTGACGACAATGTAAAGTTTATTCTAAGCTCCTATGGGGCAGATTCACATTTTAAATGCACAAGCCCTATAAATTCAAATTGGTTTTAATAATAATCAACTTTATTTTCCTATTTATAATGATCTACCTTGATGTCAACAGGCCTTCGAAAGTAATATCAAGCAATATATACAATCATCAAATCCAATGCTTGCTTTTGGAAGTTCACGTCCTCCAGACAACAACCAGCGGGATTCTGCCCTGATCCGCGGTGTCAATTAGCATTCAATGCACTCGAACAATCAAGTGACTGTATTGATAGTGTGTGCTTCTTGTGTCCTCATGCTGAGAGGAACGGCCGGAGCAAGGTAGGAAGGGTTTGTCCCTGCGGTTCTTTTGTATGCACGCCAGGCTACTTTATCATGTCGGACTAGAGGAGTCAGCAGGAGAACACAGAAGATCATCTCGGAGGGCGGGAGCCCTGCTGTGTGGGACGTCCCCTTCGGACCAGCACCCCTCTGAGTGGCCATTGTGACAAGTCCAAATCCCACCATGTTTGCTCAGGACACAATTGCTAATTTGGTTATAATAATGCCAAGTATCTAACCCGAAATGAATGGTGTATATTTCCTTTGAGAGCTTCTTTATAACATCGACACTGGACTCCAGACACCTTGTAACCCTGAAGAAGAAGTCTTAAACCATTTAAAGCATTATTGGCCTTGAATAATACGACCTTACACTTACCCGTGGAGCTTCTCCGTAGTTTCTGAATCGTGGGATGTCGGATTACTGTTGGATTATTTTCCATACGCATTGTCAGCATCTTAACGCTTATTAGCTGAATGTGGGAAACATTCTCAAACCCTACCCCCCCTGGTCGCCTTAATCTAATCTGCAGAGGACAGATATGAATTGATTCATAACTAATGAGTGCACATGGATTTTGAATGGTGGCATGAGCCTCAACATTGCGGCCAGCTTCGGAATGCGCTACTCAAACCGAAGACCCGGGTCACATTCATCTCTGCGGTATCTCTGAAACACAAACGACTCAGGAATGTCCGATTTTATTCACGATGCATTCCATGCCGCTCCTTTATTTGATTGTTTTTTTATTATGTGGTAGTGTTTGTGCCAACCAAAAGGGAGACGTTTATCCACAAGCACACTTTCATAAAAAGATGCAAAGTGATTTTAAATGAAATCAGCTAATGAAATGGCAATCCAAAAATATATTTTTTTGCTGCTTTCTGTTTGTCTTCCTACATTGATTTGAATTCACAATCATACAGCTGTCTGTTCATAGAAGGCCACTACACATGACCCAATATGCCTCTTTAAGGGGTGATTATTCCTAACAAAAGTAAAAAAACATTGCTTTCTTTTACATTGGCTACGGTGTATAGACCCCCTGGTCCCTATACTGATTTTCTGAAAGAGTTCGTGGACTTCCTATCGTAAGATAGCACTAATGATGCATTAGCACTGGCGTTTACAGAACTACTACACTCCTTTTGAGTAGTACAACACATTAAAGGACCCACTCATCGATTTAATCATACACTAGACCTGATTATATCTCACGGAGCCGATCTAACCAATATAGATATTATGCCTCAAAGCGACGATGTCACCGATCACTATCTTATAACGGGTACTTTGCGCACGGCTGGAATCAGCCCTTTAACTGGTTATCGACAGGGTAGAACAATCACCTCCGCTACTAATGATAGCTTCGCAAAGAGCTTGCCATATCTGACTCCTTTAATAACCATACCAATAAATAAAGAATCGCTCGATGTCATGACCAGCAAATTCGGCACTATTTTCTCTAATACATTAGAAGCTGTTGCACCTATGAAGTCAAAAAAGATTAATGAGAAAAATATTGCACCATGGTACAATAGCACCACTCGCGCCCTTAAAAGAGAAGTAAACTAGAGCGCAAATGGATAAAATCTCAATTAGAAGTCTTTAAAATGGCGTGGAAAGAGAGTGCAAATTGTTATATAAAGGCACTAAAAGCAGCAAAGGCTGAGCACCTCCGAAACCTCATAGAAACTAACAAAACAATCCAAGGTTTTTATTTAGCACAGTTGTTAAATTAACAAATAAACAGACATCAACTGATCTGGCTATTCCGCCGCACCTCGGTAGCAATGAATTCATGATATTTTTAACAGAGAAAATTTTAACATTTTGTGAGAAAATAGTAAAAACTCAACCTCCAAGTCTGTCCTGTGAATTAGCACCAACCATCACTCCAAAAGAAAGGCTGCAGCGTTTTTCACCTATAAAACAGGGAGATTTAATTAAACTTATTGCAACATCTTGCTTATTAGACCCCATACCAACTAAATTATTAAAAGATTTACTACCTGTTGCAATAGTGTCCACTCAGTTATGCTCTCTCTTACAAAAGAACGACATACACGACATTGAGGGACAGGTACTACAATGGTTCAGATCTTACTTGTCAGACAGACATCAATTTGTCCATTTAAATGGGGAATCATCCAATCTAACGCAAGTAAATTATGGATTACCTCAGGGATCGGTTCTGGGACCCGTGCTGTTCTCCATATACATGCTGCCCCTCGGAAACATTATTAAAAAACATGGAATCAGCTTCCATTGCTATGCAGATGATACTCAGCTATATATCTCATCAAGACCAGATGATTCCTCCCAGCTATCCAACTGGCAGAGTGCATGAAAGATATAAAACATTGGATGACCTGTAATTTCCTTCTTTTAAATTCTAAGAAAACTGAAATATTACTTATCGGACCAAAGACACGCAAACCAAATATTTCTGATTATAAACTGCAGGTTGAAGGATGTACTGTTACTCCAACAAATACAGTAAAAGATCTAGGCGTTATATTAGACAGCAACCTGTCATTTCGAAATCACATCTCAAATGTCACAAAAACAGCCTTTTTCCACCTAAGAAATGTTGCCAAGCTAAGAAATATTCTGTGTGTTGCTGACGCAGAGAAGCTTATTCATGCATTTATGACCTCAAGACTTGACTACTGTAATGCGCTACATAGTGTTTGTCCGGCATCATCAATAAACAAACTACAGTTAGTTCAGAACGCAGCTGCCAGAGTTCTAACCAGGTCCAGAAAATACCATCACATAACCCCAATTTTATCAACCCTTCACTGGCTTCACATTAAGTATCGTATTGACTTTAAAGTTCTTTTAATCACTTATAAAGCCTTAAAGGGTTTAGCCCCTACCTACCTAACAGAGCTTCTATCACACTACAACCCATCACGCTCTCTAAGATCTCAAAACTCAGGACTTTTGATAATACCTAGAATAACTAAATCCACCAAAGGGGGTCGAGCTTTCTCATACGTAGCACCTAAACTCTGGAATAGACTTCCTGATATTATTCCAGGATCAGACACACTCGCCCAATTTAAATCTAGATTAAAAACGCATCTTTTCAGCCAAGCATTCACTTAATGCAAAATATGCTAAATAAACCACCAGGAGATGCTGACATTAGATATTATTTACTAGGTGTTTATATAACAAGGTCAACTATTCATGTTTTACCTTTTTTGTGTTTTTCTTATTTTCCCCTGTAAAGCTGCTTTGAAACAATGCAAATTGTGAAAAGTGCTATATAAATAACATTTTATAGAATTTCATTAGTATCACATTAATCTCTGTGATTGTTTTAAACGAGATGCTTCTAAATCCCATGAGAAAGAAGCACAGATGAGATCTCTTTTATATCTCTGTGATTTCTCCCGGACATCAATGAGATTAAATGGATAGCAAATGGAAACCTTTGCTTGAGTCTCATCTGCGTCTCCAATAGTTTTCATGAGAGAAAGAGCCAGAAATCTCACAAATGTCTCCAAAAGAGATGTCAACAATGAGCTCAGATTCGTCAAGTCTGCAATCAAACGTCAAAATAATTGAAGATCTGAGATTGAACTAAACATTTCTCATCAAATGTACCCAAATCCAGATTTTTTTAACTCAACAATCTACATTCATTCAGCACCTCTTTACTCTTCGTGTGCTTTAACAATTTCACACTTATTTGTTTCTCTTTTATCCTGCACTTGCTAATTGCACTTCTGGTTAGATCTAAACTACATTTCGTTACATTGTACTTGTATATGTGTAATGACAATAAAGTTGAATCTAATCTAATCTTATTTCTTCTTCACAATTTAAGTGGGAACAATTTAGAAGGACAACAGAAAAAAGCCTCAGTATTTTGTATTTATAAATCAATTTGATAAGAAATAAAGTACTGGTCCAGTTGGCATTGCTGATAAGCATTTTTACAATAAATACATATTAATACCGACAGCTAAACATAAATGAAAAAGAAATGAAAACAAATAATGAAGCAAGACAGTTATGAAACATAGAAGGCATGGTATTATTGCAAACTCTTTTGGTAAGATGATGATTAGCTATTCTAGTTAAATAATGATTGTTATTATTTGTCTACAAATTGTCTGTATAGTTATAAACATTTCTTAAGGAGCATTTTCCAAAAATATTTGATAAATACTCTACAGTAGACCAGGGAACACACAGAATAACCTTAATCACAGAATTGAAGCCCGTCTGCAGATTTGTGTCAGATCAATATTTTGCTCAATCCTCATTGCTGGTTTGTTTACTTTGGCTAGCGCTGCCTACATGCCGAGCCGCTGCTCTTTGTTTGAACATGTGACTCTGTAATAATGGCAGGTAGGAGAACTAATAGGCGCTGCAATATCTGCAGTTTGACCCCATGTGGCTTTTCCTAATTGATCCATAGATTAGCATCAGACTCATCAGTTAGAGGATGATCCGGGCTGCTCGTCGCCCGGCCGTGTCTTTGCATTGCCAAGCGATTTTGCTTTGCCAAGGATGGAAGGTAGTGAATCTGGTTGTTGTGATGAATATGGTAACCATTCGTGGTTCGGTTTCTTTCGAATTCGAACTGATCAGCTACATTCAGCCCTGTTATCATTACCCACAATTCTGGCCCTCAAATCTGAAAATCCCCTCACTGCCTGTCAACACGGTCAGCACAGACCCCTCCACTCCCTGCCTTATATGTACATTCTGCCAAGCTATGTAAACTTCCACATGTGGGAGTCGTTCTTGCCCATATTTGCTGTGGGCTTTATTGGGACACGATTAGTTTCCAGAGCAAATTTGGAATGAAAGAAAACAACGCCGTCGACGTGTGAGCCAACAAACTGTGCCACTAAATGCCATTGTATATTTACATGGGTCCGGCTTTGTTTTGATAAACCCGCAGGTAAAGCTATTAGCGCTATTAGAGGTGAAAATTACAGAAGCGTGACCAAGAACAGGTGACGCCTCATTTCCAAGTTATAGCTATTTTTGCATGGAATTCACGTGGAAATCAATCTTTTAGAGAAGTTCTTTAGAATAGAAAGGACCAATTTTTTGTGCTGCTATTAACAAATGCAAATGTTATACAAATAGCACCTTACACATTGCCCTTGTTATTTCTATACCGATGTTGAAACATTGAATTCTGTTGTTTTTACAAACAAAGATGTCGCTTGGAGTGTAAACAGCCCGTTTATCCTTCATCATCGCAATGCAATTAAAATGTTCGTCACATCCAGATTTTCCACTTTCGCGTACCGTGGACCACATTCGCGCCGATGCCATGGCAACAAGGGAAGCTCCCGGCCCCTGCGCAATAACGCCGGTCCGATCAAACCCGCGTTGCCGTATTGACCACGCTGCGCGAGATTAAACGCAGGTGACATTTCCGAGCTGAAATTTGCAATTTCCACATATATGAGTCGGCTGAAACGTGGCATGACAGCACATAAAATCAATACAAATAACCTGAATCCCTAATACCTTGATCCCTGTTAGTAGAGGGATGCTTTACAACTAAGACACTGGAAGTGAGAGCAACAGCCCAGGAGCTGATCCCTGATTCCTATCGACTGGCTCCAGGCCAAACACTGCCGCAATAACAATTAGGTGCGAGAGTTTGTCGATTTTCTCCTAGCGCGTCACGCGCTTCTCCACCGGGTCGACTTCTGATCTTCCTGCACCAAACCTAATGAACGATGAGCCCGTCACCGTGAAACTGAAATATGTTTTGACCAGTAGAACGTTCGAGAAGTGGACGTTACGTTTGGCTTGTTATTTTGAGAAAACATATTATTTAAAATGTCCGTATTTTTAATAGGTAATATAAAACCAAAACAAATTCATACACCAGTCCAGCAGCTCTACCACACACAGCCTGTGATATGTGACTGAGGGATGAAGCCTGAACCGTCGAGCGCTTAAGCTTTTCTGTCAGGAAGCATTAAAGCCTGATGTTCAGGTGGAATGTAAGGACAGCCGTATCTTAATCAGGTTCTTTTAGAAACAGCTTCTCTGCTGAGCGGCCAGGGGATCACAGGTTACATAGGTGACCCGTAACCTCGTCCAAATGTGTGTGTGAGGCAAAAACACAGGACAGGTCCAGACGTCTCTCCCTCCCTTTCTGCTGTTTGCCCTGTTTGTGTTTGTTTTAAAAGCAGGTCCAGAGCCATTATCATTAAGGCGAGAGGCCGAGCCGGACCACCGTAATGTGTGTGCAGAGTTCCTCCATCTGTTTGTAAGGCCCTCAGCAGAAGTGTGGCGGCTGTTGACATTCTCCATATAATATTGTTTGAATTTTTCATCAAGATCCCGGCCCGCGTTACAAGAGTCCTTTTGTGTCCGCGTTGTTTGTACATTCTCATGTGCGCGGTACATGTGTACCTTGCTCTTCCTTTATTTGTTTGCCATGTGTCTTATTTTAACGTGAACTCTTGAAAGTCCCAGGCCATTTTTTAACGTCTCCTCTGCCATTCAGGGGGCATTCGTGGGGTCACGAGCAGTGGCCAGCTGCACAACCCCCAGCCCGCCCGGCATCTTTTCGCAGCTACATTTTGTGCCGAGGACCCTGATGTGGCCGTCAATGCAGGTCACTGCAGGTTACTGACAAAGGGCCGTGAAAGGGTCTTCTGTGCGGCGTTAAAAATAGCCTGCCTCCTGTCACTGCTGCCGCCATTAAAAACAGCTTGTCTTGATGCTCGCTCCCTTTCAGACGCAGGAAAGTTAGTTTTCTCTTTGTTTCTCCCGTTGTGTCGAGATGTTCGGCGTCTTTGTCGCACTGTCAGTGCGGTGGCAGTAAATGACTTCATCTTACGTTCAGAGCCTGTTCTGTTGTGTGATATTAGTCATAAATCAACGAGTAATTATCGTCGCCTGTGGTCACTTTTGCACTTACGGATTCGTTAAATCAGGAGGTAAACACCAGCTAATAAAAAGTAGCAAAACATACACACTAAAAATGCTCGGGTCAAATATGGACAATTTAAACAACCAGAATGTATTTTTTATTGAATTTATTAGCACCTATTGTACTATTGCTCTTTTTATGACATATCGCTTATTGCTCCCCGAACCGCTTTGGATAAAAGCGTCTGCTAAATGACTAAATGTAAATGTGTATATATATATATATATATATATATATATATATATATATATATATATATATATTACATGTTTTTATTTATTTACGTTTTTCAACTGAAATATTAATATTGTAATAAATTGACAATTTTTAGTAACGTGATATAAAGTACCATGGTTTTACCATCCCATCTAGGGTTGCCAAGATATCCAGTTTTCGCTACAAAATGTTTGCTCCCCCAAAAAATTCACAATAATGGTATTATCTTGATATTTATCCAAATGTTTATAAAAAGAATTGTTTTTTTATTTTGCGTTTGTCTGTTATTTGGTCCGTGAATCATACTTAAAATAAAAGTATATAAAGTCAGTTTGTAACCATTGTTACTCTTATGGTGAACTTTTCAGTGGTTGCTGAATAGTTAGCGATATGTGAAGAATTAACACGATTTCGATCATTTAGGTTTTTTATATCCCGATTATTCCCACGGTATATTGTGACACTCCTAATCCCATCCCTTTACTGTGGTGCACATGCTCCTTAATGAAATGAAAAAGAACATCTTATACAATATAAACATATTAGAAATAAATGAATAATAACTATATTATAAATTATAAATAAACTTTTTATAAGTTGCCCGTTACATTTTTTAACCAATGTTATTTATTTTACATATTGTTGAGCCTTCACACTTCATGTTAGGTTTGATAAATTCCTAATGTTTATTTTGTTGTTTATAACTTTATTTACCCGTTTTGGTGCTGCGTTGGATGACTCAATTGTAAAGGAGACAATGTGTCAGATTTATGTTACTCTTTGATCAAAAACATTAGTTTCCTTTGAAAAGTCTCATTTTAAGCGCACCGCAGAAAATCCCATTCACCTCAACAGTACGCTGAATTCTGAGGGCGGCTCGCTGGGCGTGTTAATGAATTTGTAGTGTGCGTGCACTCAATGAGCTTAATGGAAGCTCATCTCGCCGGCCCACCCCACTCTTTCAAGCCCGCTCTCCGTGCATGTTTCCGGAAACGATTCTTTAGCCGGCTGGTTGCCTCTCCGCCTCCCCCTATTGTTCCCTGCCCTCTAGGGGCCCTCCTCGCTTTATCTGATGCCAATTCCACATCGCACTTCTCCTTCCCCCTATCTGAACGTCTCCTATACGGCCGTGTTATCTTATCCGCAGTGTCATCTCTTTATCAGCCCCATCCCAAGCCCGTCGGCTCGGGCGGACCGCATCAGAGCCACACACACGAGCGTGGCTCCGCTTACACATAATCCTCTGGCGGTATTCCTCATCGAGACCGACAAATCCCTTCTGAAGTGGAAGAATATAAAAAGCTCCTCATGTGTTTTTTGGACGTTTCCAGGATGTTGATCAGATCTGTGCCAGCCAGAGGTGCTATTCGTTCTGAGCGACGGAACGTGTTATTCAGATATCCTTGGAATTTCAATACAGGTGGTTGAATAAACACGGCTGTCTGTCTGTGTTTTGTTTTTTTATTCGTGGAAACTACCCGCCACCTTTGTTTCTGCTCTTTCTTTTCCCGATCCCCGTCTGAATGAATGCAGGGCTTTTCCTCCTTGCGGGCGCTGATGGACGGGATTGGGTCTGGGTGACAGGTGAGGCAGTCCAGCTGCTACCTGCTGTCAGACTGCAGCTGTCCGTCTCCGCATCTGCCCGCTCCCAAACAGTCACGCATGCAGTCTCACTCATACAAGAACATAAATGAATGCACTTCCACACGGCCATTCACCCCGAACAATCGGCTCTGCTCCGGTGCCCTACTAAAGCACCGACATGCTCTGACATCCCTCTTACAGCTTTTAATATTTCTGTAAGACTTAAGTTTAGATTTTACTTTTGACTTTTTCTAAAAATAAAGTGTTTAATTCAGAAATGCCCGGAGGAAAAAGTTATATTACTCCGAGATTTAATAAAGTTCTCAGTTGTGTTCCATTGATGTTTCTTGTAGAACTGGAGACAGTTATGGGCCTTTGCACGTTTCTGGGTTTCTCAGCAGCGCAAGTCGTCATAGTTGGGTAAACATCTGTAGCAGTGAATGGGAGACTTTCACAAATATATTTTTTGCATTCTCCTTTTGCTCAAATATAAAAATAAAAACTCAACAATAGATTTGAACTACTTTCAACAAAATAAAAACATTTAAAGAGTCTGATAACGGGAGTCAAAAGAGAGAATGATGTCAAAGTTACTGTGACTTCCATAGACGCTGTATGAGAAACAACCTTGCATTAGCGTTAACATTTTAATTTGATTTGATGCAAAGGTAATATAATACAAAGTATAGTGTTCTAAACATACATAAAACCTTTTTAATGAAACGATGCTGATGACCGTTGTCATTACAGGCTTGTGAAAAAGGTCCATTGAAATCCATAAGGAGTATGGAGGTGTAAAATGAAAGTGTGTTGTAGAGATAAAATCATCTGGATTTGAGTAAATATAATGAGAAATGTTTGAGTTCCTATTGAGATCTTCAATTTCATTTAAGGACATTGAGATCTGTGTTTTTTTCCTTTGGGTGAATCCTTTCATCAGATTATTTCATTCTTGAAAATTTAAGAAAAGATTTGAATAAACTGGGCTGCGATTTCTAATCTGTCCTTTTTAAGGTCATTTCTCTGTCTTTACCCTGTGCTCTCTCTTTCCATGACCGTATCGCACACACACTCTTTGTCTCAGTATTATGTTGGTTATGAATGTGCTCTAATGGGTGCTGTCTGTTGCCCGTGCATACGTCTGGGAGGGGTGGGAGGGGTGGGAGGCGCATGGCAGCTTCCAGCTTTCAGCACCTCTGCTCAGGTACACCTGTCTCTCCTCTCCCATCCCCCATTCTGTTCTCTGTTTGTGAATAAAGAGAGATTAAACGAAACGCTGAGCAGATTGTCAGAAAGAAGTTGGACTGACAGCTGCACTCTCAGACCACTGTTAGCTGCTTTTGAAGGGGCTCGGCACTACTGTTATGTCACCTGGATTTAACTGGTCGTTCATGTGTTTATGATGTTGTTTGGGATTAACTGCTACAATATGAAAATCTCTTTGATGTCTAATGTAGGCTGTATGAAGTGAAAGCTGATACACATTTACTTGATTTTTATAAACCTGATCTAAATCTGAATTCAGAAATGGTTGGGGTTGAAATGATTGGCATTCGTATAGTGAACGTTCAGAGCGTGCTGACATCAGAAGAAAGAAACTGACTGTATTTGATTTTTATAAAAGATTATGAAGACGTGGATTCATCCGTTTCGCTCTTTGCAATAATGAACCGTGTAGAATATTCACAATAATTCCAGTATTGACTTTAAAAATAAAAAAAAGTTTTATTTGGATATTACCACATAAAATTCTTCAATTTTACAGCCCTCAGAAATAAGACCAATCTTTATTTTTATACAAATCCTTCACATATGAAAAACCACACTTTGCATTTCAGTAATATCTTCATTGTTTCTACTAGACATCAATGAGATTGTAAAGAGAGCGAACGGAAACTTTTGCTTAAGTCCTGGGGCATCATGGATTAAACAATTACATTTAAGGGGGCACAGTGTGCACAACACACAGAAATGTACAAATATTTTAGAAAATATCTCTTAAGTGTATTAAAAACATCGCACAAAACATTGCGAGAATTTAATATATCTGATTGATACATGAATCTTCTTCAGAGTAAAAATGTTTTACATTTCTAAGGTAAATGCATCAGTCTGGTGTGTTTTGTAGATCTTGTATACAATTTTGTGCTATAGTAGTTAAAGAGTCATTGTTTGCATATAAATCTGAACTTAGAGCACAAAAGAAAAAGATAATAAAATGAAGCAAAATGGTAACCCTTTGTTAAACTGCCTATAATACAGATTTATTATCCATTATGAAACGAAAATATATAATGCAATATATTACATCATTCATTAATTTAAGTGCATCTTAATGAAAAGTGTAAATTCTTTATGTATTATTTAAAATATTGTATATATTATTTTAACTAACATACTACTCCATTTCCAAATCTATATAAAATTATTTTATATGTTATTGATGGTTTATTTAGAGGAAAATATATTTTCTTTAAGAGTATTGTCAGTCGTTGCACCCTGAAATTGAACTGTAACATAAAAGTGTTTCACTTTAAACGATGCTACCTGTATGCCAATTGGCAAGAGGTGTGTTTGACTGCGCAGACTAAACCAACGTATCGCAAGAGCCATTCGAAAGCATCTGGAGCAGTCTGTTCTCATAGTAGTCTGTGACATACTGGGATCGGTCTGTGCCACTTAAGTCTAAAACCCAGTTCATGGGTCCAGTTCTCTGACCCCTGTTTGGTCGCGGGGTCTAAACGAAAGTTGTTTTAACACCTCCATTCTCTTCACGTCTCACTCTTATTTGTTTCTGTTTTTCTCATAAGCAAAGTTAATGTACAGTAAAACATGATTCTGTTGAATTGAGTAAACTTTACTTATTACAATTGTGTTCTTGTTTTTTTTACCAAAATTGTCATTAATATTATAGACATATAATTTTACTTGATTTATTCATGGTATTTTGTTAAAAATATGCTTTAAAGTACTTAAGAATATTTTGTGTTATATTGTTTACATCATTTTTTGTCTCAAGTAAATATCTGTGTCACTTTTTACAGTGTACTTAAGTGAAAAGAGCAAGATCATTTTCCTCTGGATTGGTCTAAAATAAAGAGTCCAAGAGTAAAATCAGGTTGTTTTTGTCCTCTCCACCTCTGACCTGTAATGTTAGGAGGCTGTAGGCTCAATGTGAAGATGTGCTGGTTCAGTTCCTTAAGAGCTTCCCAGCAGTGACCCATGTGAGGTCTATCTGGCCTCTGCATTACCTGAAGAGCTTTTACCACCTACTGCCTGATTAAAATACAAACACACACACACACTTGAACCACTCCTGAACCCTCCCTACCAAAATAATCTCACTGAGAACGCAACATGAAACTTTAAAACCTAAACTATGGCAAGATGAGAGTGAAATTGTTAAAACACATGAAGAGTCTGGAGGTGTTAAATGAATGTGGATTTGTGTAAATTCGATGAGAAATCAAAGAGATCTTTAATAATATTTACTTTTGATCGCAGACAAATCTGAGCTCAGTTTGACACATTGTTGATATCTCTTCTGAACCTCTAGAAGGGACATTGGTCTGATTTTGACTCTTTTTCTCAGGAGAAACACCGAGCCGCAGATGGGTTTGTGTATTGTGGTGTATTTACAGCAGACAGCTTTACTACAGGCTGCGGTATGACCTCATTATAGGTGTGGACCCAGACGAATCAAAAGACCGCAGCTTCTTAGCACACTTGCTCTTTTCACGAGTCGCATTGTGTCTGCGACTTCAAAAGCTCAATTGAGCAGAGCGCAGATCTTCTCCAGCTTATCACTTTCATTAGCTCTCTTTCAGCCCACAATGGACGCATATCTTCTCGGGGGAAACAATGACCACAAAGCTAATGCTTCAAATCCTTTAGCATCGGTTTGATGTGGGCCTTTATCTGCTACAGAATACAGTACAGCTCCACAGTTGAACATCTGAAACTTGTTTTCATTCACTCTTTAGACAAAGTGTTTCACAGTCTGAAGAGATGATGCTTTGCGTGTAAAGATGATGAACCATCACATTTCTACTTTCTCATATCTAAAGCTTTTCATTTTTAATTTGATTTATATGGTACAAATAAAGATACCATTTCAGAGATGTTTTTTCTGTTTTGTCTGATTCCCATTTATAGTTATATTTAGATTAAATTATCATTTTAGTTCTGTGAACAAATAACAATATTTTACCCAAATTTCAGTTTATTTAGCAGAAAAACGAAAATGGGAGAAAACGGTTAAACAGATATACATGTGTGTGTGTGTGTGTATATATATATATATATTATAATTATTTTATATATATAAATATTGTTTATATTTTCAAATTATATATAAAAAAAAATATATATATATCAATTATTTTAATATATTAATATTATCAACCCCAACACTATGTGTCATATAAATAACATAAACAGATGAACAGCATACTGACGGTATACTTCTCGCCACCCATCCAAACTGAATTACTCCTCTTGGCTATTTAAAGTGTTGGCTGTAAAACAGTCTTTATCGTCTTTCCACTCAAACTGTAATAATACAATCTTTACTACCTCACCTGGATTGCAGGCAATTAACTACCAGGTGACAGGAGCACAAATATACCTGTCCAACAAAACACGTGGAGCATTAAAAACCCAATCCACTTGTTTTTCAGAAAAGAGAACGAAACGCCTTCTTTGTTCGTGTTATCGTCTCTTTTGCACGGGTGTGACGCGGGTGGAAAAATCATATCTTGTAATTGTTTTATCAACAGCAAAGCTTTGACTTCTGCTAGGACGGTACACATTTCTGAACGACATTGAGGATATTAATCTTTAATCACTGCTTGTGTACTTTTCTCCAAGAAAATAAGTTTTCTCATTAACAATGTAAGACCAGCACAAAAATTGATTTTCGATTTAATACAGAATGATGAAACGACCATAAAAGTTAATCAAAAGTGTAGGCTGTAAACTATAAAACATGCATGTGCATAAAAAGGGCACATGCCGTTTTTGAGTCATCTTTAGATTTGAATGAATGCAACCCAATATGGTAATTTTTTACTAGATTGAAAAAAGTATGAGCAAAAAAGCAATTATGAAGCCCCAGCCCAAACCTAAAAATAGATTCAACAAACTAGTTATACATAGTACATACATTGTGTTTTCGAGTCATATAAAATACTTGAAAATGAACACTGTAGATTTGAGTATTTTACACTGTGCCGTTAGATTCAGCTTTATTTTTTAATGCAGCAACTGAAACCAAAGTGAGCAACTTCAAGCTCGCACTAAAGCAAGGTCAAAGTGCATCAAAAAGTTGACTTCCCCAAACCGGTCAAGAGGCCTTCTGGGTACAAAAAGGGCCTATTTTTCGTCCTTTAGTCTGTGACTCCGGTGGGCTGTGATGCTGCTGTGGGCGGGCATGGCAGCCCATGTTTGCAGTTGTCCCTAACAGCACCGACCGACTCCAGCCCAAACACCTGTGTTTGCTTTTGCGCTCACTCCCCCCAATCTCCTCGACGCAGGTCACATGATCGGCAGATAGCCTCGGCACCATGGGAATACAAAAGCAGGGGCTTTTAGGGCTGTTAATCATTAATGTCAGGCTTCCTTTTGCCCCCTCTCTTGACGTTGCCGATGTGAATGTTATCTTGCTCATGCGTCCAGGTCAGACGTGACTGCGGCTGGCTGCAGGTGAATGTGGAAAGGGTTGAACAAGAGATTGGCGTGTCATGAAGGGGCATGGTGGTGAAGATGACTCATTGGTTCTGATCTAAAAAAAAAAGATCACACCCAAGTTCAACTTTAGTGTCTCCGATTAACATCGCTGCATCTTACATCTTTTTATCAGTAGCTTTGCTCCCTAAAAATCAAACATGTGACTACTGGTAGGTCACGAATCGCAATTTGTGCTTAGAATTATCATCAAAGCCTTCACCAATAATATATGTCTTGTTTTATTTAAGCAGACGTCATTTTTTATCTGCTGCAAACACAGACATGCTTAAGTAAGAGACTGGAAACCAGACCACTTTTATTTTAAAGAAAAAGTACACCCATTAAGGAATTCCGTGTGACCCTCACAATCCCACACCATTCCCTTTATGTACCCCAAAACATGTGCTTCACACACATAATAATCATACATTCTTGTACGATTCACATTGTACAAATTCGTATGAACAAGCCATCTTTTAAAATAGATGCAAGTAGAGGCCGGAAAGCATCACAATGTGCACCAAATGGGCGTTCAAATTTCCGTACGCACATATCAGTATTTATTAAAAAATAAACATACGTAAATATGTGCACACCCATCACTCTTGACTGTGCATACGCACGTGTATAGTAAAACAAAAGTTGTTCAAACTACTTCTATGTTAAAGCTTATTGAAAATGTTTAACCTCTAGGTTGTGATCAATGCACAGAATAGCTTTGATTTATATGCATGAACATCACAACGTTCAGACGCCCTCCTACATTTACAGCACACACTGTTTGTTTGTTCACCCTGGACACCAACGATAAGAGTTCACCACAAAAATCACTAGTTAACCAGACAGTGTGCCCCCTCTCCCACCCAGCCCCAAACACACACAGATGCATTAGCACACTGTTCCTCTCAGAGAAATAAAAAGCGGATTACACGGAGGCATATTTTGTGAGGCCGAGCCAATGGGGAAATAAATAGCTGATGTGTTGAGTCAGAGCAGGTCCTAACCGTAGAGCGCCTTGAACAAAGGTGCCTGTTTACCAGCAGCAGGTAGAAGATGGATAGCTGGTTAAACATTGCAAGCATACCTGCCCGGTGCCATGGGCCGGTCAATGAGACCTACTGAGGGGACATTGTGTTGCCGTGTCTTATCTCTGCTGTTTTCTTTGAGTCCAGACCTGTTAGTGAGAGAAAAAGAGAAACCTTTGAGGAGATAGGATTGTAGTAACATTCATTTCATTTTATTGTTTTCATTTTGTAATGTTACAGTTTAGCATGTATGTACATTCGCTAAATGTTAAGCAAAGTCAGCAAATTTAAGACAAAAGGTGACAATGTTCTCTGAATGAAAAACTTGCGCTCTGCTTTTTTAATAAATGATCTAGATGTATTTGTTGTTGTAAAAAAACGTTATCATGCTAACATATTCAATTATTATCAAGCAGTGTAGTATATTTAGGAAAAAATACATTATTGGACATAAAGGATTGGTGGTTTTATATTTAAAAATTTTAAATGAAGACATATGAATAGTTGACAAATAAACCATACCATGTGCTCTATGGTGTTGAAAACAAATATGTATTTTATATAAAATATGATATACATTTTATCAATATTTCTTTTATAATATATAATAGCACGATAGAAATGTAGCTTTATTGTTAGTTTAATTTCTCAATGGGACCATGGGACACATCTGTCAATATTTTAAAAAGTAATTTCATCCATCTCTTCATCCTTGGCTTGGATTGTTCAGTTCTTGATAAATATACATTTTATTATAATAAGGTCCTGAATCATATTGCGTTTTCCCTAATTCTTATTTTTTATATAATTTCAGTGTGTAGAAGCTCAACTGTTGGGGGACAAAATAAAATTGTAACGCTTAAAAAAAGCCAAATGCATAATACACACAGTCACTAAATTAAATGCGTATGTCTTTTACTTCTCACGGTACACGACATCTGAAACACCGTATGACTGCATTTTTATTTTAGCACGTCTCGCATGTGTATATGCAAAAGGCCGGCACCACAGGGTGTGTTTTTCTTCGTGTGTGTTCCCACAGCCGTGTTTCTGACATGTTCCCGTACCTGCTAATCACCCGGATTTTGTGTTTCGTCTCATATGAGTCAGTTGTTCACAGCCATTTCTGAGCAGTAGAAATCTGCGTCATGTTTCAACACACTGGCTCTCAGCACTCATAAATTACACAGCGGTGGCAACTTAAACAAGTGCTGAAAAGCCATGAACAGAGCTTTACTTTACCATCAGTGAAGCATAAGACTGCACCATCCCACACACAGACACACACACACTTACACTAGTACCAGCTAGCTTCCATCCTACTCAGATAAACAAATCATATGACAACAAATAAATATCTATGAATGAAATATCTACTGTTTTAAACGCATGATCAGTGTCTTAACATCATCACATGACTTAGGTTGTTTCATTTCACTTGTTTTCAGTTGCCAGGATGTAACGGGGTGTGGGGAAAACACATTTGCAAATTAATAGTCGGCATTAAAATGCAAATTTAAATAAATACAAATACAGAGGGTTTAAAAAGGTAAAAGTAAGAAAATAATCAAAAGGATGAAAACATAACTAGCATTCCTAAATACAATATTACGAGGTAAAGCACACGGTTTTAGCTGGAACCTAGAATGATTGGTTATGTGACAGGAGACAGCTGTAGAGGCGCTCTGATTGGCCGATTACACACAAGTAAGTACATGTCACGTATGATTCTGTAATGACAATTTGTAAACTCAGAATTTTCTAACAGCTGTGACATTTACCATCGGACCGCTGCTACATCTTGCATAAAAGAGTGTTGACTTTAGAAGTAAAATGTTGTTAGTTGCCTCCTTATATTTTGGTTAAATAATTATAAAAACTGACTTTTATCATTTTAATCGAATGTCTTAATGCAAATGTATTGTAAATGTCTAAAGTGTTATAGTCAGAGAAACTGCTCATTCTAAGACTGTGAAGAGCTTGTCACGGGTTGTCACCTGTGATTACTGTAAATATTACAGTAAATACAACGCACAGCCAACGACCACCTATGATGCTATGAACAATGTGCTTTAATCTCATGAAAATGGAAAGTGATTTATTTATCCAATCTGACTTCACGTCCAAATCCGCATATGAAGAGTGAGCCCGTTTTTAAGAAATAAATTAACTGTATGCAAAAACGTACTACAGTAATACCATTGGTCATTTTTGTAGGAAACATTTAGGTTGTTTTTATTTTATGCTCGGGTGCCAAATATTACTTTTTCATTACAAAAATACAAATCTACATTTCTGTTTTATTTAATCAACTTTTATTTATTTTAAAACATTTTAATGCCTTCGTTAACACAAAATGAAATAAATATACACCACAAAACGCTTATAGTAACAAATAACAATTACACTTATACTCACAAAACAAAACCACGAAGCATCGTATTCAAATTGCTAGTATTACCCATAGTTTTACATATTAACTGTAAAAAAACATTCAAATGTAATGTTTTGACGAAATCTTTGTCTCAGGTTCCTACTACAATAACTGGTAAGGGCTGATCAATGCAAACATTGAGGTCTCTTTTGCCTAATACACAGAATAAGACACACACTCATGTGTCCATGTGACAGTAAAAAGGCAACGCAACAACACATTTAAACAAATGAAGGGTTTTATCTCAAATGTTAAGGAGCGAAGCACGCATATTCAAAATTTAGGCCCATTTGTAGCATAAGCAAAACTTGTATTTTCTAAACTTTGTAGCTGTTCTGAATTGTTTATTGCAACGCCAATGATTTTTTTCTCTCTTATGCGTCCTCACCTTTGTAACAGTGTCTTAAAACAAATATTATATCCAAAATAAACTTCCAGCAGGATATTAATGAAATTAGTGCTAATCTGGCTCTCAACATTTTAAGTTGTTTTAACAAATCTAGTCCAGCTTGAAGTAAATAATTTATGATACGAAAACTGATCAGTGGTTGACCCATTTAAAATTGTTTAAAATTTGTGAGTTACATAGAAAACGCTTTGGTGTCAAACTTTTATAATAGAATGAGCATTTATTCTCTTTCACACAAGTCATCTCATTGTCATCACGTCTTTCTTTTTTCACTTTCGTTCCCATCAAACAAATGAGTCATGCAGATGTCGTATCATTTCATTGACTGCTACTCATTTGTACGGCACGGTGAGATCAGTCAGATACAATTAGCACAAACTGGGCCCATATTAGAACCCTTATACTGAAGGCATTGTCCTCGAACGGCAATCTTGACCTCTTACTTCTCCCCCACTTTCCTCCTTAAACGACAGCACATGCAAAGGTGAAGCCCCGGCACAGAGATACGATACGCAGCGCGATTACAGACCAACAAAACGTCGAAAAGCCACGCGAAAGTATCTAAATGAGCATACAGTACGCCATACAATGAGAATTAAACGCGCGGGGCAGCTGGACTCTTATCTGAACGAAACCGAGCAACAAAGGATCCCTAAGACTAAGAGGCTTGATGCATGAGAAAGCTATGGGCCGGCTATTGTGACTGCCCTTCTGCTGAGCAAATAGTCCAAACTGTTCATTCCCTGTCTTCCATTCTCTCGCCGGCACATTGTTTGTGTCCTTGCATTTCATTCGGCAAGGAAGATTGCTCTCAGGCCCAGTAAGCAAACAGTCCAGAAAGGAGCCGGCTATCTTCTGCTGTTCCCAGGAGAACTAGCATTTTGATTTGGGCTCCAAGCTGTCAGAGGATTGGAGAGTTGATGTCAGGGCGCCTGAATTAATTGCTTTAAGCCGAGGAGGGGGCTGACTGCGTTTATCGCCAACTGTTCAGTGACATGTTTCCTAGCAATTACGCCCTCAGAATTGTAGGCACTTATATTTCGTATACGTGACGCGTCAGTCGTGTCGCGTTTCCATTTCTGTTGCATACTACATCGGTCGTCCAAGAAACGCAGAGATTTGCATTTTCTCTGCTTGCACACGCAGTCCTGTTGGAAAAGCATTTGTATTTGTCGTAAAGCCCAAAGCCGGTAACTTTAAACACCATTAAACATTGTAAATGATTTCGTACAGAGTAGCGTTGTGCGTGACTGTTTCTATCATCTCTTCTCGTCAGTCCCTATACTAGCTCCGACGCACGGTGTTTGCAATGTCAAATTATTATGGTTCTATAGCTAAGCGCCTCTCAGACATGTCACTCATATCCGTCATCGGATCCCGTCGTCATTTTAAGGCGTCCTCCAACAATGCGTTGTTTTGCATGTAAAAATGGCTCTGTGGGTAATTTGCATCGGTATAGTCTGAGAACTGTCTATGGGAAGAGTGACCTTAGCGATGGGTTGGGCCTTTTTAACGTCCCGGCACACAGTTATGGTAACGGTTGTTGGGAATAATATGCCACACAAAGCCTTTTTACTGTCGTGTTTCTCATTTCCAACATGAATTTCACATGCACTGATTTATCTCTAGGGTTATTGCTTTTAATTCATCTCAAGGGCCTTGTTAACGCTCACGCTGGTGGATTGTCTTCACCTTTACAAATTGGAAAACAAAGGCTTGTAATCGAATAGAGATCATAAATCAGATGGCACGACAATGAGGGCAGCTCTTGATCTAATGGGAAATTGAATTAAATGGTCCGCCTTGTCGCTGTCAGCGTCGAGAAGAGAGGGGTTAAACATTGTGTGTCAGGGGACTGCTTCCGTGTAAAATCTCTTCTAACCTACCGCAGGCTTTTAACAGGCATTAATCTCTTCGTGATAAATGCATTTATGCCGGATTAAATTGAAGATTGCGTTTAGTTTGAGAGAGGGTTGAATTGTGTGGGTATGAGTTGGGGGATTTACTTCAACAGCTTTCGGTGTGAGAGTCTCCAGGGACGCGGTGAAGACGAGTAGAGATCCTGGATACGTGTTTACTAGCTGCTTAAATTTGCCCGTAGACATGCAGAATTATTGAATCAACCTGTCACGTTTGCTCACGTCTACTTTTGTTATGTGGTGTAACGAAAGCCTTCATGAGATCTTTTTAAAGTTGCACATTTCAACAATATAATTACCTAGAGGTCCCACAGCCAGATGATTTTCATCTATGTGTCCTCCGTGAATGCTTGGAGGAAAATATCCTCATGAATGTTTTATGAATATGTCCATCACCCTTCAAACTACAAGCTCCTCGATGTAAAAAAATGCAGAAGTCACCTTTAGACACATAGCATAAATTGGACAAGATCCATCTCGGAATAACCTATTGCCTTTGCCATTCCGGCATTGGGAACACATGCAGGACAAAATCTGATTCGCTTTTGTTATGCAGGGAATCGCGCAGGGGCATCTGGGCTTGTTTGCCTTTGGTGAGAAATGGAGATTGGTTTGGAGGTCTGAATGAATTGCTGGCGTCTGTGTTTATTGCTTTCATTAAGATTTAATGAGTCAAGTGTCCTTCGCACTGACATAGATTTTACCCACAGCATTTGACCGCAGGAAATGTTGGGTGAGACTATTGGCATTCCATGTAAATGTGTGCGTTAATGTCGTATGAGTCATTTCATTTGTAATATATATTTTTCAGATGTAAAAACAAATCCACGGCCATGAAAGCAAGAATGTGGTTTGGCCTGTCGCGCTCAACAACAATTTCACACCTTGCTACCGGGTGAGTGTGAACACAACCATCACCCATCACACAACCGCACGATTTCCGACGCGTCTACACAGATTCTCTGGTCAGATGTAGGCCGGCAAACAACTGCCACAATCATGTAACCATTGAAAGAATTATAAAGGAGCTGAAGTTTTGGCCATGCCCGTTCCAATGAAGGAACATCATGCGTAACAAAGGTGCAAAAAACTATTTGATGATTCATGTCAAAACAATGCCGCCTATTTTTCCCATTGCATCTTCTGTCCATTATGGTTAAAAACTTCTGGGGTTCTTTTCTCTCCACACATTTCTATTCAACTTTTTTATACCACAACTACAAACTTTCTCTTAAATACCTTGAAGACCTCAAGTCATATTAAAGATTTTGGAAACATATGTTGTGTGACTGATATTCCCAGTTTTTTTTTAACATCCAACATCAAAAGCCATGCATTTCTCCAGACATATAAGCTGTATTCATTTGATCCAGGATCGTTTTGGGTTGTGAAATGCCTCTTAACAACTATTGAATGTACAGCTACATTAGATCAGGTTATTGACTTATAAAAGCAGTGCGTGTGCGTCAAAACATGGACCTCAAAACCAGTTTTATCAGACAAAGACGGCAAACAATAAATAAACCTTATAAATACAGTTTAAGAATATTCATATTTTTAATAATAATTCTTAAGCTATTGAATTGTTGGTATTTAAGTAGCCTACATTATTTAGACATCGGTGTGTCTTTCTCCAGTATTTAATGTTTCTGAATACAATTGTATTGTTTTGCTTCTGATTTATCTATATATACAACCAACATTGCTGCAATTGTATTTTATAAAAATGTTATCAATATTTGTTTGAAATATACAGCAGCCAATAAAATACGGATGTCGGATTAAGTCATCGAAAATGTGTATATCATTGATGTAAATCATTTATAAATATGAACTAAAAGAAAAGACATTTTTAAAACAAAGCCAAATGAAATACATTTATTTTTCTGTGCCACTATTTGCATGTTTTTTTGTTGGTCTAAATATGCTAGAAGCAACATCTTTGTTTAAAATAAAGAATATAGGACGTTATCAAGAATAATATATTATGACAAACTGACTTGTAGGATCGAAACAAAACGAAACGAATAGCATAAATGAGTTTATTTTAAATAGTTTAAATAAAATGATTATCTCTAACATAAGTGGACTTTATTTCCTTCGATTGATGTTGTAAATTTTGTAATCTTTAATCGTAATGTAAAAGTAGTGTTTTGGGAAGAAACGGTTTGTCTAGATTTTCGTAATCGCATTGCGCACGGTCCACAATTGTGTTTAAGACTAAAACCCTAAAACGAATCTAATCCTGCTCGACATATTGCCGTGAAACTGCCTTTCTAACTTTAGGCCGCAGATTAGACTGTGTGTCTGGTGTTGTGCAGTAATATAGTGTGGGACAGCCGCAGGATTAGAAGAATTTGGTCTTAAGTCGGGATAGTGTGGCCGGTCCCTCCCCAGCAATGGGTTAAAGCGGCATTACAGCTTGTAAGATGGGTGTCCCGCAGATCTCCCGGGAGACCAGTTCCACTTGGGTGTTCCAGGACGTGCAAAATACTCACGAAAGCCATTTACATGACCTGATGTAGTTTATGTCACCGTGCACTGTCATGTCACTCGGGTCAGACTATTTTTACAATGTCGGTTTCTGATCCCAAATGAGGGGTTTGATAACAATTAACAAACATTACGCAATTCCTGGCAGATCAGTTCATGCCCGTGCGCGCGGAAAAAATGAGAATAGGCTGCATGACGAAATTTCCATATATTTTAAAGCTATTTTAAAACAATTATTTTACAAATACTAAAAGGAAAAAGGTTTGTACGGGTTAATAGCATCACTGATTTGATACTTCACCATGAAATTAGGTCAAAAATGTTTTCAAGAACTTGGGTAACTTCTGAAACTTCTCAATATGAGCACGAAGAACTTGTTTACGTGATATGCAAATGAAGGGTAACATCAAAAAGCAATTAAATAATTGAGAAAGAAAGCAGCAAGTTTGATTTTTGTGGCTTATGCCAACCTTTCAAAAATCTAAATCTAGATGTAATATATTTCTATAGGCTACATTTTCATTTTATTCATTTAATTTAACTTCTATAAAGCAAAAAAGCATCGTAAATAATGTGAATAAAATCATATATGGTGTGCTTCCTCTCATCATTCTGTGGATTTACATGTTCATTTATGAGATGCTGTTTGAATATTTTAAAACAACCTACACAAGATAATAGCAATCGATTTAAAGAAATACTCCGTTTTTGTTAACATTAGCTCATTTAGTTTTATCCGTCGGTAACTATCTTTGTCGTGATTGTTGAACGTCATTTTGAATGTGAACGTTCTTCCTTTCGTTAAATGAAAAAACAAATGCGCATCGTGTAAATGTTTTCTTTTAAGAATCGCCACAGACAGGCGTCAGGTGAAAAACATGACCAAACCTGAACTCCGTGTCTTGCGCTGGACTTATCGGAGCGACGAGCAATTTCTGTCCCGGTATCATTGACATCAATCAGCTGGAATCGCCATTTGACAGTCGACTGAAAGAGCCCCTTAAAGCAACACTTGAGTCGCGTCTCTCCAAGCGTTTAACCGTATTGCCATCACGAAATCAGGCCACGCGAAATCCCTCTAAAGTCGCAGCACGCGTGGAAAGCGGAATAAAATGTGTAAATGCTCGTACCTGGAGCCGGCAGGACGCCTCTCTCTCTCCCGATGCCTTCTGCACAAAGCTGCGAGCCTCACGCCATTTATTTGAGCTCAAACTCTGTCACTGTTGACTTTAGCAACAAAGCAAAGATTTCACTGCCCCGCTAGTTTAAAAAAATGATTATTTTAGCAAGATATCGATCAGCGCGCTATAAAAATTCAGCCTAGCATTATGTGTAAAACGAGGCCACCCAAATTTAATTTCTGTGCAAATTTACCCAGAAGTGACGTGCTCTTATTCAAAGTTTACCCTCGCGCGCTTTGATTGCTCATGTACACATCCTATATGTATTAATACCGCCTTTTCATTGTTTACCGCGTCGTGTTTATTCGCAGATCGTGGGGGTTTGAAATACAAGAGCTGAAGACACAGAGGTAACAAAAACTGGCCTCTTTTGCCATTACTCTATAGGTGAAGGGGAATGCTCTTATTAGTGTGCACGTGAGGCGACAGAGGGACGCATTGATGTCTACAGATGACTTCTCGTGTCTACTATTAAGGGGGGAGCACTACATGACACTACACGAAGGGGACACGAGGAGCAATGCATTCCCTATATGTGCCCCATGATGGGATCACTTACTCATTCTTTATTCATATGTTTTATTCTAGTCATAGTAAACTCATCTAATCTGGAATAACGCAAATGTAATTCTTGGGATTATTTTTTGACTAAAGAAATCTAGAATAAATACAATACAACTGTTATATTTGATTATTTTAGTCAGTCTGCAGTGTGTGATTTGCCGAAATGTTCTCATTTTATCACGCAGCTTCTTGAGGTCTCACCTTGACCTCTTATTGGCTGATATATATATATATATATTATAGTTTTGAATGAAAGAAAGTATTATGAATGCATGCACGTAACATGGTGTTCATGTGATTATTAACATGTTTTGGTATGGCGTAGGATATTGATTTATTTATCGCATATTGCTCCCTGAAATGTGAATTTTATTGCAATAATTCATACCACAAGGTAAATAGCGTGTTTTTGAAAACTGCTTTTTATTATGGAGATGATGAGCCACAGATTTTGTAATACATGTTTTAATGCATTTAAATGTGCACAGCTTATAATATGCATGCAGAGTATTTTGAGGTGTGCCTACTTATTTAGACGCAGAACCAAAAAAAGTGATCAGCTATTTTTACCAATAATAATACAATAAAAATAATGTTTTGTTGTGTGTGCGAAATTTCAAACCTTATATTCCGATTGGTTATGATATTTTATGAGTTCCTTTTTATTTTTAGGGTGTCTGAGAATTTAGAAAAGAAATTCTAAGCATATCATTCTGGAAACAAAATTCACACTTGAATCAATTAGCTGTACAAAAGCAAAATTTGTGGCTAATACAACATTATTGTATGTTAGATATCGATACAATTTTTTTATTCTATTGACAATTCGTTGAGCAAATGTCTTGTTGTTATTATTAATATTATTACCATTTTCGTTGGTGTTGTTTTTGATGATGCTGTTATTGACAACAGAGGACACAATCATAATTGAGAAAAAAATCCAAATAACACTTTAATATAGATTCTGTTCTTGTCATAGACTACAAGAAAACACATTTACAAGCCATAAATAAGTTTACACAAACGATTGAAGAAGTTCAATCCGTCCGCAGCCATTCCGTGCGATTTGGTCCATTTTCAAAATCCGCCATGAAGAGTTCGTCACATTGTCAATGTCAACATTCTTTTACAAAATATTTACTAACCAGCATGAACTAAATGAACAAGAAACGTCAAAAAAAGGGAAGAGTACAGATATACACAAGCATTTTACAAATGTACAAACGGTCGCTGGGTCCGTGGGATCTTAGGAAGAGTTCAGGATGGGCCTGGAGTAAACACCTTGATAATAGGACGTGTCTGGCGAATCCAGGCCCGCTTTGCTCGCCATGGAGCCCATGGATAACGCGCCGGCCATCGGAGAGCCGTAACCGTAGTGCATCACCTGCTCGTATGTCTTTAGGTCCATTTTGTGATGCTGTTGCTCCGAGGACATGAGGTTGTTGATGGAGAACGGGTGGTTGAACGAATAGTGATGCTCCGGCTTCAGGTGTCCTTCGTGCGCCAAGACGGAGTGATGCTGCGCCAGGAGGTGCTGCGCCTGGGAGGTCGGGGAGGCGGCGTGATCCGGGCTCAGACCTTGAGCCGACTTCATGTCGGACAGGGAGCGTTTGTGCTCGGATGAGTTGGAATGTGGAGATTCGTTGCCGTTGCAGCTCTCGGAGCTGCTGTTGGATCCACCCTCGGAGCTTTTGTGCCCCGGCTCCTTGCACATTTTCTTGTCGCACTTGAAGCGTTTTTGCCTCCTCAGATAGCAGCCGTTTTCAAACATGTTCCCGGAGTCGGGGTGAAGGGTCCAGAACGAACCTTTGCCCGGTTTATCCGGGGACCGGGGTACTTTCAGGAAACAGTCGTTGAAGGACAGCGAGTGGCGGATGGAGTTCTGCCAGCGCTGCTGGTTCTGCCTGTAAAAGGGGAAAAGGTCCATTATCCACTGATAGATCTCGCTGAGGGTCAGCATCTTGCTGGGCGACTGCTGGATGGCCATGGTTATCAGAGAAATGTACGAGTAGGGCGGCTTGGCGTGCGTGTAACTCCTGCGGTAGGTCTTCGGGTCCCTCGATCTGTTGATGTTCGACTGGCCGTACATGGGGCTCATGGCGTTCATGTTGCTGTACGAGCTCAGGGCGTTCATGGAGGGCGCCTGCGCGGTCATCGGGCTCATGGTGGGGCTTAGGGCTGCGCTCATGCCCGTCATACCAGCGCCCATGCCGGCCATGGCTCCCGCGCCGGGGGACATGCCCGTCATGGAAGGACTCATGCCCGTGTTGACATAGGACATGTTCATGCTGTTGGCTGTCATGTTTGCGGTGGAACTCATTCCGGACATGGTCATATAAGTGTTCATAGAGTTCATTCCCAGGCCGGTGTTCATGTTGCCAACCGAGGTGTAGCACTGCGAAAGAAATCAAACAAGAAAATATTTTAGGTGCAGTCCGAGTTGCGCTTTTCTTGACAGTTCGTTTTAGAGCGCATCTTGCCAAAGAACCCTTTTTTTCAAAAAAATATAATAAATAAAAATGTATGCGTAGGTATATTCAGAATATTTGATACACAGTCACAGCAACTGTTAATGAAGTAATTGTTAGATAGGATAGGTTGCTAATATCCGACAGAACTGCGTGGCTGTCTGTCGCGTTCCTTACAGTAAATAAACTAATACATTTCATTTAAAATATGAGATTGAAATAAAAAAACAAAAAACGAAAAACGCTCTGTTGTTTTCTCATCCACAGTAAAAACCACCTGCGTCCAATTTTAGAAAAGAAAAAGAAAAGTTGGAATTGCATGTCGAGCGCAACTTTGTCAGGATTGCGCGCGGATGATGGGGGAGGATTTGGAGGAGCCTCGAGTCAATATTTGATCTGAAAGTTAATATTATCTCAGGGCTAATATTGAGTTGTATAAAACAGGACGAGGGAAAATACATTTCTATTTAAACATATAGCTATATTTAAGGCGCGTCACCCACCTCGGGCTCTCCGTAGTAAGCGCTCCAGTCTGCTGCGTGTTCGTGTCCTTCCATCTTGACAGCGCCGAGCATCCTGGATCAAAGTTTCGCGTACTTTTCAAAACGTTTCCCCTCGCGGGAAATGCTGCTGCTGCTGCTGCTGCGCGTCCTTTGGCAGCCAAAGGTGCTTGTTGGGGACCACGTCGCGTCGTCGTTGCGCTCTCCTCCTGTCAAGGGCTGGCGCATGTGTGTGTGTGTGTGTGTGTGTGTGTGACCGTGTGTGTATCTGAGATGAAATGACGCCTGCTGCTGGCTCTTAACGCAGTGATATAGCTCCGTGCGCCCGGGCGAGCCTCCAATCCCTACTGCTTCATTCGGCCCCTATTTGAATAATCTGCTCACACCTAGGCGTGAGACTTCTCCATTTGCCCCCCTATTGTACACCTGCGCAGCTTGAAAAGAGCAGCCCCGTTTGAAAAGATTCATTATATCCTAATCTTATTGTATTCCGGCGGGAGAAAAGGGGGAATTTGAGTTTTCAGGGCTGAGAGAGGAGTGGTTTGAAATCACATCCAGAAAAAGTTGGATTGAAGAACAACAACGACTCTCGGATCAAATAAAAATGTATTGTGAATTTGTGGTTTTTACAAATCTATTATGGGCTTATAAAGTAAATGGTGGTCGGTAAAAACACAGATAAATCCCTCACACGGGCTTCTCGTGCACATTATGAATATTTTCCCTCTTTTGTTGAATTGACCACTGAATCCTCCCATGGCTGTTTGTTGAGTCATAGCATTAATGTGTATTTTAATGCACTTTGCATAAGTGTAAACTATAGGTGAGATGGAAACGTGTGTTTATATTATGTTGTTTATTTTGAGATCATTTCGTCTATTTTGAATTAATTTGTTTACCTGCTCGAGTTTATGTAACTAATAGCGGTACACAGTTTGCAGGTCATCTGTGTTGATTCTGCAGCGAGATTTGATTGCCTTCATTAAACAAAGTGGCCTAACATTTATCCTCTGTGTTTGACTATCCGCCATAGCCGCACTGCGAATGCTGATGCGCACCGTGTGATATATATGTGTATTAAACGCGTCGTGCTAAAAATGGATATGACTGGATTAAATATATTTATGTTTTGATTTTCTTTTTTGGCCAGTTGAGTGCGCCCTCTCTTGGTCTACAAAATTCAACCTGACTTATTTACAGATCGGTTTCAAATCATTTCAAATGGGTACATTTGTTGAGACCTTATGTGCGTGGAAAAGGTCAGAATGAACCTTTTTTATCTTTAATTTGATTCATTCAAATGTGCAAACTTTCATTTGATCGTTTTAAATTCACGCGGTCATTTATGGGCGCACTAGTCTTGGAAACATGATTTTGTTTGTAAGTCAAATAAAAGAATCATACGGACGCTATTAACTCAAATATTTAAATATAATATTAAAAATCACATTTTATTATGATTGTTATTAGTTATTATTTATTTAAAGATTATTGGCTAAATAACAACTCTTATTCGATTTGACACGTGCCTTACTAGCAATATGTTTGAGTGTGTATTTGTGTAGCACATAAACACAATTTGCAAATGTAATCTCGAAGTTTATTTGGACCTCTCCGTGATGTGTTTTGGTTGTTAGAGACGTTCAATGAAAGCATGTCAAACACAATTCATTGTTATATTCTGTCATGCAATGTATAATTGGAAGTATGTAGGTATCTGATTAATTGTATTACAAATTTTGGCCCAAATTGATCAATGTATATCTTTAGAGAATCACAGGATGAACCATCTTTAAAAATAATATCAAGTAAAGTACATATATGGTTCCCCATTGGTTTTGAAAAAGTTTTGTTGTTTAAAGATGCAGATAAACAGAAATTAAATCATTTCCTTGTGTGCTTTTTACTCCATGTAACTGTTCCATCTCCATTTCACCATGGAGATTGTTATGTCATTATTGTAATGACAGATATAGTACTATTGTAATAACAGGCTCTAACAACAAGCACTGCCATGTCGCACATTCGCACAAACAGACAAAGTGGTCTTTATACGCTGTATATAACAAAGTACCAGCTGACGTATCATTTCTTTTGGTTTCCTTTTTACATTAAGACTGAAAACACATATTGAATACTGAAGATGAAATGAAACAATTTCAAAATTGACCAAAAGCTAAAGGCCAGTCTTCTGACAATATACGCATCTTTGTTTCTAGTGTTAATGCCCTGCTGTAGTAGGGCACTATGTTCTTTTGGAATATTTTGTTTCAAGTTAATCATTAATAGAAAAGGCACGGACTGTGAACGCATTCTGTGTTGAAGGTCACTATCTTGTATTTGGTGAAAATGCAAAAGGTCTTTGAGTAAACACACCACGTTGGAACATTAGTCCATACTTTGTGCCCGAATGCCTCTGAACCTGTGTTGGCATATGTCAGGTACTTTAGACCCATCAAAACACAACTGACGAAACGATTGAAAAATGCGGCTTATTGAGATGCTTAATTGCTGAGCCGTTTCCTGAAGGTCTTTTTTTATCTGCATGCCTCGATCATTCCTCATGCGCTTCAGCGTTCTCTCCGTGTTGCAATGTGCTGTCACTGTGGGTGGCGCCTCGGTGATCCACCTCAATCTCTTACATTAGGGCCTGTATTCTCAGCAAATATTGCCATGGGATCTCTAAACACTGACCTCCATTCTGCTTTTTGTTGCTAGGAATTGATGTTCGAGATCGCAGAGAGGTCAGCAAGTTATTTTTAAGATGCTTCTCAAATGAGGATAGATAGATTGATAGATGGATAGTTAGATGTGAAGCAATTGTATAAAGTCAAAAAACAAATGCTGTCCTTCTGAAACCTTTGGTCTCCAGATTTTTTTTATTTTGTTCCTTTTGGCCTTTATTATTAATACCCGTTACGTCTGTCACTGGTTTTTGCAAAAAGCTAGCCAATGAAAAGTATGAAAAAGTGCTGGTCAACTTTGACAACAAAGTATGTAATCATTTAAAAGTTTGAAAAGTAAATTTGGACATTCAAGGTTTCAGAAGGACAGTGATGATATGTTCCTATTATATTGTTTCATTAGTTTCTCATCTCCTTCAAACCTGACTTTCTTTCTTCTGCAGAACACAAAAGGTGATCATTAAAGAAGGTTGATAACCAAACAACATTGAACCCCATTGACTACCATTATATGAACACAAATCCACGGAGATATTTCTCAGAATATCTTCTTTTGTGTGTGTTCCACATACTGTAAAGTCGAATAAACGATGCCAAAATTTGTATTTTTGCCTCAACTCTCTCTGTGAGGCCGAAGGAGTTCTTTCCATTCCCTGCTGTTACTTGCAGGAATGTGCTACTTTGCAAGCGCCTCTTGTTAACTACAGAGACCTTTAAACAACACCGTGTTTGTCTAATTTACTTTTTTTACATTTGCACTTTCGCCCCGTTTATCTGATGCGATACAAAAGGGCCAGCAGGTTAAGCTCCCGATTCAACTGCGTGAATCCGATAACTGGATCTCCCTCTCTTTTTCCAAATAAAAGATGCAGAAACGTTTGCCGCACGGTCCCTGTGACGACAGTAAACATTCCCGAGCGCAACAGAGGTTTGTTCTGGCCATTATCCGCCACAGCTGTGACAACCCCTGTTGGCTGCAGGTTTGCAGCCGGCCAAAGCATGTTTACCTGGAAATGAATCTCAAAAGTAGTGTGACGGGGAATGCACACAAGCTGACCCCGGTCGGATGCGAGGGGGAAAAAACGCAGACTCGCCATTGAAATGCCATTCAAAGCCAGAGGGGTGGTACGGAAGATATTGCACAGGGGTCTGGGTGCAAACAGCGGCGTAAATGGCCTAAAGGACTTCCTCAAATACGCACGTTTTTTTTATATTGAGAAGCATTGGCTGTAGGGGAGGCCTGTAGTGCACCGCTGTTTGGTCTGTATCCAAGGCCTACCGCAATACACTTCTCTTGTCATGCAAAAACGAGCACAACACAAGCGTGCATACCTCAAACAAGGTGCCAATCCACATCCCAAGCGTACCGAAAGGGCCCGAATGCACAAAATCAAATATCTCTCCGACGGGCAGAAGTTAAAGTATAGAAAACATAAACCAGGCCCTCGAAGGCTCGAGATTAAGTCTGTTAATTGATCAGATTAATGCGTTCTTATGCTTCGGCATGTCTGACAAACTATTACTTCTCTGCGGACAAAAAGGTTCGGATTATTTTAATCCGTCCATTTTAATGTACGACGCGTCAAAAATGTCATTTCGCATAACCCTTGGTTGCTATTCATCAGTGAGGGAACAGCAAAGTCAACACACGTTTTAATTACAAGGCGAAAGCAATTAAACGTGAGGACGAGCGTCAGTATGCTAATGAAACGGCGGCTCCCGTGGGAAGAGAGGCTCCTAAATATCACCGCTATCACGAGCTCCGCAAGTCGCCATCGCTCACGCTCACCTGACACATTTTCACCTCTCGGCTGTCACGTCTAAAGCAAACACGGCCCTGACTGGAATTAATTCATTAGGGAAAGTTATTAAAGGGGTGACAGCGTGTGCAAAGGGAAGTTAGAGAGAGATTATTGAACGTTATTTGTTGCCTTTCCGTCTCTCTGTAACTGCCGGTGGGGTTGAAAATGCTCCTTTTTCACATGAATGGCAATGTTTCAAGGGTAGAGTTCAGAAAGAACTGCAAATCTGAGTATTTTTAAGTCAGTGCTAAGTGATGCAATTGGTCCGAGTCCCTGTCACTTTCAGTTTTACATCATTCAGAAAGCTTTTGACCGTTCCTATTTTCCATTATTCCAGTGTCTGTCAGAGAAAATCTCATCTGTGTTCCAGCCTGAGAGATGTAGTGAGTGTGGCGTCTACACCAGACAAGCCAGATAACTTTTAGTTTACTTTCAGATTAACCTGAAATCGTAACAGTCTTTGCTAGAGGAACATGTTATTGCTCGGGTTGAGCTTTTTCATAGCTCACGAGATCTGATTTAGTTCTCAGTTAAAAAGTTTTCAGATTATTGAAGATTGAAAAAACATCCAAGACCAAGTTGATGCTGAAATGAAACACAACTGACTTGTCAAGATTTGTCAAGCCTTCAAATAAAAAAGTCAACATTGTTGAAGTTAGGAGAAACACGAGACTAATGGCTGGAATAAGACTTTTGCTCAAATTTTGCCCAGATTTTCATTCTGGACTTGTTGCAGAAAGTCTGTGCCAGTCTCAGATTGGATCAGTTAGTTTGTTTCTATCTGAAACTTTCAAAAAGTTTAAAAAAATCTGTTCAGAAGTCTCGAAGTGTATTCCAGCCATTACTCTCAGATGTTTCTTCAATCTTCAACAATGTTGACTCTTGATTGAAGGCTTGACAAATCTGAGGTCAGTTGTGTTTCATATAAGTATCAACTCAGTCTCGTGTGTTTCTTCAATCTTCAATAATCTTCGACAAAATTGACTTTTGATTGCAGAGTTGACCAATCTGAGCTCAGTTTGACACATTGTTGACATCTATTCTGTAACTGGGACATTTGTGACATTTCTGACTCTTTCTCATCAGAAATATCTGAGATGCAGAAAACCAGTCTACTCTCATTGATGTCTTGACATTTTTTTTATTTATTCTTATGGGTTTTATTGCTCTACTTAGTTGTTTAAAGTGGTCTCTGAGTCCGGCCTAACAGGTGCTCAGCTAGTTTAGTCGGCCTGCATCCTTATCCCCAGATCCCCTCCACTTACCGTGCATCAAAGCTATACATTTTATCAATAAGTGTGTCTCCTAGGAATTAAACCCACAGCCCTTGCATTCCCAGCACATTTCTCTACCAACCAAGCTAATAAAACTAATAAGTAATGAGTTGTTGATTTAAGTAATGTTCTTGCACCAGACAACCACTGCAGATTGAGTTGTTGGTGCTAATGGTGCTCTTATTAACATGGACCACGTTCCTGATAAAGAGATAATAACGGTCAGCTGATTGTTGTTGCAAAATAAGTCCCAACAGTGTCATCAGGACCCCAATGTGGAGAAGGGTCTTGTTACACTGACAACCAGCCGACTGCGCATAATTCATCTTATTGCATGTTCACCTTCCACTTTTAAGCAGCACCGAATGTGCGTTGATTATTGAAAAATTACAGACGAGATTTCTGTAACATCTCAATGGTTTGTCTTGCGAGAATTCTGTCGTGCATTTCCTTCCTGGCTCACCTGAAGATCCATCCATATGCTGATGGCCAATTTGTAACGTTTACTGAAAACCAGCATGGGGGAATCCGGGGAACCTCAACCTTTTTGTCATCCCGTCCTTTCATTCAAAAGTCCCCCAGACACAACCGCCCTAATATCAGTGTACAATCTGTGTTTGCTTACCCACGAACAGCGGCTGAATCTGGGGAGGGACGCCCATAAATTCAAGCTCGGTTTTACAGGCCCGGATAGCCAACAAGCTAGTCTGCTAACAAGTTGTCTCCAATGGCACAGGCCCTTAACAGATTAGCACCTCATCAACCTCCCGTGGCTAAGGACAAATATAGCCTTCCCTCCCATAAAACACAATGGGACCGCCGGTGATAAACAACACCCCAGCGGGGGTCCGATTCCCCCTCGCTAAACTTCCTGACCTACCCCTTCTCTCTCCCTCACAGCTGCTTGAGTTACCAAACCCTGCAAACCAGGGCCCTGAGCTTCAATTGGAGACTTGTGTGTATTTCAGGTGAGCAAATATTGCCACTTGCTTGAGAGTTCAATGGCTGTCCCCTTCAGAGGTTGCTTATTGCGCTCGCTCGCCGGTAGGTGTGAAGCTATGGGAATTCCTCTCGGCACAGCTGGAGTCACCCCATCGCCGATTGTCCCTTGGATTTCTTTGTGGATTCCAGTCATGTGGCTCATTTCTCTCGGACGTAGACTGCTGTAAAAAAGGGAAAGTGTTCTCGACTCGATGAAACGCATTTGGTTTAGTTCATCGGTGGACGGCCGGATGCATAACCCAAACAGGGGACCGACCTTGCAGAGCACTAGCTGTTTTTGAGACGTCTTTGTTCTCAATAAACATTTACTAAGGTGTTAACAGCCCATTATGATGTTTAGCTCCTGCCGTGGTCTTAATGTAAAGACAATTTAACTTTTCACTCTACCTAACAGCACTGACCCCTGGCTTTATAACATCCGCTGTTTAATGTACGCAGTACTTTGGACAATTATTTAACATGTATATTTCACTTACTTTTAATTCCAAATGAATAAACGGTTTGTCACCCTTCCAAGTCTGACATTACACGCGATGCAACCGCCACTCCTGGGTCCTGATGCAAAACAAGCATCTCACGGTCATTTTTTTCCTTAGTGAAGCACCGAAAAAAGTTGAAATTATTTTAACTACAATAGCGTGACGGGCACCAAATTTGCTTTTCTTCACTTTGCATGATTATTGAAATGTACCTTATTAGCTGCAGTCACTTTGTCCTCATTGCAAAGAAAGCATTAGAATGATTTTCTTGAATAATTGGATTGATATTTTCTATTGCCCATTTGTTCTATTCAAATGCGGCAGGCATGTGCCCAGAAACCAAATTCTCGTGCAGTCATTACATCACGACTGGTTGAGTTTTATTTTGAGCTTTCAATTGCACTTTATTTGACATAAACACAATAATTGTGACTACGTGTATAAATGTAGGTTAGGAGTTCCCAACAATTACCCCAAAATAAAGTGCATTTTAAATAAAAAAGACATACACATGCAGTCTTGAGTGTGTTCTCTCTGTGAACAAAACCAGCACTTTGTCACTCAAAGCTGATAGAGGACAATCCATCCCACTGTCCCTAGCGTCAAACACGCACAGCTGGAGAGTACGGCTAGCCCAGCATCAGTCAATCAAAGGTGGGACGCTCCGGTGGGGGTCCGTGAAATAGATCCTGGGCTCTCTCACACCTCAAATGAATCTGCTCGCTGATCCTGTTTACTCTTTGTGTGTTTGCTTGTTTGTTTGCTATAATGCCTGTTGATGTGAAGGCACAGAGCAGCGAGACGATGCTTCACGTGGACCACCCCTGGAGTTGGCTGAGGAATGCTGATGCCGGGGACCGAATTGTGCTGTGATGGAGGTTTAATATGCATTCATGTTTGATCGCTGGCACATTTATAAAACGGCGAGAAGGTTACGTTTATTCTGCAGATAATATTTACAGTATACCCGGCACACTGAAAGCAGCTCGGACGCAAATCTCACAGATTTCAAGATAATCTGACAGACGTGCTTTATTGATTTCTTAAGGGCGGATATACATCAAATACATTTGAAATTCAACTTCGTGCCTAATGAATTCTGTAACAGCAAAACGGGGAGATTTTAAACTCAAACCCAGATATGTTAAACAGATAAATTAAGCGTTTATAAATATAAATGTCCTATGGTTAATAACAAAATGCTAATAATAAATTATTTTTATAATATTTGTCAACTAATTGGTAGTTGATAAACATTATAAATGTTAATATCAAATAAATAAAGAGAATTATTATTATTTGTTGTTAATTATTATTATTTTACTTTATCTAACAGCAGGGCTGTGTCTGGGGGGGGCATTTAAAAAAGAAACATTAAATACTTACTATTTGTATTATCCATTTTTAATTTAATTACAGAAAAGATGAATTATGATTATATTACCAAGCCGGTTTTACATTCAACATTTATTTCAATAATTTAACAACGTGAAGCTACTTATCAAACAGTCTTTACTCGAATAACACCAGCTAAAGTACATGAGTTAGTTGACATGATACACTTTCAAAAAATACATTTTAATAGTGTGTCTTTATTGCTGACACTGTAATGAGCATCCGCTCCAATAAGCTGAGCAAACAATATCACATGATCACATTATTTCGGACATTACTGCTTTATAACAAAGGCCTAAAAAACAAAGACGGCAATGCAGAGATGAAGAGAGAGAAGAGAAGAACATGTCTTATGTGTTACAGCTCATGTATGTAATGACAGGTGTATATGCCACACAGATTCACTGAGCACAGGTTTGTGAAGAGTGCCCTCTAGTGGTTTACACAGAAAATGCAGCTTGTTCATTCCTTTAAATAATAGATGATGGTTTAGGGTTTTTCTTTTAAATGATACATAAGAATTAAACGAGAAACTGAGTCCATTTTTATCCATCAGTGAATGTACAGATGTACAGTTACAAAAAAGTAGCTGTACATTTCTGCCATTATTGCAATGAAAAAATAATCGACGATGTTTAAAACTAAATAAAGAACCACTGCTAGAGAAAGCAAACACTGATATATTCGGACTCACAGGCTTTGATAAGCACACAACTAATACGTTGCATGTTCACTTTAACTGTAATGTACAGTATTCAATTACAAATACTATTTTATAATAGCATTCGTTCATCCGTATCCATCAAGCCCAAATCATTGAGAATAAGTTGGAGATGAGAACAAATAAGACCTCAGGGCTTTTCCTCTTCACAACATCTGGACTTCATTACCCATATTTACACAATGTGAGCGTTTGAAACCGTTTTTGATCTCTGTGTTTCTCCGCACTTTTGCCAAGCCTCACATCCAGACCCAAGCTGAACGTACGGTAATAAATCTTGACCACAGGCCCAGAGCTGACGGGGATCTCAGTGCTCCTGTGGTGTTTGATGGGTACCGATCAGCAGGTCATGGAAACCCTGAGGCCGTGCCAAACCATGTGCCTGTGGTCAGTGCAGTTAAGATGCTATATTACAAGCTTTAGGAAAAGTGAGAGCACATGTGTGCTCCTATGGAACACAAAATGAATCGAGCATTCAGCGCCGTTGTATGAAATGATGACTTTGAGCAGGTTAGAATAAAGCAAAACACCTTAAAGGATGAAGTAATGCTGATGCTGGACCACTAAATGCATTTAGGGCTTTTCACTGGAAGCCAGAAAACTTAGGAAAATAACTTCATATCTCAATGATATGATCTCAAAGTCATGGCAATAGTTTTTAAACATAAACGTTTCAAAATAGTGCATTTTTAAAGTTACATCGACTCAAAACAAATCAATTTAGTTAAAAATACTTTTTTTCGTCCTTTACCACTTAAAATTACTTTGACATCATAACCTTTTTTGGATTCATCTTAATTCAAAATAAATGATATTTCATAAAAACAAAATCATTTTAATTCTGCTTCTCGATTTTTTCCTCTAGAGAAACTCATATTTGACATTAGGAAAACAACTATGAATATTATTTAGTTTTAAATTCCGTTTCTGTCTAGTGTTGTCGTGACTATACTCCATGCCACTATCCATCCGTCCATTTAGCACACGGTAAGGGTTGAAGCCTTTTCCTCAGAACTAGTTATATTTTTGATGAAATTATTTATAGAAAGATTATCTTCTGATCTTGAAGCTGTGGGTCCTGGCCTCCATCCCTTATCTAAACCAGTCCACGATAAAAGCCGACGTATCAAAAGGTCTGCCCGTGAAATAAAACGAGAGAGTAAATTTGTCGGCCCAGTCTCCTGAAGACGAACACTTATCAGGCAGTCATGTGGCACGGTGCACATCTTTAAGCCATTTGTGGAGAGAGGAGATAAAGAAGCTCATTCAGCGGGGGACGGGGATGAGATCCGTCCTTGAGAGACGGCTTACAGCGCATCTCATGTGATGCACTTCAGGGAGAATTATAAAATGACTTTCAGGAGGCGTGACGTTTAGATGATGAAGTTTGTGTAGGAAGTTTCAGGGCGCTCTAGCACGTTTTTAATGACATTTTGATCAAATGCACGGCCAGATAAAGGTTTAGGGTCCTTTAAGTGAGATGTTTCTCTTGATCTTACAAAGCTTTTTGATCTAAACGTGCTTGCTTAAATGTTTGAAATTATTTTTGTCAGCCAAAATATAAAACATACATTTCTATCACTGCAAAACAACATTTGATAAAAAGGTGTTTGAAATGGATGACTTGAACTGAACGAGGAGAAAGAAGCCAATAAGAGCTCAGAATAGATGTGAGCTAATAATTTAACTAATCGATTTATATTCATTTATGTCAATATTTAAGTGTATAATATTTTTCAATTCAACAAACTTTTTTAAATAAACTATTTATTGAATGGATTGTGTCACTTTGTCGCATTTAAGTTTAGCCAAGTGCCAGTTGTTCTACTGGTAACCCAAATAATACTGACTAGACATACTTGCTAGCTTACGTCATTTTCTCGATTCTTTTGCTTGTTTTCATCAATTATCAACAGGGACTCAAGTTAAGGCCTCTGAAGCGCGCATGCTCAGTAACGCTTCTTCATTGTTGTTTTGAAACCGCCTAAAGGAAGCAGTCTGCGTTCAAATAAAGCAAAACAAGTCTATGAATGTGTTTTGAGAGGATGAACTCTGTGTTAAACGAGCTGTGAATGTGAACACTGGTCCAACATTTGACTACATTTCATCTGGGAAAACTGTGACGTGACAAAGTCACAACTCTTGCTGTTCCTCATGTCGTTCATATTGGCCAGTGTTACTGTACACAGGTTTGCAAACAACTTACGCGTGATGTTTCATGAAACACATTTGAAGTTTACAGCGTTTCACCGGCGTTCATCCGTCCTTACAGGCTTACAGAGGACCGCCACGCATGCGCAGAACCCCAAAGAGACTTTACGTTCATCGTCAAGTGTTTATATTTGTTTTTTTTCGACAGCTCCCGCTTTTTGCTATTTTCGAGTTTATTTTTGCTTCTTAGTATTGGTTGTTTTAGGGGGATAAAATGACACATAGAGCGGCTGAAGCCCACATGAAAACGGTCTCTGGTTAAAATGGCGTATTCAGAGAAAGACATTAGAAATAAACGAATAAGAGATCATTCATGCATAGCAACACTTATGATTGAATACTGACACAAAGATTTGTTTTGGTATTTTGTGAGGACTTGCCGGACCCAAATGTATTTTCTATCCCTTATAACCAAATCCTCACACAAACTTTTATGCAGTTTTAAATAAGGATCGTTTATTGTATAATAATCCATTTCCTCGTGGGGACTGCAGGCTGTTCCATTTGAAAAAAATAATCTTTGATTGATCCTTTAGAAAAATGGCTTTTTTATATAAAAGACTCAATAAGCCCCCAAAATGTATCATGACTGGTATACTGCTAAATGAATCACTGCTGTTTCATTCATTTTTCCAGTTATTTCGTCTCTTCTCACTGCCATCATTCACAGCTCTGGGTCTGATGTGTGACACTGATCACAACATAACAAAGGTAAGTCACTTCATTGTTTCATTTCATCTCAACTCATTTAAATATGACACTGAACACACACTCGCTCACTTTCATCTGAAAGTAAACTAAAGCCAGTGCTTCACATCTCCTGATCACATGTGGTCACCAAATGACATCCAGCTGCTGTTGATCTGAGCAGACAATTTACAATAGTCTTTAAAGCAATGCAAGAGTGATGTTGATGGTACCACAGGTTGCTATAACATGTTGTTGCTGTGTGTTGCCAGATTCTGTGATGGGATCTGTCCTTAAAGGGACAGTTCATACAACAATCTGTCATCATTTACTCACCCTCGAGTTGTTTCAACCCCGGATACATTTCATTGTTCCGATGAACACAAAGAAAGATATTTGGAAGACTGTCAGCAATTTTCATCATCCACTGCCATAGTAGGAAAAACAATATTGTATTTTTGTGTTCTGTTGAACACACGATGAGATATTTTGAAGAATTTAGGAAAACAAAATTCCAGTCCTTGTAAAAAACTACGCTGTAAAAGAATCCGTAAAAAGCTGAAAAATGCTGCAATATGTTTTTCTATAAAATTATAGGACACAAGGATATATATATTCAATAGTTTTCCCCAAATTCCTTGCAAAAAAAAGAAATCCTGTTAAAAGAAATTCTGGCAGCAGGGGCGCCAGAAATAACCTGTAAAATAAAGAGTTTTCCCATAAAAAATGACTCTTTCCCTGTTTTTCTTGTAAATTTGCTTAATTTGACTGTTTTTGACCTTACATAAAACAAATAGATTGTAAAAAATGAAATTTTATAGTTTTTTGGATATTTTTTGTGTTTTTTTTTCAGTGTACCATTTAATTATTTCCATGTCCCAGAGCTGACAATTACTAACATTCTTCCAGATATCTTTCTTTGTGTTCATCAGAACAAAGTCATTTAGACAGGTATGAAATAACATGAGGGTGACAGATGACAGAATTTTCATTTTTGGATGAACTATCCCTTTAAGTGTAAATCTGTGGGATTTTCTGCATGTTTACATTTACTCGTTGCTTTTTATTGTAAGTGATGTACAAATAAAGGAGCATTCGGTAATTTGTCTATATGCTTCCGATGGTTCCATTTTAAATCTGTTTACTTAATAGACCATTTTTACAAAATTAATATTACTAAGCAAACATTTTTGGGTCCTCAGAAAGTATGTTATTGGTTTTCAGAACGTTATTTCATGGATGCAAAATATTTACCTAAAAATAATCAAAGGGAATTTTCGTAATGTGTCATATTTAGGTTATTAAAAATGTATCTCACTGTAACTTTCTGAGAACTAGACTTTTTGGTTATAACATTAAACTAATTAAAGAACATTCCCAAAAAACAAGAACCAAAAATGTCTGCGATTTCGGTTTTCTTTTACGAAACACCAAGTATTCTATATATTTTTCTAAAATGTGAAAGAATAATATGCTTTATAAACTATGACTCAAACAGAGGAATCTGTACCGTCAAAAGACAAAATACCCGTTAAAGAATGTTCATTCTATTGTGTGTCATTTCAACTACGCCATTATGTGTTGAACAAATGATGATCATAATGATGTGAATGTGTTTGTATAGAAAAAAATATATTATCTAGATTCACAAATCCAATTGAACAGACTTCATTTAATACAACGGGCGGTAGAAACAACAACATAAACTCAGAAACCCGTTAGCAAAATACTTGGATCCTCTTCCTCTCTTTGATATTCCAGTTGTAAGATTCATGGTTCAAAAGTTCAATTCTTTCATACAAACCAAGCGAAAGAAGATATCGTAATAGGGTTGAACGTTTCTTTCTCAAGACATTATTATCAATACACCTTTTTGTTTATTCAAGAACATGGAAGTTGTGTTGATGGTCAAACGCTTCCCCTTCTAACCGACGGCGTATCTGTGTAGCTGCTGTAATATTTTAAGTATAAAGAATAAATAAAAAGATTGTCTCTTTAAGGAATGCTGGTGAGGACAGCGAATGAAAAACATGTAAAGTCTCTTTGGTCCTTCAAAGGTTTGATCTCCCATTCCATCTGGCAGATTGAGAAACTGTCTTCAGTTCACAGATCTTGTGTGTGGATTGGTGCTCAGTACGGTCGTGTAACGTCACTGAACTCTGTACCAGCTGCAATGTTCGGGTTGTTTAGTGCAAAATTCAGACTCTTTAAAAAATCTTCGCGTCTGCTGTAGTAAGACGAAAAATACGAAATGACAAAAGATTGAGGAATTTTTTTGCATGTTCCAGTTTCACGTCACTCGACCCAAAATGTCACATCTGTGACTAGCATTGCTTTTTATAAAACGCAGATATTATTGTAACATGGGTTTTAAAAGCATACTTCTCTACAGTATAAGAAACAGCACCTTTTGAAAAGTCTAAAGCATTCCCAACGAATACTTCCACCCCTGAAAAAAACATCTTCATCACGATCGGTGTGATTCCACACGGCCGCGTCTCGCCCGTCCTGTAGCGCTTCACTGACTCTGCGCTCAGACCGGAGACCTTTCCATCTCTATAGCAACAGGTTTTTCAGATGGAGAGAGAGAGAGAGCCTCAGTTCAAGTGCTAGCTCGTGTGGCCGCTAGGGGTCCTCCTCCATATCGTCCAGATTCGGGGCCATGATGAAGTGTTTAGGGTACACTAAAGTGTGCTCATAAGCGTGTTTCTCCCAGCGCGCGTCGTCGCTCTCGTGGGTGATGTAGCGTTCTCCTCGACGTGTTTCAAACTCTCGCAGGTCCAGCCACGTCTGGTAGTCCTGTGGGAGTGTGGATGAGAAGAGCTTAGATATAACCCTCAAAAAAGATGAAACATTACAGGTCTGTCGACTCCTCACCTGAAGCCACGGATGACTGAGAGTCTTATCCACACTGTAGCGCTTCCTCATCTTCACTTGAAGAAGATTGTTGATCAGATCTGTAGCTGTGGAGTAAACACATTAGAAAGAGTCAACACAACTCAAATAATGTTTGAACCCCAGAGCTGATAACATGAATGTATAAAGGTCTGTATAGAGTTCAACAAGAAATGAAAGTGGTAATGTAATTATGCATGGAATTATAATTCCCTCACGCAACTACAAACCCAAGATAAATGTAATGCTGTGACATTTATAGTAATGCAGAGGAGTGAAAGTGGGATAGGCCGGTATAATGTCTCAGGTTTCGGGCGGACAGAACTATTCTGAACAGACGTGGGGGTGGACCGTCTGCTCGCTGTCTGACAGACGTCTACGGTCTACTGCTTTAATGCACGTCTAGATGTAAGAAAATGATAAAGACACTCATTCATCTGTAAAGTGCTTAACAAATCCTTGAATGCCTCAAAAAATACAGTGGTCTCAAAAGAAATTGGAGACACTTTTTAGGTTGGACGTTTCAGTCAACTGGCCCTAAACATTCGACGGGTAGTGTACATTACGCCGTGGGATGTATTTGTGTGTTTTCACCTTCGGTGGAGATGTCTTTCCAGGGTGTTGGTGGATACATGAAGGCTGCGTTCTGGATTTGGTCGTTAATGTCTTCATCCTCATTGAAAGGGAATGTGCCGCTGAGGCTGACGTAGATGATGACTCCCACTGACCACATGTCCAGTGAACGGTTGTAGCCTTTGCTCCTCAGCACCTCCGGAGCCAGATACGCCGGTGTGCCCACCACTGAACGCCGAAAAGATTTCTCCCCAATAATGCGAGCGAAACCAAAGTCACACAATTTCACCTGAAACAAGAAAGAGAGAGGAGGTCAACTCACTGGAGGTCAACGGTGTCATTACAAAGAAATTACCATGCTTAAAGGAGTAGTTCACTATAAAATTACAATTTACTCACCAACATTTGACAAAAACCAAAAGGAAAGCGTTCCAGGGTTCTTATCCATATAATGGACTTAAGCGACACTAGCGTGATTGGTTTCTTGATTGGTGTTTTTCAAGAAACTAAAAAATATATATATACTTTTCAAACAGAATTGCTCTGCCTCGGAGGTCCTCCAGGACGCACGACTTACAACAGCCTTTGTCTGGATAAGAACCCTGGAAAGCTTTCAAAGCCTCAGTTTGTTTTGGAGTCGACAGAAGAATATGACTTATATGACATGTGGGTGAGTGAATTATCATGACATTTTAATTATATAGGGAACCACTCCTTTAATAGTACTAACTAAAACTATCAAGGGACCAGTCATTGAAATTTAGTGGTGAGGTCACGAAAATTGCAACCAATGGCTGACTCCACCGCTCCCCCCTCTCATAACGCACTTATGAAACAATAAATAATATGAAAATAAATAATTCAAACCTATATAGCAATATAAAAAAGAAATAAATAACATGTAAAGATAAAAAAATAAAAGGTTATTTTAAACTTTCTTGGAAATGATCTAATAAAAGAGAATTAATATTTCATAAAATAAAATATTTATTTTGAACAGCTTATTCAAAATATTAATAAAACTAGAAAAGACGTAATAAAAAAATGGAATAACTGTTTAGGTGTTTACCTGTGGAAACGGCTCTGCAGACGCCAGCAACACGTTTTCTGGCTTCAGGTCACAGTGAACGATGTTCTTGAAATGGAGATGTCGCAAAGCCACAAGAATCTACGGCAGGAAAGCGATAGTGTATCAACGGATTGGTGCGTTTCATGATTCAACAATATGTGTGAAGTCTGAAGTATGTTGAAATGATTCAGTCATATGAAATACATCAGGCTACTCGGAGGCGTGTTTTTGTGGTGTCCCCCCTTGAGTTGTCGTGGAAAAAGCTTGATTTGCCCATAATTATGATATCAGTGAACATGCAGAGGTTCTCTGGTTAATGGATGAGCTCCTGTGCACCCCAGCGGCCCCACGGACATATAATCCATCCACAGAGAACCATCAAACCCACTGATGAGATCCAGACTAGTGCCTCATCTACACACTCAAACCATAAACGTGGAGGCATATACGAGTAAAGGTCTGGGGAGATATCTGCAAACCTGTGTGACCAGAAACTTTGTGATGCGCTCCGGGAGTTTGCTCTTCTCACTGGACAAGATCATCTCCAGCATGTCTCCGTGAAGTTTCTCCATCACAACAAAAACTCGTTCAGGAGTCTCGAACATGCACTCCAGGTTCACGATGCCGGGGTGGTGCAAATTCTACAAAAAAAACATGAATCACACTTTGCTCTCGTGCATTATGCAGTGAGTTCCATAATGAAGACAAACCACAGATGAGATCTCCATTATTTCTCCTAGACATCGATGAGAGGCAGAAATCTGACAGATGTGTTTCAGAAGAGATGTCAACCATGTGTCAAACTGAGATCAGATTTGTCTCCGATTAAAAGTCAATATTATTAAAGATCTCAATATCAACTCAAACATTTCTCATCAAACTGACCCAAATCCACATTATTTGACCTCTACGATCTTCCTTCATTAAGCCCTTCAGACTCTTCGTGTCTTTCAACATTCCCATTTTTTGGGAATTCAGGAGTTGATACGTAAATGAAACAACGATAAGAGAGGAATATGGTTCTCCTCTTGGAAGTCTTTTCTTGTGTGTCATGTGAGTATATTGACCTGTAAAATGGCCACCTCGTTCCTCAGCTGGCTCTCCTGTTTGGTGGGGAACCTCATTTTGTCAATGACCTTGATGGCCACATCTCTGCCTGTTTTTCTGTGTTTCCCTTATCACAGACAACACACAAGAAATAACAATTCACTGTGATAATGTGCCATCACATCATAAACCAGACAGGGTGACCGGGACCCTGAATTGAGGCATGCGACAGGCTTAGATTAGAATTCATATTAAAATTGATGCTGCTTAATACAGACTGCTTACCAAAATTACAAAAATCAAGAGGAAATATTGATATCAAAGAATAGGACATATCCATCTGTACCTCCGTAAACGATGCCAAACTGTCCCGAACCCAGCACTTCATCAGCAAAAATCTGATAGATCGAACTGATGTCCTAAAACAACAATTCATTTCAATATCAATATATGTTCAACACAACTATCCTATAATAAACATTGACGCCGTTAATAATCTGAACAAAGTGTTTTCCAGTGTTCTTGTGTCTAGTATGGAGAACACACATGAGTGAACATGTACAGAACACTCACCACATTCTCTTGAATTTGACTGTTTGATACAGAAATACTGATGGACAGTTCCTCTGCAAACACAACACACAGTTATTCACAATAACATCCTGAACATAAATATATGGGCTATTCAAAGTCATCTTGAAAAAATGAGTTTTCCACAGAAATGTTGTATGTATGCAAACTGTATAATATCAAAGGTTCACATTTCTAGAAATCGTGCAGTTAGTTTTCATATTTTGTAATGTTCTTTTTCTCCTTAAATGTGTCAATAATAAAAAACAATGAAATGTAATTGAATAAGAATGATTATATTGACCTATTAAGATTTTGTTCAATCTTTTTTCGCTATTTAAAAAAGAAAATGTTCACACGTAAATCAACAATAGTTACAATTGAACAATATTTCAAGTGTGATTTATGAGATTTGTTGTATTTTGAATCATTATGTTCTTGTGAAAGGCATCTAATGATCTTAAAGGTAAGATTGAATATACAGTACATTAAATCAAATACTATCATAACATCTTAATTGATAATTTAATAGACTTTATTAAAAAAGTGGATAACACACAAAGTAATCTTGAAAAAAAATATATATATATTAAAATTAATTTAATAAATATTTTTTTGAACTTCTCTTTTGACAATAACAGTGGGGGGAAAAAATGCCAAAAATATTTGAATATAATTGTCATGAGTGGACATTTAGGGCTTACACGCGTCTATGTCGGACGCGGTGCGGCGAAACACGACAAAGATAATAGAACCCATTATAATTGTACATTTTGTCCACACTGGATGTGGTGCGATGCGACAATCCTATTAGAACAATGTGTTTCCCAACAGCCACTTCCCAAGTGAGAGTACCCAATAAATAATGATTTTGTATATTAAGCTTACTGATATTTTAAATAGCAGATAATATAGTAGATAAATCTTAGTAAATAACTAAGGTAATACTTTTTAATGTGTTTTTTTTATGGGACAGCAGTTTGCACCAATTCTGTAGAATGGCCCAAATATGTTACAACAATAAATATTGCATTACAAGTATTGCAAGTAAAGTTGAACTTTACAACTACGAGAGTTTTGTTCGACCGTTCTTATAGCACATGCAATGAGTAAATCTGTGATGTGTTGGATCTGGCCTGGTTTCTCTTGCATACAGGTTAAGCGGATCAATCATCTGTGGGTCAAATCCTCACATGTACGTACACTGAAAACGGTTTTATAACTAAACAGCTTTTATTAATCCAGATCCGCCAAACCTCTTTAATCTTCCGTCTCTCTCGACACAATTAAATGGAGATGCATCAGGATATTAAAGAGCGATCCGTTCACTCTCTCCAACTAAACAATAGCACAGAAAATCTGCCTGAGAGGCATTTAGCACGAGCCACTCGATTCCTATTCATATTTACAAAACAATACAAGACTTCCAAGCTCGCAACTATATCATCATTTGTAGGTTTAAATAGGATATGCTTTCATGCCCGTGACGGTTAGTTACAGATGGCTTTTTCCAATAATCATACATTTTTGGAGGATTCACACTGTATATATTTATACAAATGAATGTATGAATTTTTACAAATCTTTCCAACTGAATTGTTTTCTCCACGTGTTAAACATCAGCCGATGATCTCATTTACTTCATCGCTCTAAAACACAAACTCGGATGAAAAGATGTGATGTTCGACAACTCACTGTGATCTTTATTCTGTCCCGCTGTGGTACCAACGCTAGGCTGTGGAGTAACGGGAACGGGCATCAGGGCCTGTCGGATGGCCCTCTCCCAGCCCTGGGCAACCTCCAGCCCCACCCCGCCGGCGGCCAGCGCAGGGTTGTGGATGTGAAGGTGGGGGGCGCCGGTGTTCTCTCCCACGTAGTAAACCATGGTGTCGGTGATGATCTCGAAGCAGTGCGGATTGCCCCCCAACGCTAAACTGCTGAAGTCTCGAGCCACCTCCACCTGTAAGATCTCCGAGAGGGGAATCTCCTGTGGGTCAGACGAGCGAGTCAGAAAATCACACGCTGACTCACTCAGAGAGGTCGTTGTTTAAACACCTCACAGTTGTCTACGAATGAATCATGAATGTTCATCCACATGCCGCTGAATCGAAATCTGAAGTTCGGCTGTAAAGTTTGTTAAGTGATGGTAGAGTTCATTAAACCAGAATCGTGGACAGCGTGAGGGTTTAACAGGGGTCCATGTGGTGTCTCCAGATTTACTCTTAAACAAAGGTAAACGCATATCAAGAATCCACAGTCTTCATTTCATCTTCATTGACAAAGAGCAATGTGCCGCGTCTGACTCGGAGCGGCCTTTTAAGAGTCTGCTCAGCCCCCAAACTACTTTCACATGAGACACGAGAAACAGTAGCTGCGGCCAATCAGAGCCAACGCTGCGCCTGCGGTCTCTACTGAATATAAGATGAAGTGCTTGTGGTTTGGTGGGTGAATCATGTGACCCAGCCCTATGAGCGGCTTCATGATTACAGGGTTCCTGTGTGTGTGTGTGTGTGTGTAGGAGATGGTCACTCTCCACTGGAGGGGGTGGGGGCTGTGGTTAGCCTATGACAGGCTTCAAACCCCCATACACGAAAAAGAAAAGCAAAACCAGTAGAGGGCTTTTACTTTCAAAAAGAAACTTATGCTTCCCAAATGGGCGACTCTGACATCCCCCCACCTGATACACCGCCAGTGGACAATGAAGACGAATACACAGAACTGAACAAAAACAATGGCTTTCTTTCTTCCTCCAAACCAAAATGTGGATTGATTTGTGTTTATAAAGTGAAGTGAATTGTGGCCGGCTCTTCTCAAGCTTCAAAACAATGCAAAAGCATCATTTGGTGAAGAAGAAATGTCTTATTTTTCAAACGTCTGGACGTGTATCTTCTCTCTCTCGTTCACTCTGATACTCTTGTGTTGTGGCAGAGAGAAATGAACAGGTCAAAACGTTTGATACTTCAGTTCTCACCAAACCTGTTGGTGTGCCTTCAAAACACTTGGAATATTTATTTCTAATAATGAATGCATTCGTTTGTAATGCTTTTACGCACTTTAAAGGTCCAGTGTATGTAATTTAGTGGCATCTAGTGGTGAGGTTGTGAATTTCAACAAACGTCTCACTCCACCCCGCCCTTTGGAAGCACTACGGTGGCTGACACCGAACTCAAATATCATCACGTTTTCACCTCTTTACTGAAGGAGATCAAGTATTTATGAAACGCACTCTGTAGAGCAGTTTGTCCGTTTAGGGCTGCCGTACAAACAACATGGAGAATTCCATACAAGGTGACCCGCGGTGTGTGTAGATAGAAATAGCTCATTCTATGATAATAAAGACATAACGCGTCATTATTTAATACACCTCTGAACACAGAGTTATGTATATTATATTGCATTTCTGTCAATAGATCCTCCCAAAAGCTACACACTGGACTTTTAAGAGCTTGAGAAGAGACGATCACAATTTACTCCCGCAGAAAACCCAACACCACATTCAAATGTCTTTAGGGTTTACACGTGGGTGACAAAATGAACTAACCCTTTAACACACTGTGGGACATTAAGAGATCCAATCAGTTTTGATGTGGATGAAGAAAAGGAAAACATGACTCGAGCGTTGGTCAATTCTCGTCCATACAATAAAATCTATTAATGATAATTCATTAAATAAAAATGAAAAAAAAAAGTCCCGGATTCAAACGGCAGACGCAAGCCGAGTCGGGCCGGTCACTTTTAAGGACATCCACCCTCAGAAAGATATGATTAGTGTCGCTTTCATTTCATGTCGACTTTAAACATACAATAATGTCTCCCTCCAAGCAACGCTTTCAGTGTTTACCTCACACATACTGTACAAACACATTACTATTTAACAGCCGTTTGCAGTCACTCATAGAATGAACATCATACATTTGCCCTATAAAGCAAAGAAAGCGCATTTGAATATAAAACCAACGCAGAGCAGCAGCATCTGAAGTAGTTCATGGCCTTTTGATGTTCAGACTCACTCAAGCTGGTGGGGTGAAGGGTATTTCTGTGGTAACTACCAGATACCTCAGTGGTATTTGTGAGAGGGAAAAACACGACCTCTCATACGCCTTCGACTGTACTGCAATGATCTATATGAGCAATTCATGATCATATTCAAACCTTACAGCGATCAAACATCAATCAATCATGACTGCTTACAGTAAACAGACAGAACTTCTACACACGTATCCCAACAACAAATTGATTTATATATGTAAAGGACTCTTACTTTGTAATACTTGGCTCCCGAGTCATTCTGAAATAAAGTCAGACTCTTGCTGTCCAGTCTCCAGTAGTGTCTCTTTCTCTGTGGACACAACACACGTTTAGTTATGACTACACACGTCACTCCAACAAACTTTACATTCTTATTCTACCTATTTGATGATTTTATCCTTATTTCTTCTCTTTCTATTATCTTTATTACTTGCAAGATGACTTGAGCAGCAAGTGTATAACTATGTGACACATAAACAAACATTCACATGGGGACATTAACATGCTCGTAGCTCGCTCAAAAAGATGTCTTCCTTTCTTCGGTTTAACACAAACATTTGATAAAAACATGCTATTGATGACTTCAAATGTGTATGTGAGCTCCTTACGAACTGTGCGTATTGTTTTATTCCAATGAATAACTTAAAACACGTTTCTTTTAAGACACATTGTTATAGCTAAAAGCACATTTCACATTGAATCATTTAAATATCACTTTCAAAAAGGGTTTCTTCAGGCGCCTTAAGTGTTTAATAAAACAGCATCGTTTTATAATTATTTTGCGGATTCACAACCATGGATTGTGGACCACCGTGGTCCCCGGACCCCACTTTGAGAACCTCTGACTTTAATGATGGATGCCAGAAAACATATGTGATCAGCCAAGGACAAAAAGAAAGAAGACAGCACGGCGTGTCTTTAATGTTAATAATTAAAGGTCACATCATTAAAAACAGACAACTGTTTGCCAACACAATAACTAAATATAATCATTTCAAATTCTGACTGGCAGTTTAATAGTCACCTAAACACTGCACTTTTGAACACAAGAGACTTCCATACACAGCCACTGGATGGCGCCTCTGCGTCATTCATACAGCTTTAATCCTCATGTAATAATCATATTTGAATGGGTTTATTTAAATGTATGTATTTAGTACAGAGGTTATAAATGGATGGTGACTAGTTCAGCCTTTTCTTTACTTTCAAGCCATTAAATCGGAATGGCCTATTTTAGTTTCTATATAGATAATGTTGCTTAAAAGCATATCCTACAGACGCCTCGACTCTGAGTCGTCTGTAGACGTTAAAAAAAGGTGTTTGGTTCCCCACTTAATATAAAACGACACCACAGGCTATTTTGAGTATAAAAACATCTGTGTTTGGCATTCAGTTTTCACAGCTCTCTGGATCATACAGATAACTTGCAGAATGATGTTCTGAATGAAGCGGCCGCATTTATAACAGCTGTGTTATACCCCACCCGCCAATCCCGTCACGAATACAAAAACGTATATCGCATCTATGCAAAGACACGTCCACCGCCAGGTCCAAAAATACGGAAATCCCTATTTATAGAGAAACATCCCATCCATGCTTAATAGAGAATTGTTCTTTCATGTGTCAGCCAAATACATCCAGGATGGCGTGTTTAGGTGAACTCTTCCTTAAAATGAGTGCTCACTGAATTTAGCACATGAATCTTACAAGGTTGTCTCGACTTGTGTAGTGCACCATCCATCCCTCTTTGACAACAGTGGAGCTCCTCCGTTTGGTGTGTTTGACCGACTGGACCACACGCATCAGTGGAATGTTGGTGCTGGTGGACGGGCTTCAAGAGAAACCAAAGATGCCGATCAGTAACAGTTTTAACGGACTGATGATCAAACAAATGTAAAAAATGGTTCATTTGAATGTTCCCAGCGTTAAGAATGTGGCGGTACAGTTGTTTTGTTGACACTAAAGATATCTTGAGCACCTGATGGTCTTGACAGGCTCTTCATCTTTCTCCCGGTCCAGGAAGGGCGAGTCCATGAAGAAGATTTTGTCTTCTGGTGTGGTGGGTTCCTCCGAGTCGTCCAGGCCTCGACTGCTGTCGCTGTTCACATCGCTGCTGTCCACCTCCATCGTGGCATCGGAGTCTGGACCGGGACTGGCCGGTTCTGAAAACGACAACGTGATGAGGTTTATTTCAGCAAATGATTCATTTTTTAGAGAAAACCGTGAGCATACCTCCGTTGAAAACTCCAAGACAGTCTTTTGGTACCTTTGAAGCGCATCGCTTGTGGCAGTTGAATTTACAGTCTGGAAGCATGTGATTCATTATTTGTCTGTATGTTTGTACGTTATTCAATGTGAAGGAGAGAGAGCGATACGCACCCTTGCACTGCATGCCCTGACGGAAGAGTCCTTTCAGAAGTTTTTTACAGTACTGACAGATGGTGGGCCGGGTGTAGTTGTGAATGACAAAAGTGTGAGGCACCTTCACCCGCCCCAGTACCATCTTCTCCATCCAGATGGGCCGTCCGCTCCATGACGGGACACGCTTGCTTGGCTCCAGAAGGGGGCGCTGACGAGGGAGTTAAAAACAAACATAATATAAATGTCACTTCATTATAAAATGTCATTAATAAAAAATTTTTTTGAAATGCATGACTCTGACTGAATAATGAAGAAAAAGCATGATTGTGTTTTATTTTTCAATTTCACAGAGGTCAATCACAACAACCCGCCGAGAGAATTACACTTGATTCCATTGAACTACCTTCATTCTGTTTCATCAAGACCATTTATAGGTCAAAAACAAAACATTTTCATTATTGTGCTTTGAGTTCTGGAAACTGTGTGCATGTCTCTCAACTGAACCAACTTCAACACGACACACATACGCAAGTTTTATACGGTTCCAATATTCCAGAAGTTAAACCCGTTATTAACTATTCACAACAAAAAGATTAGAAGAAAATATCAAATTCCAGATCTTTATGTAAAAGTGTGAGAAAGAACTCATGACAGGCATCCACTCACCTCCTCCAGCGACGCGGTGGCAAACTCGAGGGGTGCGGGTCGAGGGACGGACAGCGAGGGGCCAGGCAGAGACACGTTAGACAGACGTCTTTTCCTTACACCGCTGCAGTTGTTAGGGATCTTAAAGGCACAGCGCTTGTGATAGTTTAACCCACAACCTGAGGATCCAGAAATAAAGTCAGGATCAGAAATAACACAAGATCAGGATCATGGTTAAAATTGAGATATTACAGGAACTATAAAAAATCTGGTTCAAGTTCAGGATAATCTGAGAATAATCATTTGATGTTCAGCTAAAGTCCAGCAGAGGGCTCCACCCGTTCCCTTTAGCACGGCTAGATATACGTCAACATATGCTTATTTAAGGGATAGTTCACCCAAAAATGACAAATCTGTCATCATTTGCTCACCCTCAGATTGTTCTAAACCTGTAAATTATTTTTGCTGAACATCACGGAAGATATCTGGAAGAATGTCAGTAACCAAACAGATCTCATCCCCCATTCACTTCCATAGTATTTATTTTCCCTACTATAAATGGGAATAAATGTGGGATGAGATCTGTTTGATTACCGACGTTCTTCCAAATATCTTACTTTGCGTTTGAACAAAGACATTTATACAGGTTTGGAACTACCTGAGGGTGAGTAAATGATGACATAATATTTTGTATTTTGGGGTGAACTGTCCCTTTAAATGTAACAAATCATGTAAAAATGTATCATCTTTTATTGAACATTTTAAAATAAGCTTAAGTCATGATCATCAAATCATGTGAATTAAAGTAATAGTTTTTTATATCTAAGCCGGCAAATATTCAGTCCATGTTTGTTGTCCCAATATTCCAAACGACTACAATTTGCACAATTTAGTTTTTTCTCTTATAACATAAAGTGTACTTTAAAAACTGTTGTTGTAATATTCACCATAGCAGATTTTCATATATCTAGATCGATCTCACCAGCATGCCTTCTTACAAATGGAGCTTATAATATTGATCAAGGTTTTGAAAGTCACATCCAGCACTGGGATCAATTCCTGAAACCTGCGATTTCAACTTGAAAGCTGTATTGATGACAACAGACACATCACACTGTGACACATCCCTGCCAGTACATCAAAGCAGTCTGAACATACAGTAATGATGTGCTGCGCGCGTTCACAGAGCACTATTGTATATGTAGTAAACCACAACTCAATACTACAATAGCTAAAGTGTGGAACATTTCTGAGGGTACCTTCACATTTAAGGCCTTGCCGGACGAGCCCCCACAGCATCTCCCCGCAGTAGTCGCAGAAGGTCGGCGCTTTGTAAGAATGGACGTAGAGCGTGTGAGGTCGGATCTGGAAATCTTCCACCGTCGCCTGAGCTGCAATTAGAACGAAACTTAAAGGAAAACTCAAGGCAAAGAATGGGTGACATAACGAAACACTGAAATGAAAATTAAACGAAAGAAGACGAAACACATAAACATTAGTTACTGTAATACAGTCACATCTGCTGATTCTCTGTGGGAGAACGTAACACTACATCTGAAAGCAGAAGGTCAGGAAACATCTGATGCATGAGCGAGTAATGTGCTAGCACCCGTTTCTGATAAAATCACACAACATTTTCTAACTGGTAAAAGGAAACAGTCTCTCCGACTTTGGCAGGTGGATCGCTTTTCTTAAAATACCAGGGACTTTAAAGCAGCTTGTTCCTCTGTGGTGAGATGCTCAGAACCCGGCCAGCATTCTGAGGTTACTTGAAAAAATTCCAACAATATTTTCTTCTCCATCACAGCAAACATTAGTAAGCGTGACAGAGAGCGAGCAATCCACAAGGAATGTGACAAAGCACCATATTCACTTTGTAGTGAACGTACACGTAAGCAGTCAAATAAACATTGTCCTTATCCTACCGTGGTTCACAACGGCAAGATTATAATAATGATTAATAAGTTGATCTGTTTGGTACGATTTCAAATGTCCGTTTGATGTCATTCGACTTAAAGAAGCAGTTCACATTAAATGAAAGGTTCAAGATAATTCACTCAGCCACGTGTCATACAAGCCGTCCTTGTGTTTTCTTCTGTCGAAAACAAATTGAGTCTTATGAGGAGAGCATTCTTCTCCATATAATGCACTTACACGGGGGGCTGTTGGCTAAGGTCCATCTTTCAATCTCATCGCAGCTTTAAAAGGCTCTACACGGCCCCAGCTGATGGTGTTTTCTAGTGAAACGATTAGTTGTTTTCCAAGAAAATGTCAAGATTATATACTTTTTATAATAAATACACTGCTCGCACTGCCTCCAGGATGCACGTCCAGGACTGAAGTCTTTTTTTCATTTTGGGACTTTTTTCAAGAAAACTAAACGGTTCTATCTACAAAGTCGAATTATAACTTGGTTCAATAAAGTCTGTGAGCCAATCAGCACTTTGAATGCACACAAGAGGACCAATCAGGATGAGCGTTCTTTGTCACGTGACCGGACTACTCAGTGACAGTGGCAAATACCTGAAGAAATGTTTAAAATAAATATTTTATTGATATTCCTGTTTACCTTATTATGCAATTAATGCCTTACATTTTACAATATTAAGCCCTTAATGCCGACATCGATTAATTTTTTATTAAATGGCCCATCATATACCCAACTAAAATTAACATCTGCACTATAGATAAAGCATTTAGTACTGTCTTTTATGCTTAACTTGAATAAAAAGATATGCGTCCAAAGTATGATATAAATGTCGTAAAAGCATATAAACACATTATTACAATACTCATTTAAGGTTTTGAAAAAGTATTTTGCAGATAGAACCTTATAATTCTGCGTTTGATCTGTTCCAAAAACTTACATTTTTCTTAATTTCAGAAAATGTTGAAATGTTATTCATTGTCTGGTTTCATATAGAGCCAGTTGAAGCTGCTATGTAAATCCTCAATTTGTTTTCGACAGAAGAAATAAACACACGGACGGCTTGTATGACATTCTCACGGAACTACTCCTTTCAAACTATGTAATGGTACTAGCCTGCAAAAAGAGAGGGCGACAGAGAGGCAAAGGTTCTGTATTGCAGCTTTAGAGATACAAATAAAAGAAACTAAAGAGAAAGAGAGAGAGAGAGAGAGAGAGAGAGAGAGAGACAGAGAGAGAGAGAGAGAGAGAGAGATAGAGAGAGACAGAGAGAGAGAGAGAGAGAGAGAGAGAGAGAGAGAGAGAGAGAGACAGAGAGAGAGACCTACTCCAAAGACCTCAAATCCACCAAGGACCATCCACCAAGGACCCACTACAACAGGTCACCATTCAAACTGACCACAGCCCTCAAAACCCAGTGGAACAACCTAGCCAAAACCTTCTTCCCCCACGAAGCCCCATACCCAGCACACAACCAACCGAAGAATCGGACAACGCCCCAACACCCATAGGTGACACACCAAAACCAGACGTTGTCCTTCTAATAGACTCAAATGGGAAGTTTATAGATGAAAAGAAGCTCTTCCCTAAACACAGGGTGTCCAAACTCTGGTGCCCAAATACTCACAGCGCCCTGAAGCTGCTAAATGAGGAAAAACTAGGATCACCGAAACACATAATAATCCACACTGGCACAAACGACCTGAGAGCACAACAGGAAAGAGTGGCCACATCACTACAGAGAGTGATCGAGAAAGCCACATCCACCTTCCCAAATGCGCAAATTGTGTCCACACTGCTGCCACGGAAAGACTTCCACCTAGACACAATTAAACGAATAAATGCATCCCTCTCAAGAACCTGCGCACTAAAAACTCAAGTGCACCTGGCACATCACCCTACCCTGGACCTCACATGCCTTTATGACCATGTGCACCTGTACAGAGCAACTGTCCCTGTCTTTGCAAAGAGACTAAAAGATGTTACTCTAAACCGCAGCACCAACACCACAACTTCAAACAACAGAGCAAGACAGCATCCACCTAGAACAGGGATGAACCACACAGGACCTACAAACACCCAAAGACCACAACCACCCACCTACCATCGCAACAGTCAACAGATGAGAACATCATCCCTGCTGCCTACACCCACCACCCAGCACACGCAGCAGACCCCGGGCAGCCTCAGCTATGCCCAGACAGTGAGCAGAAACCCCACACCAACATCCGCACAAGCTCCGACAGCCGAGCTGAAAGACATCCACCAGATGCTGAACCTGATCTGTTCACAGCTACTGTCTTAAGACAAAACCCGCTAATTTAAATAACACCTTATGGATAACAAAGCATTTACTATATCATGTTGGAATATTCAAGGCCTGAGGTCATCTGCTTTTGGTCTAAAAAGCAAAAGCATAGACTTTACCTCAGAAACCAAAAACTCAGACATTATCATCCTACAGGAGACATGGAACAGAGGAGACAGACCCACGGGTCGCCCTACAAACTACAGAGAATTCATCCTCCCGTCCACCAAACTACCGGGAGTCACACAAGGCAGAGACTCAGGCGGAATGCTGATCTGGCATAAGTCCGATCTCGCCCACTCAATAAAAACTATTAAAACGGGCCTGTTCTATACATGGTTGGAAATAAACAAGTCCCTTACTTCTACAGAGAAAAACATCTTCCTGTGTGCAACCTACATCCCGCCTGCAGAGTCACCGTACTTCATCGAAGACAGCTTCACAACCCTAGAAGGAGAAATCAACTACTTCCAGTCACAGGGCAATGTTCTGATCTGCGGTGACCTGAATGCCAGGACCGGTGAAGAATCAGACACACTTCACTCCCAGGGAGACAAACACATTCCAGGAGCAGACGTCTTTCCTCCACCTACGCAAACAAAAAGACTCAACTATGACAAAACTACAAACAAAAACGGATTACAACTTCTCCATCTGTGTCGTACACTGGGTCTGTACATAGTCAATGGCAGACTGCGCGGAGACTCATATGGTAGGTATACTTATAGTTCCAAGATGGGTAACAGTTCAGTAGACTACTTCATCACCGATCTAAATCCAAATTCTCTCAGAGCGTTTACAGTTAGCACACTAACCCCCTTATCAGACCACAGTAAAATTACTCTTTACCTAAACAGATCTAAACCTAACACTGAGGCACCAAATCAAACTCAACTCCATAGCCTTAAACACGCATACAGATGGAAACAAAATAGTGAAGATATATACCAAAGCGTAATATGTGAACCAAAAATTCAAAACCTACTTAATAAATTCCTAGATACGCCATTTCCACACAATAACGAAGGCGTAAACTTAGCAGTAGACAGAATTAACAATATATTTACAATATCTGCAACACTAGCCAACCTAAAATCAACAAATACGAAAACAAAAAAGAGACCTGCCAATGAGAAATGGTTCGACAATGAGTGTAAAAACCTTAGAAAAGAAGTACGAATTCTGTCAAATCAGAAACACAGAGATGCGGATAATGTAAACACACGCCAACTCTACCATGAAAAACTTAAAGAATATAAAGACACCCTAAGGACAAAAAAGAAACAAGATATACAAAATCAGCTAAGAGCAATTGAACAATCTCTAGAAACGAACCGCTTCTGGGAACATTGGAACGCACTTAATAAATCTCACCATGAAGAACTACCCATTCAGAACAGAGATGTATGGATAAACCACTTCTCTAACCTCTTTAGTAATATAAACAACAACCACGAACAAACTACCCTTGAAGACAAACTAAGCACCCTAGAATCAACTATTAAAGATTACCAAAACCCTTTAGATTACCAAATTACACTAGAGGAACTATGCGATAATATATGCAAACTTAAATCCAGAAAAGCAAGCGGAATTGATGGCATTCTTAATGAGATGATTAAAAACACGGACCAAAAATTCAAACTTGCCATCCTCAAACTGTTAAACACCATCCTTAATACAGGTATATTCCCCAGCATCTGGAACCGAGGTCTTATCACCCCAATCCATAAAAGCGGAGACAAATTCGACCCAAATAACTACCGCGGAATATGCGTAAACAGCAACTTAGGTAAACTCTTCTGTAACATCCTAAACAGCCGACTCACCAACTTTCTAAATGACAGAAACATTCTGAGAAAATGCCAAATCGGTTTCCAACCAAAATACCGCACATCAGATCATATTTATACCCTTCATACTCTAATCGACCAAGAAATTAACCAAAATAAAGGAAAACTCTTCTCATGCTTTGTTGACTTTAAAAAAGCTTTTGACTCAATCTGGCATGAGTGGCTTTTCTTTCAGCTTATTCAATGCGGCATTGGAGGAAAAACCTACGACATCATCAAATCAATGTACACGGATAACAAATTTGCAGTTAAAATAGGCAACAAGCACACAGACTTCCTCTCCCAGAGTCGTGGAGTAAGACAGGGCTGTAGTCTGAGTCCTACTCTATTTAACATCTACATTAATGAATTAGCTCGGGCTTTAGAACAGTCACCAGCACCCGGTCCCATCCTACTAGACACTGAAGTGAAATGCCTTCTGTTTGCAGATGATCTGGTGCTGCTGTCACCCACAAAAGAGGGTCTACAGCAACATCTAGACATCCTGCACACCTTCTGTCAAACATGGGCGCTATCAGTGAACCTTAAAAAGACCAAAGTTATGATATTCCAGAAAAGGCATAGTCGACAAAACCAACATCACAACTTTAAACTCAACAACGTGCCTTTAGAGCAAACCCAAAACTACACATATCTCGGTATAAACATCAGTAACACCGGAAACTTAAACAAGGCAGTGAACGACCTGAGAGACAAGGCACGAAGAGCTTTTTAC